>NC_140971.1:6118587-6376087 GCF_056783735.1 Eptatretus burgeri | reverse complement strand
CTTTTGAATTAAAAATAAAAATCCCAGTTTCTGGTTACACGTTCTAACATTAACAGTTTGGTGAGAAAAATTACTTTATCAGTTGTGTTTAGCCGTCTAATGCTTGTTCTTGAATCACCTGCAGGGTTTAGGGTGTGCACCCGTCATTCGTCAAAGATCATTTTTGTTCATCAATGGAATTCAAGAATCTAAGGCTGGCAGGATGGCTTCGAGATACGCACACAGACCTCCAAGCTGTCTCGCCTGAGTTTGAATCCCGACCAGACTATAAAATGTCATCCTGGTGTTTCAATGTGTTGTGTGCCCATCCCCCCCCCCTCAGATAGACATTAAACTGGATGTCCAGTCTGACATTAAAGACCCCACTGTGTCCTTCACGAAAGGTCGGCGAGCTATCGCCGGCACCTTGAATAAATTACCAATTCCTGCTCTGACTACTGAATCGATTGTCAGGACTGGCCAGCCAGTTCATGAAACATGGCACAAATCTCACCCTGCTCCACACCCCCCCCCACCCCCAAACACCGGCCAACCCCATGAGAACGTGGGAATAATTGCGGCTGTTAAAGAAAAGAAGAATGGAATTCAACTCACATGGTTGGACAGATTGGCTAAAAAGTCTGAGGAGCAGCAGCTTAAGAATCTTTCAGCAAGCTAACTTGCAAATGGCCAAAAGAGAAAGATACACAGAGATATTTGGGGAAAATTGACCAATCAGAAGGGGTTGATAATATGCTTTTGGAACACTGAACGGAGCAGGATATCATACAAACAATTGCAGAAGATCAAATAAACTTTTGTGGTCGTTAGTAAAACATTTGAAGGTTAGAAATGCCGCCCAGAAAAGAGAAACTAATCAGAAATTAGCCGCAGTGAACCTCTGATACCCTTAGAGTCCCTGATCGCACCCCCGCCCCCCACAACATGGCTGATGGAATGTTTGTAGAAGAAAAAAAAAACAAAGAACACTTCAGAAAGAGCGAGAAAACTCTCGAAGTGTGCACGTAGCCTGCAGCACTTGAAAACATTTCCTGCACTGCTTCTTCCAGATAATAGAGTTTAACGAAATGTGCCAAAAATGAACTTTAAACAACATTATCAATGTGGATTGCTGAAAAGAGATAACTGATGATCTGGATACCGATGGTCAATTATGGTGAATTTATGTTGCAGCGTGACCAAGTGGCAGGTGGTCAGCTCACTGGAGTAAATCCTGGTGACAAAATTACCATTCAACATTGGGAAGAAGAACTCGTGCATTGCGCCTTGTTTGAAGTCATCTCCACAGCTTGATCGAGTACTGCGCTCCCATTTGGGCTGAAACCCCTGCGTCACACCTTGCCCTTGTTGAAGTCACGGAAACAAAGGCCCTAAAAATCATTGGGATCCCCCATGATGAAGATGTGCCTTCGCCTGTTACTTTCGCATCGCAGACACATTGGTTCCCTCTGGAGAATACAATCTCCTTTTTGGTCTTGCACCCTCTGCCCTCTCTTGGCTATGTCCTTCCCAGGTTTCTGCAAGGTAGACACAGTCCACCAGTAACCCTCTTGTTAAACTCCCAAAATCCAGGCTCAATGCTCATCTCCACTCATTTATTCCTTTTTTCCTCACTCCTACGGAACAGACTTCCCTCGTCTGTTCAATCCTATTCTTCCCTCCAGGTCACTTCCCTCTACGTGTTTAAATTTGTATTCTTCCCTCTTCCTCAATCCTATTCACCACTACCTCAGGTCCTCCCCCACCCATACTCATCTCTTCCACCCCAAATGACCCCATTCCCAAGCACTCCCTTGGTCCAGGTTGTAGAGATTCCACCCCAACTCCTCCCTCATCTCTTTTTGTTTGTTCCTTTTCTATTTCATCCCCACTTTCATCTTCTTCCTGTGTTTCACACAGCTTGTTCACACCAATGTATCCTTCCCCCCTCCCCTTGATGTAACTCCTCCAATCACCCACTGCCCTCCCCTAAACCAACCTCCTCAATCACCTCCAACCACCCACCCACTCGCTACCTCCCGAAAGAATTTCCAACCACCCATTCACCACCCCCTTCAATCACCTCCACCCCACCTGATGCCCCCATTTCTAAATAACCTCCAACCATCACAACCCCTCAATTAACTACACTCCACCCCACCCACTGCTCAACCGCTTAACCCCCAGCCACATACCCCAATAACCTCTACACAACCGCTCTGCCCAACCGCAACCTACATCATTAACCACCAACCGCCCCTCCTTCTTCTTGCGTATGGCAGCTATCATTTTGTTGGGCCGCAGCTATGACGCTGATGCCGTGCTCCTATACCATTCCACGAGTCCTCATTTCACCGACCTCGGAAGGCTGACAGGCTGAGTCAACCCCACCTCGTGTTAATTCAGCGGACAACGGGGCTCGAAATCAGGATCCCAACCACCAAGCCAAAACCAGGTTTAACCACCCCTCAATAACCTCCAGCTGACCACCCCAAACACATTAACTCTCCCACCCATGTACAGTTCACCTCGATAAACCAGCCCACCCTATTTAACGCAATTCAGCCGCTTTTATATTATTCATAAAATTTAAAAACCGGTCACGTGTCACTAAGGCGGAGAAACCCCCCCCCCCCCAAAAAAAATGTGTAAACGAGTTCAAACTCCCAACACAGCGAGCATGGTGCGTGTTCAACATAAACGAAGCATCAGGACACGCACTTCTTGGAAATCGACGTCATATTCTGAACGTTCGATTCGTCGTGGGAGTGACGTCACCCAATGACGTCATCGAGTGACTAATACGACGTAAACGTGGAAAGGAAAAAAAATAAAATAAAAATAATAATCCCTTTTTAACATCGTCAAATTTCTCTTGACGTTCGGCGATTCAGGTCAAAAGGCGAAGAAACGAAATTAAAAAAAACGAATAAAAAACAATAATAATAATAATAATAATAAAACATTTTACTTCACTCGCAGCTCCTTTAAAAAAAAAAATAAAAAAAACTACAATCATTCGACATCAAATCGGTCGCCATTTTGAGTTTCCTTCTGAGGGAGAAGTTTTAACCGTTCGGGCGAAACAAGTCACCAAAAGGATAACGACTCCACAACGTACTGATGATTAACGGACGTGTCACGTTTTTAGGTGATAAATACGAGGTTCGCTTCGAGATACTCGTTACCTCAGCGAGGTTATACCACACAAGGTGCGAACAATGGCGCTTCAGCCATTTTACCGCCGCCATTTTACTACCATGGTCTGAGGCGGCATCGAGCTCCCACGGGACTTCCATACCGCACACACGCACACACACACATACACACACGCACACGCACACGCACACACACACGGAGAGCACAAACTCACCTCCATGTTGTGCTTCACGAAGGACTTGGAATAGAAAAAGCGATGAAAGAGAACTTGCCCGCTCGCCATGGCGACCTACAACACGGCGAAAAGAAAAGGAGGAAACATTACGACGTGAAGGGGATAAAGAAAAAGGGGCCACGGGGGGGGGGAGAAATCATCGCCGGGGAATCGTCCTTTCCTACCTGAGGAAGCTTCAACAAAATGCCGGCAGACTGAATAAGCTCACAGCCGATCGCTCGCAGGTCCGTCTCCGTTTCCAGGTCGAGACCGTCGAGCAGAGACGGCGTCGTCGAGAGCTTCTCGTCGGGTATGATGCAGTTCTCCAGCGATATCGTAACGGAGGAATACACACGGTCTCCCACAAGGAATCCACTCCCTTCGCCCTGAACCGCCATTTTCCCGCTTCGTGTCCGCGCTGAGGGGGAGAGAAAGTAGTGCACAGCCTCCGCCTGCCGCCAAATCCGCCTGTGAGAAAAGTACCGCCTGCAAACTCCGCCCAACCGCATCACCGCCGCTGGGTGCGAGCTGTATCCTGGTGCACTTCTTGCAAAAGAACGAAATAGTTTACTTCCTTTTCTTTAAATGTTTTTTTTGTTGTTGTTGATTGTGGAACCACTTTTTCCGTTCCTTTCTTTATCAAAAAAAAACAAAACAACTATTTACTTTTATCAATTACTAACAGAGTTTTTCCTCGCCCGACGGGCGATGTCGTTCCGAGCATGCAACACGTTCTTCTGACGCATACCTTTATTTGGGCGGTGTATAGGCAAGTGACGGCTCTGTATAAGGAAAAAAAATTAAAAACCCGGGTTACGTGCATGAAGCAAAAACATACGTACTGCTTACAATTCAAAACACCTCACTGCACTGGAAAACGTGCGGTACTGAAAAAAAAACGTGCGGTACTGTAAAAAAAACGTGTGGTACTGTAAAAAAAACGTGCGGTACTGTAAAAAACGTGTGGTACTGTAAAAAAAACGTGCGGTACTGTAAAAAAAAACATGCGGTACTGTAAAAAAACGTGTGGTACTGTAAAAAAAAACAGTACAGAATACTGTACTGTAAATGGTGGTCACTTGTCATACCCGTAGCCCGACAACCGATCAATCACACGCAAACACCGATCCGTGAATTCGAGTTGTTCGAGTATAAGGATGAATGGTTAAATTGTTTTTGTACCATCGACATCGTGCTTCAATTACCGAACTTTATATTTCATGGGTATAAATTTAATGACATTTTCCCGGAACGTCCTGGTTAACATCAAGTTATTCCTCCACTGGATGCACCGTGATTGTGTCGCGAATCCGGCACGACGAACCACAATCGCTGCATTCCAGCTCTTTCTTTTACGAGCCTCGACGATGTATAAAATAAATAAATAAATAAAACCCGAACGACCCCTTGGACTTGGTCATTCCATTTCCAATGATTATGTGGGTGGTGGGGCCAAATGACACTCTGTGGGGTTGATCGACTCAACAGGATAAGTCCTGGTCGTGTGACCACTTGAATCCCTCGGCTCGTGTCACCCTCCAAACCCCCCTGTTCGTGTCCCCCATCTGAACCCCCTGTTCGTGTCCCCATCTGAACCCCCTGTTCGTGTCCCCATCTGAACCCCTCGTTCGTGTCCCCCATCTGAACCCCCTGTTCGTGTCCCACATCTGAACCCCCCCCCCCCCCGTTCGTGTCCCCATCTAAACCCCCCGCTAGTGTCCCCATCTGAAACCCCTTCATAAGTGTGCCAATCTGAACCCCTCGTTCATGTGCATATCTGAAACCCCTCGTTAGTGTCCCCATCTGAATTCACCTTGGTGTCCCCTATCTGAACCCCCTGTTCGTGTCCCCCATCTGAACTGCCTGTTCGTGTCCCCATGTGAACCCCTCATTAGTGTGCCAATCTGAAACCCCCCGTTAGTGTGCCCATCTGAACCCCCCCGTTAGTGTGCCCATCTGAAACCCCCCGTTAGTGTGCCCATCTGAACCCCCCCCCCCCCGTTAGTGTGCCCATCTGAACCCCCCCCGTTCGTGTGCCAATCTGAACCCCTCGTTGGTGTACCCATCTGAAACCCCCGTTAGTGTGCCAATCTGCAACCCCTCGTTAGTGTGCCCATCTGAAACCCCCCGTTAGTGTGCCAATCTGAAACCCCCTGTTAGTGTGCCCATCTGAAACCCCGCGTTAGTGTGCCCATCTGAAACCCCCCGTTAGTGTGCCCATATGAAACCCCCCGTTAGTGTGCCCATATGAAACCCCCCATTAGTGTGCCAATCTGAAACCCCCGTTAGTGTGCCCATCTGAAACCCTCGTTAGTGTGCCAATCTGAAACCCCTCGTTAGTGTGCTAATCTGAAACCCCTCGTTAGTGTGCCCATCTGAAACCCCTCGTTAGTGTGCCCATCTGAAACCCCCCATTAGTGTGCCAATCTGAAACCCCCCGTTAGTGTGCCCATCTGAAACCCCCCGTTAGTGTGCCAATCTGAAACCCTCGTTAGTGTGCCAATCTGAAACCCTCGTTAGTGTGCCCATCTGAAACCCTCGTTAGTGTGCCAATCTGAAACCCCCCGTTAGTGTGCCAATCTGAAACCCCTCGTTAGTGTGCCAATCTGAAACCCCTCGTTAGTGTGCCAATCTGAAACCCCTCGTTAGTGTGCCAATCTGAAACCCCTCGTTAATGTGCCCATCTGAAACCCCCGTTAGTGTGCCCATCTGAAACCCCCGTTAGTGTGCCCATCTGAAACCCCTCGTTAGTGTGCCAATCTGAAACCCCTCGTTAGTGTGCCCATCTGAATTCACCTTGATGTCCCAATCTGAAACCCCCGTTCGTGTCCCCATCTGAAAGCCATCGTTAGTGTCCCCATCTGAAACCCCCGTTGGTGTGCCAATCTGAACCCCTTGTTAATGTCCACATCTGAAACCCCTCATTAGTGTGCCCATCTGAACCCACCTTGGTGTCCCCATCCAAAACCCCTCGTTAGTGTCCCCATCAGAAACCCCTCATTCGTGTGCCCATCTGAAACCCCCGTTAGTGTGCCAATCTGAAACCCCCTGTTAGTGTGCCAATCTGAAACCCCCCGTCAGTGTGCCCATCTGAAACCCCCCTTTAGTGTGCCAATCTAAAACCCCTCGTTAGTGTGCCAATCTGAAACCCCCAGTTAGTGTGCCAATCTGAAACCCCTCGTTAGTGTGCCAATCTGAAACCCCTCGTTAGTGTGCCCATCTGAATTCACCTTGATGTCCCAATCTGAAACCCCCGTTCGTGTCCCCATCTGAAAGCCATCGTTAGTGTCCCCATCTGAAACCCCCGTTGGTGTGCCAATCTGAACCCCTTGTTAATGTCCACATCTGAAACCCCTCATTAGTGTGCCCATCTGAACCCACCTTGGTGTCCCCATCCAAAACCCCTCGTTAGTGTCCCCATCAGAAACCCCTCATTCGTGTGCCCATCTGAAACCCCCATTGGTGTCCCCATCTGAAACCCCTCGTTGGCGTGCCCATCTGAAACCCCTCGTTCGTGTGACCATCTGAAACCCCCGTTGGTGTCCCCATCTGAAACCCCCGTTGGTGTCCCCATCTGAAACCCTCGTTAATGTGCCCATCTGAACTCCCGTTGGTGTCCCCATCTGAAACCCCTCGTTAGTGTCCCCATCCAAATCCCCCATCGTGTCCCCATCTGAACCTGTCTCGTGCAGTGAGTAACCAAGGTTCAAATCCTACATCCGCATGTTCGTCCTTCGTTTGTTAATGTCCGTGTGGTTCAGGTTAAAGTGCTTTGATGTTCCTCAAGGTACTCGCCCTGCAGGTGATTGATGTACAAACTCCTCCCTGACTCCTTCCATCAATGTAAAAATGTAATTAAAATTAATTTGTGCAGAAATGAAACGGGTAAGTGTATCCTCATGGACCCGTTATCCAAAAAATAACTTGAAAGTCGTTTTTTTTTTAATAAAGAAACGGGACATCTTGTAATCGGCTGTCTGCATCTGTCGTCACACTGTCTCCTCCTGAGGAGTTGGGCGGAAATTCACCAAACTTGGTAGTTAATAGTTCTGATCACCATCTGGTAAGAACAGTCATTTCTGTCCACACTCCCTGGGCTACTCCAACCTCTGGCTTCTTCGGTAACTTCCTCATGCCTGGCCCTCAACCTCTCCTTGTACTATATGGGACGTTGTCCCTGCACGTCCCCCCCTAATCATTCTCTCCTGGTCTTCATGCGTATAACAACCACCACCCCCGTTGGGCAGAGTGCTGGGCAGAGAGCAGGAATGTTCAACAAATCATTCTGAGCAAAAGCTGTGTTATTAGGCTGATATGTCTGAATAACATGACAGCGATATTCCTCCATGAAAGAGGAACGGATTGGGGGAAAGAATTGTTCTGGGAAATACTGATCAAAGCCACGAACGGAGGAGTGCCGTTCCGTTTCACCAACTTGTCACTTAATGATTTGTCTGTCTGTCTGTTTGTGTGTCTGTGTGTGCAGGATATCTCAAAAAAGTTGTGAACGGATCCGGCCTAAACTTGGTGGACAGGTTGGGTGTGTGACGAGGAAGAATCGATTCAATTTTGGTGAAGATCCGAATCCGGATGTGATAACTCCCTCCACCACCAAAGGTGAAGGTGGTTGTTTCCACCCCTTTCTGTCTATTTGTTTGCGTGCAGAATGTCTCAAAAAAGTTGTGGACGAATTCGGATGAAACTTAGTGGACACGGGTGTGTGACGAGGAAGAATTGATTCGATTTTGGTGAAGATCCGGATCCGGATCTGGATACGAGAATTATTTATTTTTAAATGCTTCTTCACCATTGATAGGTCCAAAAATTTATCGGGCCCGATATGTTGTTGTGGATCAAGCGTTGTGTGGCGGAGGTACGTGCTCTACCGAGTGCCCTTCTAGTTTAGAACTTTGTACTGGAAATAAGTTGCTGACTTGAAAGTCGTGAGTCAATTCAAACACGTCATGTGCAACTTTGGGGAGTTTTAAACTCATCGAGTGTTTCATCTAAAATCATTGTAATGGAATGTTATTAAAATAGCATTTGTGTTTGAAAGGTAGCCCATAGGGATGAATAAATTAGTTATTAAATATCCTTCTGTGTCGTGGTTTCACCTATTAAACAACAGACGGGACATATTATTATCCGTAAACCTTTTCCACCGTGTTATCCCTCCGGGTAACTGGGGCACTCACTTCAGTGCATGGGGGCAGTACACAGTAGTGGTGACATGCTCTCCTGCCACTGCCTTACAATCCTTGATCCTCCACTACTGTCGCTTGCTCACGACCAACAAATCCAGTTCCGTTCTATGCCGTCTACTGTAAGGAATTTTGTGGCTTTCCCACTTTTGAAAGAATGAACGCTTATGGCCATCCCATTCCTCGCCACCAGCTCCTGACCCTCTCTATTCTTCGTTCTCCAACCAAATTTACCACCACATTCCTCTTCACCTAGTTCCGCTACTCCCACATGCATGTTAAAGTCCCACGCACTGCACAGGATCACATCCAGCTCTACCATTCCTTGTAATCCCCTACAGAGCGTCCCTGAATTCCTGCTTCTCCACCTCAGTCCTTCCCGTTTGTGGCCCATATCCCAATACAACACATATAACTATCCGCCACTCCCATCTTTCCACTCTGAACACCTGTTTGCCGATCTCTTCCGATACTATTATTCCCACCTCATTACTCCTATCCCTTCCCGCATGCAACAGCTTATACCCTCCTCACCCTGTATCCTTTCCATTTGGTTTTTCTGCACACACAACACTTCCAACTTTCTTCTCTGCATCATCTCCACCACCTCAAATCCTCTCCCCTCCATTGATCCCACATTCAAACTACCTGTCTGGACCTTGCTTCCGAACTGCTGCCCACCTGGCAGAGCTCGTACCATCTTAATTCGTTTGGGACGTTCAGCTCATCAATCAGCAGCGCTGCCCGGGCTGACCTGCTCCATGGTGTCTTTAAATTTAAAATGGTAACCCAACCTGCCTGCAGTGGGTGAAAAGGAAACTTGGGACCCAGCCTCCTGCCAAGAGATGCCAATGACGTGAAGATGGAAATTGATGCGCCAGCCCAGAGTGGAAACCCGCATTCCATGATAGGAAGGCGGTCAAAACGTTTCACAATTTGCACATTTAGTGTGTTCCTTTTGTGTGGTTTGTGTGTTTAATTTGATGATACAAGTCATACCTGTTCCCTCTGGGTGCAAGAGGATTTATTTTCAGAATTGGCATCATTTCCCACCCACAATACCCCCTCCCTCCGACGACCATCAGGACAAGTTGGGTGTGCGACAAGGAAGAAATGATTCAATTTGGTTGAAGATCCAAACACGGATACGAGGATTATTAAATTTTTACAAGTGATTCTTCACCATGGAGAGATGGGGCCAAAAACGATTTCTCAGACGATATTTCAAAAATTTGGGGATGAGTTTTGTCATAACTTTGTGGATGAGTTGGTTAGGTGACAAGAACAAGACAATTAGATTTTGGTTAAGGTCCGGATGGAGATCCGACCCAGCAGTGGGATACAAAACAAACTGTTTACCCTGGTGGAGGTACATCTGTGAACATCGATCCATGTATTTCCTGTACGTATAACCATTTGTAGATGTTAAACCGTGGATTAACAAGCATATTTGGCCAAATGGCCTACTCCTGCATTGAAGTTATTGGTTGTATTTCCTTGTATTAGACCACAGCGACATAATGAATTGTAGAGTTTATGGCGGAGAACCGATCAAAGATGACCCCAGGTCTTGACGACCCTCGTACGTGACCAGTTGAGAAACAAACTCTGCTGTGGATACTGGAAAGTATGATAACGTCTGATCACCGAATCTATCCTTGTTGCAGAAGTTGTAAAACAGTTTGGCATTTTCGTTGGAATCAAAACCTTAGTGTGCAAGATCGCCACCAGAGAATGGATTAAGGAGTTTCTGGAGTTCTGAAATGCTGATCCAGAGGAGTTTTTGCTTTGTCTGGTTGCTGGCCCCACACGGATGAACCCAAGACAGGTTGTGACAGTTGGTGATGCGTAGAAGCTCAATAAATTGCACCTCTTCCAGTGCTTGCCCAGATAAGTAAGTATGTGCGGTTCAGAAACCGATCCATGTGCAGGGACAGAATTTTACTGCGTTGAAAGACATGTTCCAGGTCGTTTATTTGTGCCAGTACAGCGATGAGGTTATTGACCGAGAGCAAGAATAAGGTTGATCCTAAAACAATGCCTTGTTAAGAGTGCCATCCTCCCGAGGAAGATCACGAGTCAGAACACGGCGAAGAGCATACCGTTGAATCTGCTTCTTGAGACGATCAGATAACCGTAAAAAGCAGGGCCCCTGAATCACATTAATAAGTTGAGCAAACCGCTGGGAAAGTAAAGCTGAGTGTCAAACAGGATCGAAAGCTTCAGATATGTCCCGAATAAGAGCCCTGATCTCTCATTTGAGATTTCATTCAACCCAATCATTGCTCGATTCGAAGCAGCAATGTGTCTACATAGTAGGAACCTGAACGAGTGAACGTATGATCGGAGATGACATTTGGAAACGGCATGATACCTGAGATCCACGGCAATTCAGGATGCCATCACTCTGCGCTTGATGGGAAGTTAGCCGACTGCTCTGGAGTTGAATGGATCAGATTTGGAACCTTTCTTGTGAATAGGAGAGATGACAAATTTCCATAAGGAAGGC
Organism: Eptatretus burgeri; assembly: GCF_056783735.1. Taxonomy (NCBI): domain Eukaryota; kingdom Metazoa; phylum Chordata; class Myxini; order Myxiniformes; family Myxinidae; genus Eptatretus; species Eptatretus burgeri. The sequence goes on along the minus strand of NC_140971.1, from coordinate 6,365,025 downwards.
AAGAGACCATTTGGGAAAGACCTGGAGAAAAGTGTGGAGAGCACAGTTCTGGATGATGATAGTGCTGATACTGTCCAGGTACGGTTCTTGAGGATATACTGTCGGGTGCATTTGTAGTGGAGGTGCCAAAATTGCGAGGTGAGTCCACGTGCTGCAGAGAGCAATCTTTTTGGGGGAAAGGGTGGTTACAGAGAGAGAGAGATTAGACCTTAGTCAAATGCTCGGCCTAGCCAGCTACTTCATGAAATACTTGAGCCAAGCTTCCCCTGGCCAATCCCACAAAAATGTGGGAATAATTGTGGCCATTAAATACTACTACTACTACTAATAATAATAACAAGGTAAAGCAAACAGCAACTTTAGTTAGTTTGAAGGAAGGAAAACTTTCCCATAACAGACCAATGGGTCTATTATTCGTACCACACCTTCTCGGGCCTGTCTGGTGCTCCACCACTCAACTGTTCATACATTTTATTCTTTAAATCTTCAATGAGTTGTGCTCTTCAGTTTAAAGAAAAACACAATTCATCCCCCCACCATGAATGTGCCATATTAATATGAGGAATCTCACCGCAGGGGGTGCGTGCTAATTCTCTAATAAACTACAAGCATTGCGATTGGTTGGTCTCTTTGTCGTCGGGGTTTCTCAGCTCAGATTGGTGCTTTAGCATTCAGGGTGTCGCCCCTCCAATGGACGTTAAGCTGGATGTCCTGTCTGCCAGCATTAATTACACATTAAGAATCCCACGGTATCTTTTGTGAAGAGTCTGCGAGTTATTGCCAGCGTCCTGACAGGTCATTGGCCAAAAGCTTTCTCCAGCCAACCCCACAAAGAGATGGGAATCATTGAGACGATAAAAAGTCGTGGGAGTAGAGAAACATTGAGATTGGCTACCCTCACAGGACAAAATGGCCTGTTCTTTTTCTTTTCAAATTAACTGAACATCAGGATAATTTTATGAATGAACAATTTCACAGAATCCATATTTGGGAAAGGGATGCTTCTTTCTCTTCATTCATTTGTAGCACATTCAAAGAGTAGGATCACTGATCACTTCCTTTGGGGGGGAGGGGGTGGGGGTGGTGGTGCAGTTGTGCCAATGATGCAGTGCACCTGTAGCAGAAATTTGTAACTTGTTCAGGATGCTGGACAATCTAACATCCTCCAGAGAACGCTGGCAGACAGGACTCCCAGTTCAATGTCCATCCGAGGGACGGGCACACACAATGATGAATCACCCTGCCTGTGAAACACTGGGATGACAGTTTATAGCTGTGTCGGGTATGAACCCAGGCTAGATGGATCAGTGCCTACTTCTCCGCCATCTGTGTTTGCTTTACCTACAACATTCAAACCCCCTGAGGTCCAAAAATTAACCCCTTAATTACTTTGGTCACCAAAGGTGGATGGAGGTTATGTTTTCATCCATCTGTGAGCAGGATATATCAAAAAGTTATGGGAAGATTCGGACAAAATTCTGTGGATAGGGTGGGTGTGTGACAACGACAGATTGATTCGATTTTGGTTAAGATCGGGATGCGAGAATTTTTTAAATTTCAGTCATTCTTCACCATTGAGCGATGGGGCCAAAAATGATACATAGCATGATATTTCTAAAAGTTGTGGACAGATGACAAAACCTGATGGATGAGTTGGGTAGATGATAAGAACAATCCGATTTGATTTTGGTTCAGGTCCGGATCCAGATCCGGCCTATCAGTGGGATACCAAATGTAAACTGTTCAGCCTAGCAGAGGTATGCGCTCTACTGAGTGCCGTTGTAGTTTCCGCTGCAACATTTAAATTATTCTAACAACAACTAGGTTGTTACAAAACAGATTTATTAACATTAAAAGTTGTAAAAAAAAAAAAAAGTGAAGCTTTAAGCAAGTCAAGTGAGTGACAACAGGAACAATAATCCTTTAACTGTATGTCCTATGAACGACTGCACAATCAATCCTCCACCATATGGATTCACACACTCACCCCCCTCTGCAATGCTACAACCCCCCCCCCACCTCACCCCACCCCTCCCCACAGTAATGTCCAGCTTTGATAAAACAAATAATGTTAAAATATCTTCCTTGTAACCCTTCCTTGCTTTGTCCATTGTGGAACCAATATTAAACAATTCATTTTAACCGTATATTCTATTAAATTCAATGTAGAACAATAACAGCAATTTTACACCAACAGTACAACAGATATCTTAGAAGATAACAAAAAAAGAATATCCTGTAGTTCCAAAATATGTACATTTGCCAAAAGTGCGACGATCTCACAGCAGCCCAAGCCTGGTCGAACAGGCCCAGTGATGGTACCGCAAGGGAACCATTGCTTTGACTTTGCAATGGAGAAGTGTTTCTCCTTCAGTAAGGCATCGATCGGTCGATACCTTGCAAATATATCATGGCTAGTGCAATATCGAATCCCGTCCGTCTCCCCCCTTCTCCTCCCACCTAATGACAGTCCATCCTTGGCAGGCTACACACGATGTCGGCCGATGGCACGCTACACATGATGTCAGACGATACAATATTAGTTTACGCAAGGCTAACCGGCTGTTTCCATGAAAGAGCCGTAGGTTAAACCAAGGTAGATAATGAGGTGATAACAAGACATCACGAAATGTTTTAAAAGGGTCACTGAACTATGATTATCAAACCTTTTAACAGGACATGGTCGATGTCTTGTTCGTCTCGATGCATGTTCAGCAATGCATAAATTAACAAATGGCATCTTTACCCCTCAAAGCGCAGCACATGTGAAAAATGTTACGACGTGACCTTTCAGGTTGAAACGTCACAGAACGCTACGATGGACTCGCTGAACAAGTTTTAGTACGAGAAGCGAGCACAGCATCGTACTGAGGACTATCACCTACCGGGTAGCATCAAAAGCCCATTTCATTAAATAAACACGATTAAATAACAAGAGTGCACAGGTTTATCATTTGTTGGAGACGTACTTCTCCATTCTTCGAGCGTTCATTGTGACCATGGATGCACGGCGGAGTATCGGTTCACAACACGGGTGGCACTGCCTACCGATCGTTCATTTAGTTACAATCGGAGCACTTCAACCATGCGACTCGGTGCCAAAAGGCATGTACGAAGTAGAAAACATTGTACAAAATAATTAACATTATAACTTAGACCAAAAATATTAGTGCTTGAGGTACTGATAAGCAACATACACAGAGTTCAGAGCTCTGAGCAGGAAGCCGATGGTCCATTCAAGAGGTCCAATCGCCGAACCTTCTCTGATCGTATGGTGTTGCCACAATCGGGCGATCCAGCCATTGCGTCACCGGTCTCAGCAAACCTTGAACGCCTTTTCCCACATCCTTGGAGGGAAAAACGTGGCTTTTATAACAGTTTTAAAATGAATTTTTCTCATGAAGTCGTTTCACCAAAAAGCAAAAAAACCTCCATCTCGAGCTTGACATAAAAAGTGTACCCCTGTATTCCATCATGGCCTTCTCACCCCGAGATAGTCCAGCAGACAATGCCAGCTTGAGAGAAAAATTGTTCAGTCTTGTCTTTTCAATTTCCAACTTGCCGGCAGTTGCCTGTTGAGGGACACACAAGCCATCGGTGAAAGGATACGTTCCTTGAGAGAGGCAGTGGTTTAATTCAAATCGAGGAGGAACTGCTTTTGGACAAAGGAGAGAGCGCTTGCCTTTCAAGAAACCTAACTTGTAATCAGAGGTCGCTTGTAAACCATTTCCAAAGTTTGTTCAAGCCTTGAGAAGGATCTCTAAGTTCTAACATGGAAGCATTTCCCATGGTTTCTGACTCTTCTGGTTAAGGTTCAACAGTTTGACCTTTTAAATAAATAAACACGAGGCCAATAATGCCATGTCCTTCAAACTAAGCCATTCACGTACCAAGTGCATAGCTGCAAGAAATGTCGAGGCCGCATATTGAGGAGTTTCACCGAGCACGAGGGAATGGAAAGACTTGGTGACACATGTGACCCCCACCTCCCTTTCTGGACCACCAGACAGAGTTTCCCACAGTTGTTCAATAATGCTGGCCAAACAAGGACTTTCCCTCTGGAGTTCACAAAGGTAAGGATCGGGGACAGAATTGCAATCATTAAATGAGAACAGGTAGAGGTACAGAGATAATGAGAAGGATAAACATCGATTCCACGAACCGCCATAACTGCTGGCTAAAATATAATCTTCCTCTGCATTGCTACTCCAGCATTCCCCCCTTCCACCCACCCCCACACAACCTGCTTCAAGCTCCATGCACCTCTCCTCCCACAAATATTACCTTTCCCATCACCAGCATCAACACTCCAATATGCTTTTGATTTCCCAACCTCTGCTTCTACCATCTCTCGTCACTATGTTTCCCACCCTCCAAACCCAACCTTGCTCCCCCAAGCTCCATTTCCAGGAAAGAAAACTTGACCGCCACACAAGCTCCATGCCCTTGAAACAACTCACTGATTTTTCAAGGTGAGCAGCCACTCTGTTCTGCCAGTGCCGAAGGCGATCGACCCATTCGTCATCATAAATATTGACTCGAAGTGCAGATCCGCAACTTTCACCATTACCCTCTACCTCCACCTCCAGCTCCTGCTCCTGTGTACGAGTTACAAAAGATGTTAGTATCTTCATCATCGGCAGTGCTTGTTTAACTCGTGAGCATGGCTCCCAGCAAACCCTCAGCCTGATTTTAACCTGAATGGAAAAGGAGACCAGGGGGTCACTCCAAACTCCAGAGTCGACTGGATCATGCTCGGTGAGGTCAGAGGTCAGGCTGACTGAACCATTAACCAGAGGCAATCCTTGGTCTTGAACATTAGGCAGCATTGGTGAGGCCAGGTGAAAGGGTCGTGGTCTGCATCCACCTTGGATGAAGAGAGTTGGGCTAAGGATGAGGGTACCATCCTTCTGAGGGGTTGAGCAATTTACCCAGAAGTCCTGGTGATCACTTGATTGGGGGGAAAAAAATATAAAAGTGATTAATAAAAAATACTTGAAAAACAATAAACAAATTCATGAATGAATGACTAATTGACTATGCGTGTGAAACCACCCCTTATCCACCTCCTGCCAACCCCACCCCCAAAACCCAGGTTACTCTAGTCATGGTATCAATGGATGGGGAGAACAAAAAAAAGTGCCAAAAACGACCTTGTTCTGCACCGATGACCTCATTGTTTCTTGTTATGCAAATAAACACAGCTTGTGATCCAGTTCGTACAGAAAGGTTACCTGATAAAGAATTGATTTTCAGAATCAAAAGAAGCAAGGTCCATCATCGTACCAACCTGCGGGAGATCTACGGTTAGTCACAGTTTGTCTAATTCATGGATGCTGGCCCAGAGTTTTGTCTGAAACACAGTTCTTCGTTCGAGTAATATTTATCACCCAATCGTATCTTATTGTATAATTTATATATTCACATTCCTCGTGTTTCCGAAAAATAACCACCACCTAAATAAAGCCTTTAGCTCCATCTCCACACTGGACAAACAAATACCTGCTGCACATCATGGGTCCCTTTTCTTTGGGGTAACGGTATACCTGCTTGATGTTTAAAACACCTAGCAGCGAGCCCGGCACCTCGTCCGTTAAGTTAACGTTGCCTCGAGGGCTGCATCCGATTTGAAGCCAATCACCTGTTCAGGACTCGTCCGCTGTTGACGTGCTGGCACTTGTGAAATGAAACGCAAAGGTGCAGGTGCTCTTTCATACAATAGCTGATGTTTGTAAGAGTGTCATTTATGGCACCCTTGCCCCACCTTTCAGGAAAAGGGGTACGTGCCCTCATATCAACAATTGTACTTGAGATTTGAAAGAACATGCAAATTGATTTTCCCAGGTAATATACCTGGAGATGTGCAGTTGATGGCCATGTATTTGATGATGCATCCGACTGGGTGATGCGGATGTCGCGCACCCACCTCTGAGCCGTCTCGTCTGGGTTCGATTCCTGACCCTACCACAACTAAACTATCCGATTGGTGTTTTGCAGGCAGAACGTTGCATCGCAAAGTTCGCCGCCCCTCGGATGGATGTTAAGCTGGATGCTCCGTCTGCTTGCATTAAAGATTGTAAAGTGTCTTATGAGTGGATGAGTTATTGCCGGCACCCCGAACAAATTACAAATTCCTGCTCTAAACTGTGGGTAGCAAGTGGTCCGCGGTTTATTTTTTTTGGTCCTGCTTATTTATGTTTTTTTTAATCCTGTCTGAGCCTCTGCATTTTTAAAAGTTATACAGTCAAGGCTCGTGAAAGAGCGAGAACCCAGAACGGATGAGGACGCCACAGAACAAAAGGAGCAACAGAAAAGGAAGGGGCATCAACAGTAATGCATGGAGGCAAACAAAAAGGGATGTGGATTCGAATGAGCAGTAAGAGAGGACAAACGAAGTGTAGAGGACGGATACAGGAAGAAACACTTCAGAAAGAAAAACTTGACATTTGCAAAGAGGTGAGGCTGGATAGGGGAAGGAGCTGGGGTTAACAAGAGTAGAAAAGATCATGGTTTTGGATTGGGGTTGATCTGAGATGGTGGTGAACAGCTGTCTTGAAGACTTGGAGGGACAAATGGGATTGAAGAGGATGTGGAAGTCAGTTCCACTGGTGGTAAAAGAGAGGAATAAATGGGTCAAGGTGAGCAGTGATCCTGGATTTAGGTAGTTTCAACAGAAGGATGTTGATGGTGGACCATGTGTGCCCAGAAAAAAAGAAAAAATACCAGGAAGGGACAAAGTACGGAGAAGGCAGAGGGGACAAGACCAGAAAGGAGGCGGTGGAAGACAGAAAGACCACAGACCTGTCTGTGATGGCAAAGTGATAGGCCCATAGACCCACCTTCATTGAGGGAGATTCCAATGATCTTTAAGGCCTTGTATTCCACAGCATCAAGCTGAGCAAAGATGTGGGGCAGGGGAGCCAGTCCAGAGGGGAGAGCAGCGCTCCATCAAGCTGCGGATGAAGGCCTTGTAGGTGGATAGGAGTTCAGGTGTGCCAAAGAAGGACTTTGGATGAGAGAGGATGTCCACTCAGTGACTAGATTTGGAGGCCAACTTTGAAATGTGGTGTGCCCAAGAAATATCATGGCTGATAGTGACACCCAAGGGTTTGAGTGAATGAACTTCTTCAAAAAGGATTGTTAAGAAAGCAGATAGGAGGGTTTGCCAGACGGTCCTTTCAGAGAGACACAGTGAGAGTCTGAGATTTGTCAGGATTGAAAGACATGCGCCAAGTGTTTGACCATCTTGTGATTCTATCAAGGTCTGAAGAGAAGGAAGAGGCTGCAGCCTGTCTGTCTGAAGGATGGGGGATGACACAGTAGAGGGTGGAGTCGTCAGTGAATAGATAAAGGGGATTTTCCAGAGAATCAGAGAGATCATTGATGAAGATTAGGAGTCGGATCATTAGAGAGCTATTTTCTGTATATTGCTCGTGTGTGGGCTATCAATTGTGAAAATAATACACCACTTAGGATTATGAGCCCATTGAATGATGTCCGCCCGTCTTTGTAGCCAAGAATGCAAGAATGGTACAACACATGCAAACTCAATCAGTTGATTGAACCTGAGACCTCAGCTGAAGTAGCCATTGTTGATAACATGGGAATTGAGATAAGTTGACAAAGAAAATAAAAAAGTAGTTTTCATAAAACGCACGTTCGATTGGAGCAAGAAGATAACAGCGCTCGCTCGCCACAGCCTCCAGCAATTAATCGCACCACACGGTTACATGACAGGGCCCGGTGTTTTTGACGCACGACCCCAGGTGTTTGACAACTGTGCGAATGGCCCCGACTGTGCACGACATTTTACAATGCAGACCGTAACCAGGAGAAGTGCCAGGTACTATGAAACATCACACAGGTGTGTTCTCACGATCAAGTCACTGCCTTCTTCAAAAGCAAACATCGCACTCTGAACCGGACACCACAGGTAAATCTGTGTCGACTCCGATTGCTCACCTGTTCATCAAAGCTTGGCATATCAACGAAAGGACAGGGCGTCAGATGATCAAAAGACTCAAACTATGGAGGGATCAAAAGCAGACAAACAAAGGAGATGAGGAAATTGTAAATTGAAAACTCCGCTGTAAGAAATGCCAATTTCAAATGCTGATGCCGAGGTGTTTTCTCATTGTGCTGCACCTCTATGTGGTATGAATAGGAAGTTTCCATAGGAAGCACTGAAGTGGTATCATGAGGCTCTGCGTCTTCAGCATCTTCTTCCTCCGTGCATAAGCCCAAATCTTCAATCTCATCTGCAAGATCACCGATTAAGTCAATATAATTAACGTGATAACGATTACAACCGTAATAAATTAAATCAACATTTCAACTTGAAGTGGCGTGTCTTGAACATCGCAGCTACGTGACCCCTCAACCAGTCAAACCCACAGCTCCCAGTACCCACCCGAGCAATTCATGTCCGTCGTATCAGTCGTCGTGGACGACTTCATACTCAGGGGCGTGGATGTGGAGGATGATGGAAACGACACACAAGGGCTTGTGGATGATGACGGCGAAGGCGTCGGAGACGAGCAGAGGCTTGTGGGAACTGTTGGTATCCAAAAAGGTGGGTCGGTGGGAATCGCACCGAGGAACAGGCAGCCCGAGGCAACTGTGCAGCTACTGTTTACCCAAAATGCTTTGAGTCCAGCAAATCTGAAAGTGAAACAAGAAGTCGATTCTCCAAGGAAGATCAATCATGCATAACATGGATGTTCCAATAAACGACCAATTTACTTGAAAATTATTTAACATCATCTATCTATAATTTCAGCAATCTGTGTGTGTCTGTGACCACTGTTTCTCGACAACCACTGGTCCGATCTAATTGAAACTTGCCAGGTATATTGCTGGGGATCTGAGTATGTGCTTTTTCAAGGTTTGATATTAATCGGACAAGCGACTCCCAAGTTATGGCCATTTATTTACCAAACCAATGACAGGACACGTTGCTGCGTAGGCGTGGCCGATGGGGAAAGGGCACTATTTAGTGACCAATGACAGGACACGTTGCTTGGCATTTTGCACCCACAGTATCTATCTTCTATCTATAATTCCAGCAATCTCTGTTTTTTTGCCTTTTCAAGGTTTGAAATTAATCGGACAAGTGGTTCCCAAGTTGTGGCCAAGTTAGAGCGCATTCCCCATTGCGGGTTACAACGTACAGACTTTCGGATTGTGATGACTGACTGTATCCCAATAATTTATCGATTTCTTATGCGCATTTATAGATAAACACAATGCCCCAATCCAGTCGTCGTTTACGAGAGCAAAGGAACGGCCTGTGTGGTTGTTTGAAAGTTTTTGTTTTTTTTTGCACGTATGGGCACGCACTAGTCCACTTTCAATAACAAAAGCGTACTTTATTATAGCGTAGAGACAGAGACAGAGACAGAGACAGAGAGAGAGAGAGAGAGAGAGAGAGAGAGAGAGAGAGAGAGAGAGAGAGAGAGAGAGAGAGAGAGAGAAAGGGTGCTGCACTGAATTAGGAAGGGGTAGAGCAGGGATAGGACAAAACCCAGCAGCCACTGTGGTTGCACAAGTTAGTGCACTCTCAGCGCCGGTCCCAAGCCTGGATAAATGGGGAGGGTTGCATCAGGAAGGGTATCCGGCGTAAAACCTGTGCCAAATCAATATGCGAATCATAAAACGGACTTCCATACCGGATCGGTCGCGGCCGGGTTACCAACGACCGCCACCGGTACTGTTGGTCAGCAGAGTACCGATGGAAATTGTGTTACTGCTGTGCGAAGGAGGAGAAGGAGACGGGGAAGGCATGTCCAGAGGCAGTGGGAGAGGAGCAAGGGTAGAAGTGTGGAGGTGAGAGTTGGAACTTTGAATGTTGGTACTATGACTGGCAAAGGGCAAGAGTTGGCTGATATGATGGAGAGAAGAAAGGTAGACATACTGTGTGTACAAGAGACCAAGTGGATGGGGTGTAAGGCTAGGAGCATCGGAGGTGGTTTAAAACTGTTCTACCATGTTGTGGATGGGAGGAGAAATGGTGTCGGGGTAATCCTGAAGGAGGATTATGTCAAGAGGGTATTGGAGGTGAGGAGAGTGTCGGACCGAGTGATGAGTGTGAAGTTGGAAATTGAAGGGGTGATGATGAATGTCATCAGTGCATATGCTCCGCAAGTGGGGTGTGAGATGGAGGAGAAAGAAGATTTCTGGAGTGAGTTAGATGAAGTGGTGGAGAGTGTATCCAAGGAAGAAAGAGTGGTGATTGGAGCAGATTTCAATGGGCATGTTGGGGAAGGGAATAGAGATGATGAGGTGATGGGTAGGTACAGTGTCAACGAGAGGAATGTGGAACGGCAGATGGTGGTAGATTTTGCAAAAAGAATGGAAATGGTGGTGGTAAATACGTATTTCAAGAAGAAGGAGGAACACAGGGTGACGTACAAGAGTGGAGGAAAGTGCACACAGGTGGACTACGTCTTAAGCTGGAGATGCAACCTGAAAGAGATTGGAGACTGTAAGGTGGTGGCAGGGGAGAGTGTAGCTCGACAGCATCGGATGGTGGTTTGTCGGATGATTTTGGAGGTGAGGTTGAGGAAGAGAGTGAGGGCTGAACCAAGGACCAGATGGTGGAAGCTGAAGGAGGAAGATTGTTGCGTGAAATTCAGGGAGGTGGTGAGACAGGTGTTGGATGGTGGTAAAGAGGTGTGGGACGATTGGGCAACTACTGCAGAAGTGGTGAGGGAGATAGCTAGGAAGGTACTTGGTGTGACATCTTGACAGAGGAAGGAAGATAAGGAGACTTGGTGGTGGAATGAGGAAGTACAGGAAAGTATAAGAAAGAAGAGGTTGGCGAAAAATAATTGGGATAGCCAGAGAGATGAAGAAAGTGGACAGGAGTACAAGGAGTGGTGTCACAAGGCGAAGAGAGAGGTGGCGAAGGCTAAAGAAAAGGCATCTGGCGAGCTGTATGAGAAGTTGGATACAAAGGAAGGGGAAAAGGATTTGTACCGATTGGCCAGACAGAGGGACCGAGCTGGGAAGGATGTGCTGCAGGTAAGGGTGATAAAGGACGCAAATGGGAATGTGCTGACAAGCGAGGAGAGTGTGTTGAGGTGGATGGAGTACTTCGAGGAGCTGATGAATGAAGAAAATGAGAGAGAAGGTTGGAAGAGGTGGAGATATTGAATCAGGAAGTGCGGTGTATAAGTAAGGGTAAAGTGAGGACTGCTATGAAGAGGATGAAGAGTGGAAAGGCGGTTGGCCCAGATGATATACCAGTGGAGGCATGGAAGTGTTGAGGAGAGATGGCAGTGGAGTTTTTAACCAGATTATTTAATAAAATCTTGGAAAGTGAGAGGATGCCGGAGGAGTGGAGATTAAGTGTACTGGTACGGATTTTTAAGAATAAGGGTGATGTGCAGAGCTGTGGTAATTACAGAGGGATAAAGTTGTTAAGCCACACCATGAAGTTCTGGGAAAGTAGTGGAAGCTAGGTTGAGAGGAGAGGTGATGATCTGTGAGCAGCAATATGGTTTTATGTCAGGAAAGAGCACCAATGATGCAATGTTTGCTTTGAGAATGTTGATGGAGAAGTATAGGGAAGGCCAGAAGGAGTTGCATTGTGCGTTTGTGGATTTAGAGAAAGCTTATGACAGGGTGCCAAAAGAGGAGTTGTTGCATTGTTTGAGGAAGTCGGGAGTAGCAGAGAAGTATGTGAGGATCGTGCAGGATATGTATGAGGACAGTGTGACAGCGGTGAGGTGTGCGGTAGGAATGACGGACCGGTTTAAGGTAAAAGTGGGATTGCACCAAGGATCGACTCTGAGCCCTTTCCTGTTTGCAATGGTGATGGACAGGTTGACGGACGAGATCAGACAGGAGTCTCCATGGACTGTGATGTTCGCGGATGACATCAGGATCTGTAGGTGGCAGGCTGAGGCGAGCCTCGAGAGGTGGAGGCACGCACTGGAGAGAAGGGAAATGATAGTCAGTAGGAGTAAGATGGAGTGCATGTGCGTAAATGAGAGGGAGGGTGGTGGTATGGTGTGGTTGCAAGGAGTTGAGGTGGGGAAGGTGGATGGGTTTAAATACTTGGGATCAACTGTCCAAAGTAACAGAGAGTGTGGGAGAGAAGTGAAAAAAGAGAGTGCAGGCAGGATGGAGTGGGTGGAGAAGAGTTGCAAGAGCGATTTGTGACAGAAGGGTATCTGCAAGAGTGAAAGGGAAAGTATACAAGACGGTAGTGAGACCAGCTATGTTGTATGGTTTGGAGGCGGTGGCGATGATAAAAAGACAGGAAGCGGAGCTGGAGGTGGCAGAGTTAAAGATGCTGCGATTCTCGTTGGGAGTAACGAGGATGGACAGGATTAGAAATGAGTACATTAGAGGGACAGCGCAGGTAGGACGGTTTGGAGACAAAGTGAGAGAGGCGAGATTGAGATGGTTTGGACATGTGCACAGGAGGGAAGCGGGGTATATTGGGAGAAGGATGCTGAGGATGGAGCCATGAGGTAGGAGGAGAAGAGGAAGGCCAAAGAGGAGGTTTATGGATGTGGTGAGGACGGACATGCGGGTGGTTGGAGTGTCGATGGAGGATGTGGAAAACAGAGCGAAATGGAGACAGATGATCCACAGTGGCGACCCCTAATGGGAGCAGCCAAAAGAAGAAGAAGAGCAAGGATAGGACAAGGTGAGAAAGGGAGAGAGGGTGGGGGAGTTAGCAGAGAGAATATGTTATGCTTTTTGAAAAACAAAAACAAAAACACACACACACACACACACACTTTTCAGGAATCGGCAGGTTGGAGTCAGTGTAATTACAGACTCCAGTATGTATTGCGCAAAACCCAAAAACCTTGAGTTGCTTTCATGGAAAAGCAATGCTGCATTTCTTTAGACATTTCAGGGATATGTACACAAACATTATCTCTCTATATATTACTAAAACTCTCATCATGTATGTATGTATGTATGCTCCCGAAATACAGCCAAAACAGTACACGATAGCGCAGCAATTTTAGGGCACCTTTCTCACCATTCTCCTGCGAGACAGAGTGTGCAATATCAAGTTTCATTCAAATCGGGCAACGAAAAAATTATTCAAAAATAAATTTCCGATTCAGTAAAGTACTCTACGGGAGAATTTGATCAATGCAAACAACCTCAGCGGTATAGTTCGCTGGAGCTATCTTTGTTTTGTTTTTTTTTAAATGTTTTTCTTTATCAACTGCTGTCACAACGGCAACCCAATGGGTTCACGGGTCGTCTAGTATATTACTAAAACTCTCATCTTGTATGTATGTATGTATGTATGTATGTATGTATGTATGTATGTTCCCGAAATACAGCCAAAACGGTACACGATAGTGCAAAATTTTACGGCCATCTTACTCACCATTCGCCTGCGGTGTGCAGTATCAAGTTTCGTTCAAATTGGGCAACGAAAAAATGATGAAAAAAAATCAATTCCCGATTCAGTCAAGTACTCTTCGGGAGAATTTGATCAAGGCAAACAACCTCAGCGGTATAGTTCGCTGGAGCTATCTTTTTTTTTCTTGAAATGATTTTTTTTTCATCAACCACTGTCACAATGGGAACCCAACGGGTTCATGGGTCGTCGAGTTCTTTATAAACAGCTGCGTGTGACGGGTGGAAAAAAAAAATTTGGCTCGGTAATTTAGAAAACACGATAACACGCAAATGGTTCAGAAATCAGGTGTTATTTCAGAAGCATCCGCTCAGGGTGAGTGACGGAGCACGAAGCACCCGCTCAGGGTGAGTGACGGAGCACGAAGCACCCGCTCAGGGTGAGTGACGGAGCACGAAGCACCCGCCCTGAATGACATTGACAATGGGCGCTCGGCAAGTGGCTTAAGCACTCAAGCAAACACCCCAATGAAATGGTTGATAAGGAACTGCTGGCCAGGCTGTCGCTGCACACCATATAGGATCCCTTTAACTTTGAAGCTGGTCTTCACCATACACGCATCAGTTAATGAAATAAAATGAATTTGTTCAAATGACTTTATCCCCAAAAGAGTTGCTGCTTAATGCAGAACAATCCTGGAGACATCGCAAACTTCAACTGCCCTTGAAATGCACATTGCAGAAAATCCACCACGTTTCCTGCTCGCCTGTGTACGCGTCACGTGGTACATCCATTCAGGGTTCGTGCAAACGTTACAACTTTAATTTAAAACCTCCATTTTACATCAGATTTGCTTTGATTCCCTGCAGAGATTGGCAGTCCCTCTGGAGGACAGGGTGCGAGGTCGAACAGTGAATGCATTAAATCATATTGCTCAATGAAGCTGGTTAATTTTGTTACGTTCATAAATTTTTTGTTCACGATATAATTCTCCAGTTGGAAAAGATAAGTTTATTGCTTTGGAAGTTTCCCATTTTGTTGTATATGTATGGAGGAGGGAAGATAGCCTTGCTTGCTTAAAGTAAATAGGTATATCTCCTTAGTTATTAGACTTCTTTATTTCTTTAAACCATCAGATTTCACTCCAGATTTTGACACTTATTTAATCCGGACGATATCTGAGCCTCAAAACTGAAATAGTATTTCGATGATTTGCTTTAAGGAGTCCGTGAGAGTAGATCGTGGAAAATCGTATCATATAATGCATGAAATCGCTCCAAGGTCCTAATTTCAAAACTACAGTACTTACAAAAGCGATGTACACAGCTATTCACAACTACTATGAACAAGCATTCGATATAATATGAGTGAGGAAAGTGAAGAAAAAAAACTATCGTCAAGAAATCGTTGCGGCCTGTTCCAAGTCAAGGCATGGTTGAGCAGGCCGAAAAACATGGCGGCTTCAAACCCCAGCAAGGTTAGCTCGGATATGCCTCAAGACCCCATATACAGCGGTGACCGAGGATGCGCCTGATAAAGGATATAATTAAATAAGGCTGTTAATTATCTTCAAAAGGGGTGTTTTAATTGACCCAAACACCCAATTTTCAGTCGTACACTTTCTTGGAGTTTTCTTCGTATGCATGCAAAGTTTCAGGCTGCTAGGTTTCAAGGTTTTGGAGTTATGGAGGACACGCTGACACACATTGACATTTATTAGCATAGATTTACAATAATAAATATATAGAAAACAGAACCTCACCTTCCTGGGTCAATCCCCAGCAGCACTAAGGGCGTTATGGGTAACATTTCCCTGCACTGCAAGAAGACAAAGACATCGTCAACAAAGTCATCGCTAATGAATCAATGAAAAGTTACTGATATCCATTTGCATTCGACACACTCAGGAGTTATTAACATGCCGGCACTCAGGGAAACGGCAACTTGAAGGCCTGATGAATTCCTCACAGGTTTGTCGTAAGAATGCACTTTGACACAAGAGGAGGCCGTTTGGCCCATCATGTCTGTGCTTCATCACCAACCCATTGATTTAATCATCTTCTAATGATACGATTCCGATCTTCACCGTGTACAGGTGTTTCAAAAAGAGTGATGCAGCTTTAAATGTTTCTGTTTCTTTGTAAATAAATCTCAGGAATGTGAACCAAACATTTCTTGAAAGCTCATGACATGGTATTTTCCATCACTGATTGTTATTGCAGTAAGTCACTGCTGGAGTTAGTGAGAGCCCAAGGTCTGAAATTGTCATTTACGCAAAATCCTTGTAATTGATGTTCTCGATGTGTGCCCCTCAGTGGTTCAGATAGGCATTGATCCTGACTCCAAAGTTCTGTCCAACTTTCCTGTAGGTGTCATGTGGCACTGCCTGGAGGTCATCTGACACCTCCTGCTTCAGATCATCCAGTGTGGCAGGGTGGTTGGCATAGACAGAGCCATTGGCAGCCCCCCCAAAACCAGTAGTCCAGACGGTTCAAGTTTGGGCTATGGGGAGCCCAATCATGAGCGATACCCAGGGAAATGAGGCGGTTTCTGAAGAGCTGCCCCAGGAAAGTGATGGTGTCACCAGCTGTATGCAGGAGTGCACTATCCTGCATAAACCAGGTCATGCTGAGCTGATTTGGGATGACCTTTTTGGCTAGATCATTATGGAACTTCTGGAGCACGGCCTGG
Organism: Eptatretus burgeri; assembly: GCF_056783735.1. Classification (NCBI taxonomy): domain Eukaryota; kingdom Metazoa; phylum Chordata; class Myxini; order Myxiniformes; family Myxinidae; genus Eptatretus; species Eptatretus burgeri. The sequence goes on along the minus strand of NC_140971.1, from coordinate 6,348,998 downwards.
TCGCACTCAATGTTGATTGTCACCATCCTGCTGTTGTCATTCTCAAACCAGTAGGGCCTGACATTGAAGGTGCAGAAGCATGTGACCTTAGGCCCTTTCAGGTACCTCTCTGTGATCTCCTTGGGTGGTTCTGACCACCAGAAAATGTTGTGGTTGTTGATGGCACCGTTCAAGTGTAAATGGGCTTCATCACTGAACCAGATCAGGTTGATCTAGTTTGGGTACCGCTCCATCCTGTCATTGAACGAATTCATATCACCTTGACTCAGTTTATGCCTAAAAGAGACGATGTATGGGAAAAGCTTCAGTTCCTCAGTGAGGATATGCCAGACTGATATTGGTTCGATGCCGAGCTCCCGGGAGCACCGGCGGTGGGACTTCTTTGGACTGTCCACTGCAGAATCCCGCATGGCGTCGATGTTGGCTTGGCTCTTGGTGACTGATGCTGGCCTGCCACTGTTGCCCTTGCTATGGTTGTGCACTGTAGGTCAGGTCAGGTATGGGAGCATGCACCAGAGCAGCACGTCGCTGCGTCCATGTTCCGCTGGTACTCAAGGGGCCCCCGTCTGGCCATCCCACAGGCAGATGCCTGGCCCATCCCCATCTCCTTGAGATGCTGATCAACTTGCTGCAACCACGAGGCACATGGTCGGCCCATTGGCCTCCACCACTCATGAGGCTCCCTCGCTGAGAGAATCTGGTGAGCAGGATCAGCATCAGGAAAATGAGCAATGTGTCCATACAGCCACAGCTGACACTCACGGACTATGCAGGCAGTGTGACCACTTCTTGGCTTTTTTCACAAGATCTTGGCTATTCGTTGTTCACCTTGGTGTCTTGGTTTTCTATAAGTTTTCTAGGCGTATAAGTTTTCTATTATCATCGCTTTTCCGAAACCTTGTGAATTATTGGCTTTTTTCATTGGCTCACCTTGGCATTTATGAAAATGAGGAGTGGTCACGCTACATTCAGGTAACAAATCTCATTTGAGTCTCTCTCAGCAACCGCTTGTTGGACACAAAGTCCGACCAGCGACAGCCAAGGATTCTCTGAAGAGACCTGGTACCAAAGTAATCAAGTCTCAGTCTCAGATCCGTACCGGGCGTAGTGGCGTGCGCCTGTAATCCGGCTACTCGGAGGCTTGGGTTGGAGGATCGCTTGAGGATGGGGGCTCTGCACTGGGCAGGGAGTGGAGCAGCCCGGAATCATGGCGAAACCCAAATCCTGATCCCTGTGTCGTAAGAGGCGACCAGGGTTGCGTCAGGAAGGGCATCCGGCGTAAAACCTGTGCCAAATCAGTATGCGGATCATAACAGATGATCCGCTGTGGTGACCCCTAACGGGAGCAGCCGAAAGACGAACAACAACAACAGTCTCAGATCCCTGGTCAGAGTCGAAGTCTCACATTCGGAGAGCACCAAGACTGGAAGCACTAAGGACATGAAGACTCGGACTTTTGTCCTCCTGCACAGGTACTGACAGCGCCATACCCCATGATCCAGTGAATTCATGACTCCCCAGGCCCGACCCAGACCTCTATTGACCTCTGGCTCACAGCCAGCAGGGACATGAATATCACTGCCAAGGTAAGTGAATCTCTCTGTGACCTCAACATCTTTCCCACAAACAGGTACAGGCAGGATAGCAACATCCAAGATGTAAATGAAAGCCTGGATCTTGTTTTGACCAAGGAAACCCGTTATCCCGGCGGTTTCGACTCCTCATTCAGCACCATGAGGGCCCCCAAAAGGATATCCAGATCACCTGCAAAATCAAGGTCAGAGATCTTGACATTTCCATTCAGTTCTGGATCATCCTCCAGTGGCCATCGACGAGCACATGGTCAATCTCCTTTACCACACCACAAGCGTTGGAATACCAAGTCCAGCGATAAGCCTGTGGGCGCTGAAACCATGGACAAGCCCCCTAAGTCCATGACTTCTTGCAAAGTCAAGGAACTTAGTGCTATTCTGGTTCACAGTTCCAAGCCCATGTCCAAGACCAACACATGTCTCATAACCATCCCAAACAGTTCCAGTCGATGCATTGAAATCCCCCAAGACTAGAAGAGTATATCACCCGGGGCACAATTCAACCAGACTCGAGCGTAGCATAGAATGTGTCCTTCATGATGAGATCACTCGCCTCAGTTGGAGCATCCACAGAGACCAGAGAAACGACACCCAATGACTGACGAATCCTTCATCTCATCATACGCTCGTTTACCGGTGTTACTTCAATTATCATTGGAGTCAGCTTATTGGATACAGCGACAGAAAGTCCATGGGCATGGTAACCATCAGAGTGACCAGACCAATAGTAGGTGTAACTACCCGCCATGATCTCGCCGCAATCCAGTTTCCAAAACTCAGAGAGTGCTGCAATACCGATGTTCAAACGCTTGAGCTCAGATGATAAGAGAGACAGATGATAATCCTCTCTTTGGGATAAGACATTCCAAGCACCCACCTGAAGGGACTGCCTCAGGTTAACCCAAGGAAATCGCCATCTGGTGGACAACACCTCAGCACCACCCTGACACGCACTACCGCAATCTGACCGGAGAAGGTCACCCCGTTGTTTTCCTCCCATCATCAAAAAGTGGGGGTCCCGAAGGCTTTGCTCCAATCCCGTAATCCGGTGAGCTGCCCTGTGAAGGGCAGCTGCACAGGAGGTACTCCCACAGAGTGGGTTTTCAGATTTCCTTGCATTTTTATGTTTTGCGGAGTGAAGGGTTTTACAATGGCCGGAGTGCAAATCCTGCCACCAACCTCCTCAAAAAAGTAACCCAACAGCAGGAGAACGTCCGCAGACAGTTGGGCACTAGATATGGATGGCCGTTGGCTCACAAGAAGCTCCTCTGCCCTTTGACAGGTTTTGTTTTTAATCCTGATGGGTATCCATATTCCATATCCATACACCCTCCTCACCAGGAAACTCGGTGGGGGAGATGGTTCAGTTGCTGACAAACCGCCCATGAAACAGGTTAGTACAAGTTTACATGGTACCTGTAGGAAGTCACATATCTAATCTGGCCTGACCTGACATTCAGGTGAAACCAGAGCTACCACTTTTGTCTTCTGCTTCACTGTCAATGGCATTGTTGAGCAATGGAGCTAGCAATCCCAGGGAACAAACACCACGATAATAGCACCAAACTCTGAAAAGGAAAACGGTTTAGGTCAAAAAAACAAAGAAATGGCAGGAAATCAAAGTTGTATCAATCTTTTTGAAACACCCTGCACTCCGGGTGAACCCGCGCCAAGCACTCCGGGTGAACCCGTGCCAAGAACTCCGGGTGAACCCGCGCCAAGAACTCTGGGTGAACCCGCGCAAAGAACTCCGGGTGAACCCGCGCCAAGAACTCCGGGTGAACCCGCGCCAAGAACTCCGGGTGAACCCGCGCCAAGCACTCCGGGTGAACCCGCGCCAAGCACTCCGGGTGAACCCGCGCCAAGCACTCCGGGTGAACCCGCGCCAAGCACTCCGGGTGAACCCGCGCCAAGCACTCCGGGTGAACCCGCGCCAAGCACTCCGGGTGAACCCGCGCCAAGAACTCCGGGTGAACCCGCGCCAAGCACTCCGGGTGAACCCGCGCCAAGAACTCCGGGTGAACCCGCGCCAAGCACTCCGGGTGAACCCGCGCCAAGCACTCCGGGTGAACCCGCGCCAAGCACTCCGGGTGAACCCGCGCCAAGCACTCCGGGTGAACCCGCGCCAAGAACTCCGGGTGAACCCGCGCCAAGCACTCCGGGTGAACCCGCGCCAAGCACTCCGGGTGAACCCGCGCCAAGCACTCCGGGTGAACCCGCGCCAAGAACTCCGGGTGAACCCGCGCCAAGCACTCCGGGTGAACCCGCGCCAAGAACTCCGGGTGAACCCGCGCCAAGCACTCCGGGTGAACCCGCGCCAAGCACTCCGGGTGAACCCGCGCCAAGCACTCCGGGTGAACCCGCGCCAAGCACTCCGGGTGAACCCGCGCCAAGCACTCCGGGTAAACCCGATGAATGTCAAAGCCAATTATTTGTTGCATTTTGCTTCATTTGATGAAAGACGGCACTTTGAACGCTTGGTGATTTTTATATCGATCGTCTGTTCCAGTTGCTTTTGATGGTGTATTGTGACATCACAAGGACACTCAGCTAAAAGCTAAATCTGCAAACTATTATGATGGACCGGGTGTGTTTATACGAAAAACAAAAATCTAGCTTTTTTATGTAATGCCTGGATTTGTGCCCCCCAGTTTGTTCATTTTTTAATTTTTTTTAAATATGTAAACGATTTATCCTCTCACTTGGAGTTGGTTTGGTGGTAATATGAGGTCTGCAGATGAGGTGAGGTCATCCAGGGGTTGCATCTAGAACAAACAAAAACATTTTACAATTCACATAATTGGAACCAAATACACACGAAGCCAGCTCCATGTGGAGCAATTTCAACATTCCAACAGAGCATCATGTCATTGGGAATTGGTGGGGAAGGGAGGAGAGGTTTGGTAGAAGGGGGGAGGCAAACAAACTGAATATGTTCATTACCCCCTCTGCTTTCCACCCCAATAAGCCACTTTTATTCCGTTGGAGAACAAAGGACTCTTTGAACTCGTGTTGAGGGGTTGGTACCATGCTCACACACACTTCTCAAGCACGGGTTGAAATAGCGAGCAGCCGTGGGAATCAAACAAACATCGGCCAATGGAGTCTTTAACAACTCGATGAAACAGTCAGCACCAGCTCAATGCACTCCGGCAAAATAAATTAACGGTGTTTGCATGAACCTCGGTGATAGTGGGGAGAGTGGAAGGACTCTTCGTTATTTAACTTGAATCAATGTCGAGACGATCAAGGTTAAACCCACAAATTGGTGGAAGTCTGGCACATCCAGGCAAAGCTGGTAAAATGCAGAAGGAAGCTTTTGGTCCATCACGGTTCCTGGCCTCGCAAATAAAGTCAAGGCACACAGGGGTGCAAGGACATGCAAGCTGATCACACTAACCTCATCCTCTTCACTCGTAGGTCTTCTACACGCAGAGATTGTTAACTTGTGATGATCAATTCTGGTCGTGCCATTCTTTGAAGTCTGCCGATCACCATCCCGAGGATTTGTCAACGTAGCGTTGTTGTCTAAGTATTGGATGCCATGAAGCTGAAGATCATCAGAGTGAGACCCATCAAAATGCCGACTCAAGAAGCGCCTTGTCAGCAAGTGCAGGTCATCGACCTGGTGATGCAAAAGACAGGTTCATTTCACGTATCAACAGCCACGCAAAACAAATTTTGTAAAACCATCAACGGTCCACTATTTTACACTTCCTGGTTTTCTCTCTGCCACGACATGTACAACATAGTGAAGTTGCTAGCGAACGAGTAGAATTCAAGATCGTAAAACAGATCAATAAAAAGGAACAATGTGAAAAGCGAACCCTGTAGCAATAGAGGGTGGTGACCTCCTGCAGAAGCAACGCCACCTCGGTAAACGTCAGCCTGTGACTTTTGGTGCCACGTGACCAACCCCAATCCAGCGTCACCTGCAGAAAGAACAGAGGAAAAGGAGAGAAAACATTTTGGAACAAGAACCGATTCAAAAGACAAACAGACCTGGTCATCCGATGGGCCAAAAGTGCAGAAACTTGGAGTTTAATCACGTGATTCAATTATTGCCTTGACAAACGTAGAACCATGCCTCTCACCCTGTGCAGACACTTCTCCAGAAAATTTGGAATGGAAGGAGTCCACAGGTCTCTACCTGCAAGGCGCTGTCTCCTCAGGTGTTCCAGCAACTCCATCCTCCGCTGGTCGTAACAACCATGCCCCAGAAAACCCCAATCACTCCCATGGAAACCAGCGGATGGTACTCTGCACATCACGATGAAACGAAACTCAGATTCGCAAGCTCTTTACTCTTCCCAATTGACTACGAGCTGACATCACCAGCTATATCTACTCACTGGAGCTGCTGTTTTAACAAACTACATTTAATACTAAAATAGCACTCGGTCGAGCACATGCAGTGGCGAACAAAAGTATTCACCCCAACCATAATGGCACATTTTGATTAATTATGCAGAAACAATTTTTCCAAATTAACATTTATTCATAACCAGCAAATACAACCCGTCGTTTCACTGACGGGACTATTAAAGGAGGAGGGGGAGGAGGGGGAGAGAGAAAGAGGGAGAGGATGGAGAGAGAAGGGAGGGAAGGGATAGAGGAGGGAGAGAGGAGGATGGGGGGAGAGAGGGGGAAGTGGGGCAGGGAAGGGAGTGTTCTGGACATGTGTTTGATAGGGGGACTTGAGGGAAAGCCAGGGTGTTAAAAAAAAAAGTGTTTCAAAAAAAGACAAAACAACAAGCTTTCATTTGTCAAATTCATATATTCTTTGACACCCCTTCCTCTCCTCGACCTCCAACGAGTTGTCTGGTGGGGGAGGGCGTTTGGGAGGAGGATAGAGTGAGGGGAGGGAAGGGAAGGCAGCACAAGGGGGGAGGAAGCAGCGTGGGGTGGGAGGAGGCAGAGAGAGGGGCCAGCGTGGAGGGAGGCGGAGGCAGCGCGAGGGGACAGCGTGGAGGGGGAGGCAGCACGAGGGGATAGCGTGGAGGGGAGGCAGCACGAGGGGATAGCGTGGAGGGGAGGCAGCGCGAGGGGACAGCGTGGAGGGGGAGGCAGCGCGAGGGGACAGTGTGGAGGGGGAGGCAGCGCGAGGGGACAGTGTGGAGGGGGAGGCAGCACGAGGGGTGGGAGGCAGCGTGAGGAGACAGTGTGGAGGAGGGGGAGGCAGCACAAGGGGACAGCGTGGGGGAGGGGGAGGCAGCACAAGGGGACAGCGTGGGGGAGGGGGAGGGGACAGCGTGGGGAGGGGGAGGGGACAGCGTGGGGGAGGGTGAGGATGCGCGAGAGGAGGGTGAGTCGGCGCGAGGGGAGGGCGAGTCGGCGCGAGGGGAGGGCGAGTCGGCGCGAAGGGAGGATGAGGAGGCGTGAGGAGAGGGTGAGGAGGTACCAGGGGAGGCCAGGGGAGAAGGCTGTGTAAGGTGAAGGGAAGAAAGCGTGAAGTGAGGGTAGTCAGCACACCAGGGAATTACCAAGGCGATAAAACGCACCCAAACAGCAACATTATATTTTTAACCGCAGTGTCCCATGTAAAACTGGACGGAAGCATTTTAAAATTAAAACCCATGCAATCTACCTGGCAAAGGCTTGCTTGCTTGCATGCCCCAACCCATATACACTCCTCCAACGTACTCGCATGCAGACACGCAAAAACCCCACCATGTCTGACCTCCGTGTATGCCGTCTCCATTACTCTACGTTTTGAGCCACTGCCGACTATTAATATATTGCAGAAACTATTAGTGTATTTATATTCATGTTTTGTCATGAAAGCAGATCGCACAAAACAGGAAAAAGAAAAGAAAAACTGCATACGTAATTGCCGAAAATAAAGGAGCCCTGTTGAGCCTATCATCGTGGATTGTAATAGCAGGTTAGAGAGCATGGCTTTGCGCTCATTGAAGTTCGACTTTTTGCACATTCCTCAATGTTTTCGTCACTAAATATAATCATCCGAACAGTCAAAAAAAATGAAGCTTGATGTTAATTTTTACTGTTCTTTTTTTTTTTTTAGCAATTAAGCAAAGATTGGTATCTCCATCAGCGAAGTGATGGGTCTTACTTCTTGTGGTTTTGAAACGAACAACCAAGCAGCTTGGTGAGCGCTCCCCAAGTGGCTTAAGCACTCAAGCAAGTACTCCAACGGAATGCATGGTTTGGCAAGCGATTACCCATTGCAGTCAGTCATCACCACCATATGATACGAGATAAAGGATAATCCTGGAGCTCCCGGTCACTGCCTCCTCAAGGCATGGCGGGATGGGTTGGCAGTGTGCAGAGGCTCCCACAGTACTCTGCGGAAGATTATTCTAATTATCTACTCTGCGATGAGAGAAGAGCTTATTCCTGACTTCCAGGTGGTTCCTTTCTTGGAAAATATTTAAGGAGTGTCCTCTGGTATTTGTGTTATGCTGTTGGGTAAATAAGTCATCGAGGTCCAGTTTAACCATTCCATGTAAGATCTGGAACACCAGGATCATGTCTCCTCTTCTTCTGCGGTAGAACAGGGAGCACATGTTCAGTTCAATTAGCCTCTGTTGATAGCTGAGATGGCAAATACTGGGGATAAGTTTGGTGGCCCTTCTCTGCACCCTTTCAACCTTGTCAGCATCTAGTTTGAACCTCTGGTGCCAGAGGTAGTTAGTTACCAGACTCCAGGTGGGGACGAACAAGAGTGTTATAAACAGCAGGAGGGTCTTGATGTTCAGGGGGACGAAGGTCCTCTTAATAATACCAAAGAATTGGTATGCCCTGTTGACAACAATTGAAACATGTTAGTGAAAATTCAACAACCACTCCCAAATCCTTTTCTGTAGCTGTACTCTGCAGTTCAGTTCCTCACATTGTGTACCTGACACGAGAATTACTCCTGCCTATATGGAGGATCTTACATTTTGACTCGATGAAAGAGAGTTGTCATCTGTCAGCCCAAGCATCCACTTTGTCCAGGTCTGCTAGGAGAGCTTCTTTGTCTGCAGCGTTACATATGGGTCCATCGATCTTCGGGTCATCTGCGAATATTTGTACCCTTGCCTGCACTACCGACGGTAGGTCATTAATGAAGGCTACAAACAATGTCGGCCTGAGCACAGTTCCCTGCGGTATTCTGCTACGTACCAGAATCCAGGGAGATGCAGCTCCATTGACTATGACACGTTGGACCCTGTCCGTCAAAAAATTGCGAATCCAGACTAGGATCTGTCTGTCCTTGGATTCCATTGGTGGCCAGCTTCACAAGTAGCCTCTCACGCGGAACACTGTCGAATGTACGTCTGAGGTTAAGCATTTCATACAATTATTTGGAGTTCTCTGTGCTCCTTGCAGGACTCCTGTAGACGCAGCCGACAAGCAGTTTGCTCCTTCCATCAAGACACGAGGAACACCATTGAACCTCTCTAAATTGAGATTCGACATTATCCTCTGAAGCCTGTCACATAGATTTAGCATCGATAGCGACTCCTCTCTCAAGTAGAGGATAGCGACTCCTCTACTTGCATCTTTGGATTCAATATTCGTGACTAGGTCATATCCATCCAGAGCAATTTCCGAAGACACAATTTTAGTTGATGTGTACCAAGATGGAACTTCTGTGATAAAAATGAGATCTGGGTCCATTTCTCCAATACGAACTTGAAGTTCAGGTATCTTGCTCATTAACGAGTCTGCATTGCAGTACATAACTTTCAGTTAATTTAGTCTCCTGTTCCCGTTTTCTTTTCTGACGAATTGGTGGTTATTTGGTGTGGTCGTTCCAAGTCACTTCTGCCTATACATTTGGAAACCCCCTCTGGCCCCTTCAAGCTCTATTTCTGCCATTACTGTCATCAGAGAGAGGTTGTGAAGAGTTGCTCAGTGCGATGTCATCACCATCGTCCTCATTTTGGATGTTGTGATTCATTTATGACTTGCCAAGATAGGTTGAGCATTTCTTTTCCCTGGTGGCAATTTTCCCATCTCATGATGAGGTTGCATTCACCACTTCCTTCCTTGTTCTCAGCTCGTCTTGGTTTCTATCCATCCTCTCAGTCTCATCGTGAGATCTGGTGATATGAATAAATCATTCCATTCTTTGCTCTGCCTTAAGTTCTTAGCTGATGCTAGAATATCCACCTTCTTTTTGTGACCGTCACGTTGGATGAGCAGTACCCTTGGTATTACATTCCCATTTTGATCTTTTCCTCCGAGTCCAATTACTTTCAAGATTTGTGTTCCCTGTACTCTCACTCCATTTGAGAGAACGTCTTCCACTGCCTTCTTGTCCTCTGCAACCCTATTGTGCATCTGATCCTGCTTCGACTCGGGAACATTGAACATTAGAAGGTTGTTCTTCCTCCTCTGGCGGTCTACCATTTCCTGCGTAGTGCGTAGTTACCATGCTGACCAAACTGTATATTGGTTCTGACATAACTTCACCTGTTTCCTGGCTAAAGGTAGACCTACCGGAATTTGTTTTGGGTATACAAGTAATGAGTGTCATCAAATGTATTCCTGTGAGATACCTCAGTGTTGGTCTTTCTCATCTGTTGCATTGTCTTCCACCAAACCCTTTACCGATTGCTGTACTTCTATCACAATTTTGTTCACTTGATCACTCAGCACCTTTTCAATTTTTTTCTGTCATAAGTTCTGCATATCCTTCCCCTTCATTGCAGCCTCGGCTGCTTCCAGGGCAGACTTTTTACAGGTGTTACAAAATAAGTGAGCACACTCCACTGTCATAAATGGGTCATACATCTCAGTGGTGATATTGTTGTGGGCTGGGGTTCGGCGGCGATGAACGACCACTAGGTGGAGCAGTGGAGTCGTCTCCCACCGAACACCTGGAATTTAGGTCGTGACTCTCGAATAAGTCCGAGAGTTCACGGGTCCCTTAGCGGACCGTGGTCGCCAATATTTCGACGGCGTGGGGTAGGGTTAATTGCCGAATTTCAATATACCTAAATACCCAAGTCGTCAAATTACCGGGGAAGTCACACCCTCGACGGACCTCGGGCGGAACGGACCGTTACCGAGCCCGATCTGGGTGTAAACCGAGTGGGGGTTACCAAGATCCATTAGTCCAAATGAACAATTTACCGGCCCGAACGGCCTTACTAATTCTCAATACGCACCTTGCTAGGACAATGAAGGAAAGCACAGAAAACGAGCTGGTACATTTAACAGGGGTTTATTTTACAAAGAATAATCGGGGAGGGGAAGCAGACAAAGAGCAGAGTTATCACGAATAAAATGCAATGTACAATGAAAAGAAAACACTTAAACAGCTCTACTTAACAGACTGGCCCACGGACACACAAACACACCCAAAAAGAAACTGGACCCCGTGGGTCTATTTTCGGTCGAGCCGGGTACCTCCCCGCCTCGTGCGGTTTCACCGAGTCGAACCCACGACCCGAAGTCCACGGCCCACGAACGGGACCAAGCCACACTCGCCACCAAGACCGCAGACCGCAATCGCCACGATCCTGGAGAACGCAATCGCCACGATCCTGCAGAACGCACCCTTGTCTGCCCAACACTGGTCCAGACAACCACTCGACTCTTCTTTTTGGTGGGATGGGTCTCTTCTCCTACCACTCGCCTCCTGATTGGACGAGGGGTTGTCGGATGACTCGTGGTCACCTCCCGATTGGCTGGGGCGTGCGTGTCATGCTCGCCTTTCGCTCATTGGCTGGAGGAAACGGTCCATGCCCTTCCTTGGGACGGAGCCTCGATCTGAGGCGTTGGAGGCTCCACCCACGCCTTCAGCCGAAAACACGTGGGCAATGGCGACCGGACGAGTGTGGGACGGTGGCATTGTTGTAGTGGATGTAGTCGTAGTTGTTGTTGTTGATGAGGAAAAACCGAGCTAAAAAAAAAAAAAAAAAAAAAAAAAAAAAAAAAAAAAAAAAAACTTAGCGCACACACGTAATTCCCATGAGACAGAAGGAAGGATTCTAACTGGAAGCACATACTTATCGAAATAACTAAGCTTAGGGACTCTGGCTGTTTGTGTGCACAAGGTTTCCAAATCCGTAACAATATTCTGGCAGGTTCGACAGAACCATTGTTCACAAGTCTCACATGTAATCATTAGATTTACTTCTGCTTGGCAATGGTAACACTCAAACCAACAAGCCTGGAGTTGGCTTAGTGGTTAGTGTGGCTGGCTTGGAATCTTAGGGTCCTGAGTTTGAGTCCAGTTGGCCACTGAATTATCAGGTGGGGTTGACTCAACCTGTTATCCTTCTGAGGTTGGCAAAATTTGTACCAGTGTACTGGTATAGGGATACAATGTCAGTTGCATAGCAAGTTGTGCCCCAACAAAATGATAGCTACCCGGCAGCCAAGCTACCATACAGAAGAACAGAACAGAACAGAATGTAATCTGGGTAGAGTATGGGTGGTATGACACGCTTTCCACTTCTTAATGATGGATTTCACCGTACTCAAAAGGATTAATGAATGACTGAAATCTTCTTAAAACCTTCTCCTGAACCATGCTTTTCCACCACTTTGTGTGTGACTTATTTGGAAAAAACCTTGGTCTTCATGTTTGCCTTGATGGTGAACCAAGTGAGTTGCACCGTAAAACTCCTTCGACAGTGGGGGAGCTTAATTTTTAAGTTAAACCACTGATTACACACAAGTGAAACCTATTACACTTATGCTGTAACCTTTCAAACAAATAATTTGCTCCTGAAATGATTGAGGGTTAATTAGGCAGGCAAAGGGTTTGGATGATGATGAAAATGAAAATCATCAGATTTTCTCTGTTAATATTGTTGCGATTTCGCGCCCGCCGGCGTGCTGACGGCCACGTAACTCGAATCGCGGCACGTCGCCCACCGGACGGACAATCCAGTCGTGACCCTCTCGGACTAACGCCGGGAACCAGTCACGGGTGGACCTTTCGGTCTCACCGCGATCGAGCCGATCAGCCCCCGCGTGGGATAGGGTTGCTCGCCAAATTCGACCTACCTACGTACCCACGCGGAGGGTAGACCGGGCGATCGCACCTCGCCGCAGGTCGACTTCGGACACGGGCCACTTAAGCGACCCGTTCCGTACTATCGGGATAACCGAGCGGTGTTATCGTCGACCTCGACGGTTCGATTAATTATCGGGCGTATTCAGCCCACTACCAACCCTTTACGTGAAGCAAGATGAGGATTCAATGAAGGAAATGACGAAGCGAAGCGGGAAACAGTTCGACACAAAGCACATTTATTCGCGCTGAACGGAAAGCACACATATTCAATTACACCAAAAGCACATGTAAAAGGAGAAGAAACACAATATTACACAAAAAGCAAATATAAAAGAGAAACACAATGCAGAGCTATCCGACTACCGAGCACACGGCAACACTTATACAATTCTACTTCACAGACGGCGCCGACAACACATACCCAAAACCAAGGAAAGAATACCCTCAAGGATGAGGCGGGCCTGAGGCCGAGACCGGGTCGGGCCTACCCGTCTGGTGATGAGACGCGGAGCGGCGATGGTGCCTCAACTCCGCGGGCCTCGCGGACAGTGTCTGGTAGGGGGTGGGAAAGGGGCCCCCTTGGTCGCACTATCTCAGCGCGGGGGGAAACAGGAGGGGGTTGCTGATGCTCGGGGTATAGAGGATTTTTATTGCCCCGCGACGAGCGTCTCCACCTCGGCCAGGTCGCGCTGTCGGCCTCCCTGGGGTGCAGCTCCCTGCACGACGCGAGCACCCCCTCGTCTGCCCTCGCCGCCTCTCCACAGCTCTGTCCCCTCCGCTCCGACTCCAACGCACACGACGACCAGCTCCTTCTTGCCAACTCCACCGCCCGCGAAGTCTTGACTCTCTGTTCCCTCTCGACTCTCCTACTCTCTGGACTGACGAACACGGTCGCTTTTATCAGCCCCGTAGCTTCGCCCTCTCATCTTTGACCCCCTCCCTTCGACCTTTCACCTCGCTCCCCATTGGCCCGAGAAAAAGTGGGCGTGAATGCTTTTTGATCCATAAATTTGCATATATCGATCGCCCTCCAACGCCCTGGGGGCGGGGCCACCCGCCCTCGCTCACCGATTGGACGGCAAAAAGTGGGCGTGTGTCGTTTTTGATCCGTTTTTGAAGCACAAAATCCGTGATTTTGTACACGCTGTTCGGCGCGCGCCCTGCACGAGTCCAACACCGGTACCCACAGACGGCGCAAGAACGGTGGCGATGCGACGGTTGCGAGGTGTGACGTGAAGGTCGTGGCGGTTGTGGTGAAGCGGTGGTTGGTGGTGGTAACAATGGCGGTTGGTCCAAATTAAAGATAGTAAAAGAAAAACGGCTATCCTGAAGAGTCGCAGCACGCATAAATGACATGTATTCCCACTAGACAACGGGTTTGGGCCTAACTACACATGTACTTACCGAGATACCTCACCTAAGGGACCTGAATGGTGGTTTGCGAATTTGGTAACCACAACACTACCCCCTCCCCTTTTTACAGACTCGTCCCGAGTCGTCAAATTTTCGTGTGCCATCATGTGTAGTTTTCCCCTAGTACATTTTACCTACGGATCCCTGAGTGCGACATTCATGGTATTCGTGTCCCCAAAATAAATAACCTGAGGGCTGCGTAACTATCTAAACAAACTCACTCACACGGACGACTTAAATAAAATTGCCGGCGCTAGACAGACATGCCGGGGGCGCACTCATATTTACAGTACATCTTAACCTTAACTTACAAATTTTACACTAAACCATGGCCCAGGATCATTGAACTCTGCAAAAAGAAAGCAGTTAGCAGGGAGCCAGGCTGCCCACATGCAGTCTCTGGCTCAAACAATGCAGGTGACAGGGAACGTGGCTGGCTGCTCACACGCAGTCCAAGGCCTTCCCTTTTGAACTGAACGCAGTGAACCACAACGGTGCATGGGCTGCACAACGCAGTCTCCGTGCCAGCTCAAGTGGCACACGCAATGAGCACAACGAATGGATGGATGGACACAAACACGGTGCACGGGCCGCCACTGCAGGCCCGTGTTGTAGCTGCCAACGGGGCAGTTCTCGCAGCTTGCAAACTGTTGCTTTTACGATCCTGGCGCACATTGAAAATCCTGGCGCACAAAATTGAACGGGGCTGGTGAACATGGGCAGTGGGCATGGTATGGCAAAGGTGAGCAGGCAAACACAGCCCGCAGAAGAAGGCCGCTGCGGGCAAACATAGCGGGCAGATGAACTGGCCGGCACAGGCCTTGAAGAAAAACAGCCAGCAGATGAACTGGCCGGCACAGGCCTTGAAGCAAACACGGCCAGCCGATGGCACAGGCCTTGCAGCAAAACAACAGCTGCCGATGAAGTTGGCCGGCCTCTGCCTTGAAGCAAAACACGGCCAGCCGATGAAGTTGGCAAGCCTTTGCCGTTCAGTGGAGGTTGGTGGAGGGAGTGCGGTGGTGCTGGCCACTTGGGAGGCGGGCTCGGACCTACCTACCTGTCTCCCTCCCAACCTATCGCCTTTGCCTGTCACTGTACATACCCACTCCCTTAATTTGTCAAACCCCAATTTAGCCCCCTTAATTTTTTTAATTATTATTATTATTTTTTTTTTTTTTACTTCCCCACTATAAATCGTCCCCTTACCCCCTTTATCGTCCTTGTTCGGCTAACCTATCCTGTCACCTCGCCTACTCCCAACCCCTACGTTCCCTTCCCGGAGGGGAATAAGGGAGAGCTAACGTCCTGTGTCGAGGCCCAACTCAAGCCTCAGAATGGCCTCCCCAGAGTTCGGCGATCTAACCCAAAGTGGGTCCAGCGGCCCACAACGAGAGCGAGGGGATGGATGGTGCGGAGGGGTACATCTCCTAATCTACCCTATCCATTTAACAGTTAAACTACCCCGGGGCTTTCAACAAGCGCCTCTCGCTTAAACTATTGGTTCTAACAACCCAGATTCCCGTCGCCTGTGTTGGTGTCCTTACAATTTCGGGCCTCGCCCCCCAATTTTCTCTCCGTGCCCTCACACGGTCTCATGGCTGGGACACGTGGCTCCCTTTGGCAGGCACGACCCTCTGCCGATTCTCCCGCTATGGCACCCCCGGGCACTACACTGCCTCCGAGCCTACCAGCTCCCTAACACCGGGGAGTGCCCCCCATGGCACCTCCCCTGAAACGCACACGTGGCAGGCCGGCTTCCCGGGCCCCTTTCCGAGGGTCACCCTTGCCCACAACACTGCCCACGCGGCTAATGGCGCCCCGGGCCCCCGCACCAAGCAGGCGCACCCGTGCCCACTACGCTATCCCGGCCCCCCATGGGCCCATGGCCTACCGCGGCCGACTAGCCTGGTGCCCGGGGTACCCACTCAGCGATACTCACCTTTCGCAGCCACGCTCCCAAGCCCATCAACAGGGCTCCT
This sequence comes from Eptatretus burgeri, assembly GCF_056783735.1. NCBI lineage: Eukaryota > Metazoa > Chordata > Myxini > Myxiniformes > Myxinidae > Eptatretus > Eptatretus burgeri. The sequence goes on along the minus strand of NC_140971.1, from coordinate 6,333,033 downwards.
GCACCCCTCCAAATGGGTTTCGAGCCTACATTCCCACCAACAGCAAAACGACCTCCATTTTTCAATTTGACTAACCCAGCTAACTCACTTTACTCTGACCCCGGGGTCCCTTGGGCGGGAGTCACTCCTCCCCCCAATCACTCATCGCACCATGCATTCCCCATTCGCTCCACTCACACAGACCCGCTGGCCTCACTCACTCATCATGTACTCACACAACTCACCAACTTCAACACACTCACCGCTGAACTCTGCCATCCTCCTAACTACATCCCCTAACTAACTCGTGCTCCCACGTCGTCCCTTACACTATAGCACGTTCCTTTTAACACTACGTAGCTAAGCTACGTCCCCTCTACACATTCAAAGTCTGTCTCTGTCTCCAAAATAAATCATTTTATTTCCCAACCTAAATCTGGCTACAATCCCTCTTACTAATCCATTCCACGGACTCCATGAGGACTTACCCCTGCCCCATGAAGTCGGTCTAACTAAGCTAACCCTTCCCCCTAACTAGTTTCCATCCTGTGCCCAGGTAAGGGGGTCTTCCACCCTTTGCCCAGGAATCCTGTGCACCCGAAAGTGAGGCTTGTTTTTTTTTTTTTCATGCGCAGCACCTGCGCGGCAACTCAGAGCTCGCGCACTTTGCACCTGCCCGTGACGTCATGCAGCTGCACGTGTTCCTCGTCCCTCCTTGGACGGGACCATCCGGCAGAGATACCCCTCCTGCCGGATTCCAACCACACGTGCAGCCATGACGTCACCGTGCGCATAAAAAAACACAAGCCCCACGTCTCGAGGGGTTCCCCACGCGAACACATGTGCTTTGCCCGTTGGAGCTTAACACACACGATCGCGTGGAGAACCCGTCCGGTCCAAATCCGTTTACCTGCCTAAACTTTGTCCGTCCGCGGGATCGCCAAATCTACCGCGTGCGTTTCCGGACCGGGACTTCACTCTCGCAAGCGAGCACGTGGCGGTCTCGTGCGTTGCACAGCACGGACCGCGTGCGTTTCCGGACCGGGACTTCACTCTCGCAAGCGAGCACGTGGCGGTCTCGTGCGTTGCACAGCACGGACCGCGTGCTCACTGCTGGGTGAACCCGGCACGGTCCCCGAAACAACTACAGCCGCTACTCGGCTTTCGTTTCTCCCATGTCGCCGTCTCCGTCTCCATTCCACCCACGCACACCTGCGTGTTACGACGCACACAGTCCACTCCATCACATTCACACCGGGAGACGCGGCTGCGTGCTCCCGCATGCCAACCGACATCTCCCTCACATACCGCTCTCTCACACACACGGTCTCCCTTGCACACAGCGACCTTGCACACGGCCGTTCACTCACGCGTGCCTCACTACTCACACAAACCATACTACTCACACACGCGGGGGCACTCAACCGCTGTGCCTCATCCACACACCGTGCCTCACTCATACACGCGGGGGAACTCAACCGCGGTACCTCATCCACACACGCGGGGGCACTCAACCGCGGTGTCTCATCCATACTCCGTGCCTCACTCACACACGCGGGGGCACTCACCCGCGGTGCCTCACTCACACACGCGGGGGCACTCAACCGCGGTGCCTCATCCACACACCGTCCCTCACTCACACACGCGGGGGCACTCACCCGCGGTGCCTCATTCATACTGGCCGTTTCATCCACACACACGGCCTCACTCACACACGGTGCCTCACCCACACTCGGCGTGCTGGGAAGCACGTACTCCGGCACCATCGCCACCACACCACTCATACACGGGGTCGCTTCCACACACGGGGACGCACTCACACCTCGCACCACACACACAGGGACAACCACACTGGGGATTCGTGTCCCCACAAGGGTCTCCGGGGCCTCTATACCCCCCAAGCTTTCCGTGCACCCGTTCACAGCACCCGTCCCCTCAACCTCGCAAAGCACGACCGAACTCACCTGGTCGTGACTCGCCTCAAGGGGGCATACTCCCTCCCCTCGTTCCTGGAGGAGGCCATCCAGGTGCTCGCACTGGGTCTTTACCCAGTCCGCCAGCTCACCCCCTTTATCCTCCACTACCTCCGTGTGTGTGTGTGCGTCACTTACCCCGTCCAATTCACCCTCTATCTCCCGTGTCTCAACTATTATTATTTCCTTTGTCGTCACCTCGTGTCTCGTCTCACACGTTTTGGTCTCCCCATTTAATTTTTCCCTTTTGGTCACCGTCGATTCCTCTGTCACGACCCTCGCCGAACACGCCCCCCGAATTATTTTTTTACCCGCCTCCACCGCGGACCTGTCAGCCGTTGCACCCCCTTCCAGCTCGTTTACTCCCACACATGGAGTCGCCATTCCCAGCTCCCTGGTCACGGCCTTCATGCCCGCCTGCAGGCATCGGCCCATGTTCTGCGTCTCACCCCGTAGTTCTTTCATTTCTTTTTTCATTTGCTGTGTATTCGCATCCATCGTCGTTTTCACTTCATTTGTATTTGTATCCATCTTTTCATCCATTTTTTGTGTATTCGCATCCATCTTTTCGTTCATTCCTTTCATTTCGTTTTTCATATTCGCATCCATCTTTTCGATCATTTCCGCATTCATCTTTTCGTTCATGCCTTTCATTTCGTTTGTCATATTCGCTTCCATCTTTTCGATCATTTCCGCATTCATCTTTGCCAGCATGGTGAATAGCTGGGCCATGTCGGGTGCGCTTGGGTGAGCCGTTTCGGCAGGGATCGGGGAAGGGTTTTGGTGGAGAGGGGGGGGGGAGGTGTCATACACCGCGGCCGCTGCCGCACCCATTTCGGGCTCTGGGTTCAGTTGGGCGAGTCCGTGTTCCTGCACAATCAACATTTCCTGCTCGGGGATTCCATCCTCGACCATGGATTCTACACATTCTACATGCATTTCTAATACCCCCGGCTCCCGCTCGCCTTGAGACGCCATCTTGCTTCTCTTAAAGGGTTAATTTCGCTCGCTCGTAATTTGGAGGGAATCGGGGGTCGCTTCTCTCACCCCTGGACCGATTCCCGTGAATTTAGCCGGAGACAGGAGAGCCCGTTTTCCTGTTCTCCGATACCAGTGCCGCGAGGAGGGCGATGAATTTGTATCCCACTCCTGACACCAGTGTTGCGGATTCGCGCCCGCCGGCGTGCTGACGGCCACGTAACTCGAATCGCGGCACGTCGCCCACCGGACGGACAATCCAGTCTTGACCCTCTCGGACTAACGCCGGGAACCAGTCACGGGTGGACCTTTCGGTCTCACCGCGATCGAGCCAATCAGCCCCCGCGTGGGATAGGGTTGCTCGCCAAATTCGACCTACCTACGTACCCACGCGGAGGGTAGACCGGGCGATCGCACCTCGCCGCAGGTCGACTTCGGACACGGGCCACTTAAGCGACCCGTTCCGTACTATCGGGATAACCGAGCGGTGTTATCGTCGACCTCGACGGTTCGATTAATTATCGGGCGTATTCAGCCCACTACCAACCCTTTACGTGAAGCAAGATGAGGATTCAATGAAGGAAATGACGAAGCGAAGCGGGAAACAGTTCGACACAAAGCACATTTATTCGCGCTGAACGGAAAGCACACATATTCAATTACACCAAAAGCACATGTAAAAGGAGAAGAAACACAATATTACACAAAAAGCAAATATAAAAGAGAAACACAATGCAGAGCTATCCGACTACCGAGCACACGGCAACACTTATACAATTTTACTTCACAGACGGCGCCGACAACACATACCCAAAACCAAGGAAAGAATACCCTCAAGGATGAGGCGGGCCTGAGGCCGAGACCGGGTCGGGCCTACCCGTCTGGTGATGAGACGCGGAGCGGCGATGGTGCCTCAACTCCGCGGGCCTCGCGGACAGTGTCTGGTAGGGGGTGGGAAAGGGGCCCCCTTGGTCGCACTATCTCAGCGCGGGGGGAAACAGGAGGGGGTTGCTGATGCTCGGGGTATAGAGGATTTTTATTGCCCCGCGACGAGCGTCTCCACCTCGGCCAGGTCGCGCTGTCGGCCTCCCTGGGGTGCAGCTCCCTGCACGACGCGAGCACCCCCTCGTCTGCCCTCGCCGCCTCTCCACAGCTCTGTCCCCTCCGCTCCGACTCCAACGCACACGACGACCAGCTCCTTCTTGCCAACTCCACCGCCCGCGAAGTCTTGACTCTCTGTTCCCTCTCGACTCTCCTACTCTCTGGACTGACGAACACGGTCGCTTTTATCAGCCCCGTAGCTTCGCCCTCTCATCTTTGACCCCTCCCTTCGACCTTTCACCTCGCTCCCCATTGGCCCGAGAAAAAGTGGGCGTGAATGCTTTTTGATCCATAAATTTGCATATATCGATCGCCCTCCAACGCCCTGGGGCGGGGCCACCCGCCCTCGCTCACCGATTGGACGGCAAAAAGTGGGCGTGTGTCGTTTTTGATCCGTTTTTGAAGCACAAAATCCGTGATTTTGTACACGCTGTTCGGCGCACGCCCTGCACGAGTCCAACACCGGTACCCACAGGCGGCGCAAGAACGGTGGCGATGCGACGGTTGCGAGGTGTGACGTGAAGGTCGTGGCGGTTGTGGTGAAGCGGTGGTTGGTGGTGGTAACAATGGCGGTTGGTCCAAATTAAAGATAGTAAAAGAAAAACGGCTATCCTGAAGAGTCGCAGCACGCATAAATGACATGTATTCCCACTAGACAACGGGTTTGGGCCTAACTACACATGTACTTACCGAGATACCTCACCTAAGGGACCTGAATGGTGGTTTGCGAATTTGGTAACCACAACAATATTGTTACGTTTGAGGGGGGGGTATGCATTCAAAGGGTAATTAGGATGTTTAATTAGGTATGCCATGCTGTTCGAGTTTACCAGGATCTCGATGTAATAAGAGCAATTCAGTGGTGATAAGCTGTCTAGTAAATGTTCATTTCTTCAAGGGGGAAATGATAATTGTCACGTAATTAGATAGGGACACGGGATAGGGTAAGTGTGTCTGCGTAAACCCCTTTTGGTATTCTCTGGAGGCTGGCCGTGACGTCACAGGACAGTGCAACGGATGGCTCCGCCCCGTGATCACGATTGGCAGAAGGCGACGGCGGTGGGCCAATAAACGGCTAGATTGAATGTGACGAGGACAGGAGGATAAAAAGGTTCTGTTCGGGGTCGAAAAGGAAGAGGAAGAAGATCGGGACAAAAAGATCGTGTTTTTTTGGTGAGGAGGCTGTTGCGCGGGAAGCGTACTTGTTGTTGTGCTGATTCGATCGTGTTCTTCATCGTGTCTTGGAGCCTTGCTGAGTCTCGTTCCTCACCTTGGTTGGCTCTGGGGTTCTGCTGACTCGGAGTACGGGGTCGAACGGCGGGCGGACCTGCCTCCCTCTCCTGCTCGCAACTTGGCGCCAGAACTGGTTCCCTGGTGGCTGTGAGCGGACTTGGGCCAGGACCAGGAGGTCGACAGCACCACGGTTTCTCCTGCCCCCCTGACGAGAGCAAGGCCAGCTCGTCCGACACTGATCCAGGGACAGTTGTGTCCACACCACGGTCCAGCCTGTCCACCAGAAGTAGCTACGTTGTGTGTGTGTGTGTGTGTGTGTGTGTGTGTGTGTGTGTGTGTGTGTGTGTGTGTGTGTGTGTGTGTGTGTGTGTGTGTGTGTGTGTGTGTGTGTGTGTGTGTGTGTACTTGGCGCCTTAGAGGGTTTGAGATCTCTATGTTCATTGGAATTGTCTGTGTTTTCCCCACGCCCGATCCCACACCATCCCGTCGAATCGCCCCGGATCCCTCTTCTTGCCGAGTCTTGTTATTTGTGGTTAATAATAAAAACAAATAAACATCATCAACTCAGTGAAAAGTGACTCGTGCCACCTTCCTCATCCCGTTTGCGGTAGAGCGATTAGAACCGCCATGTTTGGGTTATAAATAAATAAACCGCCTCCATCGTTTCGGCTCATTCTACGTTGGCGGGACTGTTCAAGTCCCGTGGACGTCACAATATCCAACTTGTTCACATTTTTTTCAAATCAAAACATCATTTTTGATTTGAAAGAATCATGAAACTAGAAGGGCACTCCGTAGAGCACATACCTCTGGCACGCAATGCCTGATCCACAAGACCATAACCGGGCCAAATACTCTTTTACTTATTTTTTTGGTATCTCTTGTCGAGGCTCGTATGAGAGCGAACACACAATGCACAGCAAGGGGGCGCATGAGACAAGAGGGGCGGGAGTGGGAAGGACAAAACAGTTAGTAACAGAGACATTAGATCTGTGGAAGGGAAAGGGATGGGGCAGGGAACATGGGGTATACAAGATGGACATTACAGGGACTTTCAGGAAGGAAAGCAGGGAATTTGAAGGAGATGGGCTTGGTGGATTAACAGGGGTAGAAAAGATCGAGGATTTGGATGGGGGATGACAAGAGGTGGTGGTGAACAGCTGTTTTGAAAGCCTGGACGTTAGAATGGGATTGAATAGAGTGAGGGAGTTTATTCCAAAGGTGGGAAAAAAGAGGAATGAAAGAGTGAAGGTGAGCAGTGATTCGTGATTTTGGTCGTTTTACCAGAAGGGGGTTGTTGGCGGACCTTGAGCGCCCTGCGGAAATATGGTGGGGACAAATCGCAGACACAGCAGGAGGGGGCGAGACCAGAGAGGAGATGGTAGAAGACAGAAAGACCACCGACCTGCCTGCGGTGAGAGAGTGAGAGGCCCAAAGACTCGGCCCCATCGCGGGAGATGCCAATGATCCGAAATGCCTTGGTTTCCACAGCGTGAAGCCGAGAAAGGTGGGAGGCAGGAGCACCAGCCCAGAGGGGAGAGCAGTTCTCCATCAGGCTGTGGATGAAAGCTTTGTAAGTGGTCAGGAGCTCAGGCGGGCCGAGGAAGGACTTTGCACGACGAAGGATTCCCAGTCGGTGACTGGCTTTGGAGGCCAGGTTTGAAATGTGGCTTTCTCAGGAAAGATCATGGCAGATAGTGAGACCCAGAAGCTTGAAAGATATTTTGCTCCATATCGTTTTTGGCCCCATCTCTCAATGGTGAAGAATCACTTTTAAAATTCTAGTAGTCAGATCCAAATCCGGATTTTCACCAAAATCGAATCAGTTCATTCTTGTCACACACCAAACCTGTCCACAAAATTTCATCCTGATCCGTCCACAACTTTTTGAGATACCCTGAAGCACAAATCATCACCCATGAACTGGATAAATAATGTTCGCCTCGTGTGTGTGTGTGTGTGTGTGTGTGTACGGACGGACCGAGTCGTCCGAGTAATGGACGATTCCACCTCAGCGTGGTCGATCTGACGGATCGTCTCTCTCTCTCTCTCCGTCTGTCTGTTCCCCGCAGGTCCGTAAAAACCATGGGAATAATAATAATTATCATCACCCGGTAATCTTTCTATTATCGTCAATTATAATCGCGTTAAAAAATGATTACCTCAACGTATTACTTTTAATGGTTCACAAATGGCGCGCACTCACCTCGTCGTCCATATCAACGACGCTCCGTTACGTCAGGTTACGTAAGCGGCGAAGATCTAAAACAAGCGCGAAAGGGCTTCATAGGCCTCACTGAGGGGGGCCGCCGCGGAGCGATTCGCGCGCGACATATTTGTGTAATGCGGTCAAGGCGAAGGGGAGTGATGCGACAAATGAGTAACCGGGTATTCATGAGCGGAATGAAACAATCCCTTCGTGTTTCCCCACTTTTAATGACATTGAACGTGAATTTAATTACATTGAGTTTTACCTGTGCATGCGTAATACCTGGAGCACAGGTAACCTGCAGATTCAGCAGAACGGGATGTATTCGTACCCTACCAGGTGTTCTACCGTGAGCAGTTTCTTGTTTGGGGTTCTATTAGGCGGTTTGCCATCACTCTCTCCCAGCAGTCGTCAGTGCAGGAATTTGTAATTGGTTCAGGGTGCCGGCGATAGCTCGCCGACTCTTGGCGAAGGATACCGTGGAGTCTTTAACGTCCCCTAACGAATACCGGCAGACAGGACGTCCGGTTTAACGTCCATCCGAGGGACGGCACGCACATTGATGAATCGCCCTGCCTGTGAAACACCAGGATGGGGGTTTATAGCTGGGTCGGGATTCGAACCCAGGCTGGACCGCCTCGAGGCGAGAGTGCGTTGTCTTGGCCATTCCTGCCGGTCCAAGAGGAAACAAGCTACGTCGTTGTAATGTATGATTGAAGTGCTTGAAATTCAGAAGCAGCAGGTGGTTGTGGTTGTGGTGGTGGTGGTGGTGGTGGTGTCGTTGTCCTTAGGGACCCACACAGAAATAATAAACACACTTCTGGTGATCCGGATGGCCTAATGCGGACACCCTTTCTGGAGCCCAGCGGATACTTGTTCAGAATTGGACAACTTGGAGCACATTTCAATGTTGGACTTTCTGTCTCCATGTGACGAGGTGTTAGCTGATCTTCAAAAAGATATTCAGTCACAACTCATTCAGTTACAGTCCATGATTCTTGATGGATGGTCAGAGGCAAGGTGTACCACTCGGTGATCGACCGTTCTGGGATTCCTGGAGCCAACTTTCGGTGACTGATGGCATCCCATACAAGCAAAGGCATGCGAATCGTCGTTCCACCTCCTCTGAGACCCCGCGTGCCGAGCCTGATTCACGGGTCGCATCTCGGAATAGTCAAGTGCAAGTAACGAGCTAGGGAGGTTCTCGACTGGCCCTCCATGATTGTGGACGTAGAGCAGACTATCAAAATCTCCTGCCTGCTGAGCCCCTGGAACCGGCTCCTCCACTTGATCTACCTCGGAGTGACACTGGGACACACCTGTTCCAGTTTGACGTAAAGACGTACCTGATAACGGTTGACCATTACTCCAGGTTCATTGAGGTGGATGACGAAAGCACAGTTCAGTCAACATGGTCTACCAGAGCCCATTGATGTACAGCTCTCAACCTGTGAGAAAATTCTGCAGAGATCACGGGAATCATTGTTGAAACCATCGCCGGTTCAATTACTGATGGGAACACGTCCGAGGAATACCCTTCCTGTCGCCCGTGGTTCTTCTGGTGCCTGTGGCTTACGACCGTGATGCTGTGAAAAGACACTTCGACCTTGGAAAAAAACAAAGCAGATGTTCTACTATGATTGTCACGTGCTCAAGGATCTTCCACCGTTGCATCCGAATGATGAAGTTGGAATGGAGCCTCCGACGGGTTCCAGACGGGGGATACCGTGATGGTTCAAGCCGTTCGTCACACTGGAAGCCTCCAGCTTGTGACACTTCACACTCCTGGAGATCTGCGTGAGCCAGGCAGAGCAGTCACCCCACCAGTGTCTTCAGCTCGCTCAGTTACCCCGCGCGTAACTCGTGTCTCAAAGTGGTCGTTTCAGTCGTCGACTTGTGATGAACCATAAATGTTGCCCTTACAAAATACGGATGTTTGTTGGCACTGAGTTGGATTTGATTTGTAATGTGGATTTTAGAGTTGGATTTGATCTTGTTTTGTTACCTCTGCCACCAAAAGTGGAAGGAGGTTGTGTTGTCACCCATGTCTGTCTGCGTGCAGGGTATCTCAAAAAGTTGTGGATGGATCCGGATGAAATTTGGTGGACGGGTGGGGTGTGTGACAAGGACGAACTGATTCGATTTTGGTGAAGATCCGACAATTTTTTTTTCAGTGAGTCTTCACCATTGAGGTCAGGTCAGGTATGGGAGCATGCGCCAGAGCAGCACGTTGCTGCATCCACTTTCCGCCGGTACTCCAGGGGGCCTCCGTCTGGCCATCCCCCAGGCAGATGCCTGGCCCATCCACAACTCATTGACATGCTGAGCAACCTGCTGCAACCATGAGGCACGTGGGTGGCCCAATGGCCTCCACTCACGAGACTCCCTCGCTGAGAGAATCTGGTGAGCAGGAAAACGAGCCACATGTCCTTACAGCCGCAGCTGACGCTCACGGACTATGCAGGTAACAAATCTCATTTGAGTCTCTCTCACCAACCGCCCGTTGGACACAAAGTCTGACCAGCAATAACCAAGGATTCTCCGAAGAGACCTGGTACCAAAGGAATGAAGTCTCCGTCTCAGATCCCTGGTGAGAGTCCAAGTCTCGCATCCATAGAGCAAGACTGGAAGCACCAAGGACCTGAAGACTCGGACTTTCATCCTCCCGCACACTACCGGCAGCACCACACCCCATGATCCAGTGAATCCATGACTCCCCAGACGTCTGTTGGCCTCTGACTCACAGCCAGCAGAGACATGAATATCACTGACAAGGTAAATGAATCTCTCCGTGACCTCCACATCCTCACCACAAACAGGCACAGACAAGACAGCAGCATCTAAAATGTCATTGAAAGCTTGGACCTTAGTTTTGACCCAAGAAACCCGTAATCCCAGCGGCTCCGACTCCTCATTCAGCACCTCGAGAGCCCCCAAAAGGATATCTAAAGTCTCCGCAAATATGTCTGCATCATCTACGAAATCAAGGTCAGAGATCTTGACATTCCCAAATGATGCACCGCAGCTTGATCTCTCAGACATCCTCCCCAGAATCCAGTCCATATGAGTGCTGAAAAGTGTGGGGGCCAGCACACACCCCTGACAAACTCCAGTTACAACTGAAAATAAGTCAGAGATCATACCACCACATCTCACAGCACTCTCAGTACCAGAGTATTGTATCATTCAGACATCAAATCGATCAGTTTTGGTGGCACCCCACGAAGACCAGGAATCCTCCAGAGGACATCCCGATTCACTGAGTCAAACACTTTACAGAGATTAACATCAGCTGCAAGCAGCCCCTGCTGAAACTCTCATCTGCGTTCGGTGAGGACCCGAAGAGCAAGGATACGGTCAACCGTTGACCTCTTTGGTGTAAAGCCTGACTGCTCTGGATGCTGGTGCTCAAGCAGATGGTGGTGAACCGTATCAAGAATTATCCATGCAAAGACCTTGCCCGGCACAGAGAGCAGCATCACCCCTCGGTAGTTGTTGCAGTCTTGGCGATCACCCTTCCATTTACAGAGAGGGACAACAAAGTCCCCCTTCCAGTCAGTTGGGATGATGCCTGTGTTCCAGGCAGAGCACAGAACTGCATGCAACGACACGAGTGCAGCATTTCCACGAGCCTTGAGAAGTTCAGCATGAATGCCACATATCCCCCATTTCAACCGGTTCACCTCAGCCTGTTTCCACAAACGAAGGTGGACCACAGTTGATTGGAGGGTCAGCAACAGTGATTGTAACACCCCTGATGTCCAACTCGACAGCTGGCATCCAACACCATTGAGAGATCGGGCTAAACCGATATATACCACAATATCTCAAGAATGTGATGTACAAGGCCGACTACGATCTCTGGCCAGTATGTGCCAGCCATAGCAGTGCAATGGGCTGTAGAGCCCGAAAGAAAAGAGGTTTTCTTCTTTATGGGGGCTTCCTCTTGGGGTGGGACCCAAGAGGGAGAGCCCACCGAGGAAGAAGAAAACATCCTGTATGAAACAGGAGAGTCCTGCACGAGCATCCAAGGAGTCCACGAGACAGGCTTGTGCAGGGAGGAGAGAGACCTCTCAGGGAATTTGACCGACGCTGGGATGACCCTGTGTTTTTGGAGGGCACCACGTGGGCAAGTAAAAGGCTGACCCATCGCTGACCCTGCTCGTCACTGGTTCTCATCTCCCTCCTCTCTCTACAGCAGACACTATTGCATCCTGCATTCACCTTGAACATCATAAAGAAAAGGGATTCCCACCTGCATTGTGAAAGTGATAGCTGTTGGTGCCTGATGGGTATGATTTGAACTTTTATTTCACCATTATATGTTTGCAAATCCCATTTTTGTCTTTTGGACACGCTTTGTTTGTTCCGTTAATATAGCGTCTTGTCGACCCTTTTCCCTGTGCTTTCCGTGATAAAAATAAATCCTTCAAAAATTGAGTGCTTCAGCCTTGTTTTCCGTGTCGATTTGCTGTCACTTCAGCTCGTGTGGATGACTTTGGGGAAGGGTAAAAGCAAAATTGAACAGTGCCTCAAGACAGCTCAGACCATAAGGTCCTGGCCCTATGGAATTCAATGTTGGTGGATACTGAAGTTTTGGTCCATCTCGTGTGACATGGCACTTAAACGAGTAATTAGTTTTCATATTGTGGAATGTTGGAGGCCTTCAGCTTTCTTCAATCCTCACTTTGTCCCCTGCCCCCTCCAACAAAGTCGTCAGATTGAAGGGGGGGGTGGTATTAAAATGAGCGCCTTCTGACCAACCGACTCTAAATGAACCTTAAGAACTATCACAAGCATACTAAATTATTTGCTGGCACTTGATTAAAAACCATCTATGTACATATGTATACACAATGTGCATGTGGTGTTATTGAGCTGTTCAAGTCCATTAAAGTTAGTGGAAGTTTATTTTAGACAAACGGATTCAGTTAAAACTTGGACAGGTTGGGTAGAGGACAAGAAATAGATTCAACATGGATATTTTTTATTTCTTTTTATGATTCTTTACTGTTTTGAGATGGGGTAAAAAAAAACGATGTTATTTGAAGTACTTAAACATTGTGGATTATGGTGAAACGAGGTGGACGAGTTGGTTCGGTGACAAGAACAAGCAGATTAGATTTTGGTTCAGGTCCAGATCCTACTCATGAGTGGGAAGCAAAACGTGAACGATGCAACCTGGCGGAGGTATACTGTGACGTCAAAGGTCAATCAATTTTCATGCAATTAACTTGAAATTTGAACAGGATTTGCATATGGGTCAGACCAGGTTCACAAAAAAAAATATTCAGAAGGATAGATTTAACTTTGACCAGTCACCGGTTTCCATGACGATTTCACCCCATCATAATCAAATGGCCCTTATTGTGAATTTATTACCATACCTCTTTTTCACGATATCAAATTGAAACTTACAGCTTGTTTGTACACATGTGGAGTATGAGGAAAGTTTGGTCAAATCAAAAGGCAATTAATCAAATCGGTCAACACAGCAATGCAATATCCTGATACAAACTTATTTAATTACAACATATGACTAACTTAAATCATAAGCCACTTTATATGATAATAAATTAAGCGATGAACTCTTTGCCTTGTAAACATGTCCATTACACATATATTTGGTGTTGGCTAAATGGTTTGGGTGGCAGACTTGGGATCCCACTTCAATTACTACCAGGTGGGGTTGACTCAGCCTGTCATCCTTCTGAAGTCGGCAAAATGAGTGCCAGCTTGCTGGTATCCTGTCGCAGTGGTGACCCGTCCAGGATTGTGCCCAATAGCCGAGACGACCGCTTTGGCAGCACCAATGCATGGATGTCCATTACACTACCTCCTCGAGACCGAGACTCAAACCATCATTCAAATATTGAAACTCAACCAATTTTAACATGCTGCATTGCATATCCTCGCAACCAACAACAAATTATTTTAATGCATTTCAGAAATATTTGACTTTGAGGAACATTTGGCATATTCGTTCATGAGAAGAAGCTGCACAGCGGTTGGTGAGCCCTGGTGTTGAATACCACCTCACAAATTACCTAATGTACATTTCCTGCCCAGAGAGCGGCTCGGCACCAAATTGGGCGCATCTTCTCATGCAGGACGAAGCGGCTCGACCCCAAAGTTCAATGAAGACAATGTCTGGACAAAGCTAAGTGTTAGAATAAAGGGACGATTTTCTTTTTGCCCTTGTCTGTATTAAAGTCCTTGTGTCGAGACTCTTCGACTTTAATTTGTCACGTTTTATTATTACGTCAGGAATTATCACCTTTGTAAGTATTTGATCTATTTTCATTAAACCCTCGTGTTTATTTTAAGTTGCCTGTGTTGTCTGTCATGGGTTAGAGTAGAAACCCCTTGTGCTGTGCTTCCATCCGTTCTATCCGTGCCGTACTTCCTCTCCCGCACGCACGCGCCATAATCTGAGGATCACGTGTTCGCCTCTAAAAACCGCTCAGTGATCGGGCCTGTTCGGTGTTAACTGCCCATCCATGACAATTGGGTTGGGGAGATCAACGTAACCGACCAGGGCCGCAATATATATATATATATATATATTACTAAAGCTCTCATCTTGTATATATGTTCCCATAATACAGCCAAAACTGTACATGACAGCGCAAAAATTTTAGGGCCACATTACTCACCATCCTCCTGCGGTGCGCAGTATCAAGTTTCATTCAAATCGGGCAACGAAAAAATTTAAAAATCAATTCCCGATTCAGTCAAGTTCTCTTCAGAATTGGATCAATGCAAACAACCGCAGTGGTATCGTTCGCTAAAGCTATCTTTTTTTTCTTTAAATGATTTTTTTCATCAACCGCTGTCAACGGGTTCACAGGTAGTCTAGTATATATAATTAAACCATTAATATTAGTTCAGTAATTTACCTCACTAAATAATTAATTCATTATTATCAATATATCAAATGCAATGCAGCAGGAACTTGTTGACATGAAACCCAACCAAGCTTAAATAAAAGGTGACTGTGGAGTCCAAAGAGATTCTCACAATATCTGCTCAATCAGCCAAATATCCTCTGTTTAACGTGATGGTAACAACCTTCTCAGCACGTTCCACAAAATCATCCTTCACTGAACAAATTCTCACCTATCTCAGTATCTGAGATCTATGAAAAGACATTGTAATCCATTTTAATTGGTACATTGCTACCTGGAAAGGTGAACAAGTCTACAGGGAAACTGAAATCAACTTTATGATGTACACTCGTACTAAAACCATTCTGTCAGACTCTAACTTAGTCAAACTTAAAGGTCAAGGTCAATGTCATCTGAAACATGTAAAACGCTTATTTGGCTACAATTCGAAAATGTTTCAACCAAATTTATTATACACAACATTCCATCATGTAAAGCACTTGAGAGGTCAAATTTTCCATGTTACCAAATTGGTTTCCATGGCAACTACTGTTTATTTGGATTTCGCAAGTATCGTGCTATGCATGACATCTGTTTGTTTTCGTGTGAGCAATCTATCTCAAAAAAGTTGACAGATTTGGTCAAAACTTGGTGGACAGGTTGGGTGTGATTCGGAATAATCGATTCGATTTTGGCAAAAATGTTGGACAAGTTATGACAACACTTGGTTGATGAGATGGTTCGGTGACAAGAACAAGCCGATTCGATTTTGCTTCAGTTCCGGATCCAGATCCAGCCTATCAGTGGGACACAAAACAAACTGTTCAGCCTGACAGAGGTTATGCGCTCTCGAGTGTCACTCGAGTTATTGTAGTACCAACGTTTTTACCAAAGTTGAGGCATGGCTTCCAGCAGATAAAGAAACGCTCTCAAATTGTATGTTTACAAGCAAAATTAACTCCTACCTCCAACCCCCGACCCCATGAGGATTAAGCAAATTATTTTTCACCAACTTGTATTCAGAACCAGCATTGACTGTTCAAGGAACTCTCCTTATTCAGGATGGAGACTTTTCACACTAAGATTTAACATGCATTGCGATTTTTAAAGGAGTCACGTGACAGGTAAGTAGGACGTACACAAAGCAATGGCATCGCTGTTCACAGCACATGCTCCAAGATTCTGCACTCCCTGGCAATCTTCATGTCATTGCAAGCGATACCAACAAGGAGCTCATTGGTAGATCAATTAAAGTAAATCAACTCGGGTGCTATTAATAACAGGGTCAATGTCGAAATGATGATATGTACAATGTTTTGGTCACTGTTACCTTGACCATCATGATCATGATCACTAGCCAGGTTACCTTCGGGGAAATTAGTTGGGACGTCAACGTGACGCACGCACATCTCAAAAAAAAAAGTCCACACAATTGAAGACAAAATGGAAGCAAGCTGTTTATTGGAGGGTATGATACAGCACAGCCATTTGTATTAACCACTAAATTCTTAGCAGGCTTGTATACCCTGGAATACATCGACTTCACACCAAGTTGAGGGGCCGGGGGAGCTGGGATGGGTTGGGGGATGGGAGGGGGAAGGAGGGGTGGGGGAAGGGGAGAGTCGTGGCCGTTTTAAACAAAGTACCGAAAACAAAACTAGCTTTGTAAAATGGTAAATGCCATTTTCATACAGTACTCATTTCGTTCACCTGTTTATAAGAATCATTGTAATAAATGATATATTGCTTGTAATAATTTCAATTTCCGATTAGAGCAAATGGTGCATAATTAGACATTTATAGCCTTGCAGAGAATCCTAAAAAGCAAAAATAAACAAAAAACGTCAAAAACAGCAACAAGGAAAAGCAGAACAAATAAATCAAATGTACATTTGGCTGGGTGTGGGAGCGTGGGGCAAATTTGGTGGGAGACCCACGAATAGCCTGTACTGTCATGGGAGTGAGAGGAGGGGAGGATTACATGGGAGGGTCCACAGATAGCCTGCACTGTACAGGATTGAACGACGAGATGGGATACGACTCGGGTGGAAATGCGCATCCATCGAGCAATTAGGTCCTACGTGTAAACCCCACATCACAGAACCACTACCTGTGCCGTTCAGAGAGCTGGACACACCCTTGGTCAAAATGACAACATTGATGGAACCACAGCGTACATGCCCCTCACCAAGGTTATCCAGGCCAAAACAATTTACAAAACGTCCAATTGAAAATAAAAATTTAACTCCATTCCAAGTCTGGAACACAAATCCAATTTGTTCCCTTAAACATGCCTTCCCCCAACCCATCTCAACATAATTTTCACAGCAGCAAGTCTCCCTTTTTAACTGCTAACCCACAACTTCCTTGCTCACCAATCTTGTTCAGATTTTTGTTTCACCATCACAAGCTTGCACCACTTACAGCGCGCAAAGCTTCGTCTGTGCGATCATTATTCTCCCCTCATCCTTCCATCCATCCCTAACCCTCATCCCTCCCTCTTTCACTGTCCGTAAACACTCTCATCACTGTAAGCAATGTACAGGAAAAAGTCTTCTTCATGATGTTCCTGGTAGAGCAAAGATGGAGGGCAAAGGAGAGTTGAAAGAAGAAAAAAAAACCACAAAAACAAAAGGAGGGTGTGAGTGAGCAACACAAGAGGCTTGTTATATTTACCATTACTTGACTGTTAATTGTGTCGTTAACAAAGTGACAATATCAGCTTGAGGGCTCAATGTTTCTGTCTTGGACCAATCACACAAACAAATGCTCACCTTGTGGAATGATTGATGTTTGAGGTTATAGTAGTGTATGGCCTGCATAAAAGGTCCCAACGCAGGGCATTTCTGATTATTTCAACTGCACTGCTCGGCACTCCAACCCCCCTCACCCTACGAGCCTCGCAGGCACCTCCAATCAAGGGAGACATGGCCATCATCCCCCTTCTCGCACCCACCTCCCCTGCAATGGGTCAGGATGGAGGCACTGGTTTAAAATTGCTACCTCCCTCCACCTTCGGTGGATGGATGTTAAGTTTCTACTACTGTCTGGTTGGCTGAGCAGGATATCTCAAGTTGTGGCCCGATTCAGATGAAACTGGACAGATTGGGTACATGTAACAAGGAAGAATTTATTCGATTTTAGTGAACATCCGGATCCGGATCAAACTTGGAATTTTTAAAGCGATTCTTCACTAAAGAGAGATGGGGCCAAAAACTATATTTAGCATGACATTTCAAAAAGTTGTGGACGAGTTATGACAAAACGAGGTGGATGTAGTGGAGTTGGTGACAAGAATGAGCAGATTCGATTTTGGTTCAGGTCCGAATCCAGATTTGGCTCATCAGTGGGATACAAAACGTAAACTGTTCAGCGGAGCGTAGGTATGCACGCGGCTGAGTGCCATTCTCATATGATAAGTAAGCTCAAAACTCAGGCCTCAATTCCAATGTGCAACCATTCACAGATCTGCTCATCTTGAACTTCATCCGCATTGTGACGAAGACATCCCAGTCGTGAATTCTGAACAGATATTGTTACCGTTTTGGAAATGCAGCCTGGGGGAGAGCATGCACACACAAGATTCCCGAGAATGAGTTGTTTTAGTTTATGTGGTAGATTGACCTTTGCCATTTGTCCGGACGTTGAGGGGTTGGGGGAAGAAATGCGTTGAGGTGAATCTGTATTCCTGCCTCATGCAATTTCCCCCTTCTCCACTCACTTTTAATCTCAATCAACCAACAATCTGCTTCACCAAACCTCAAGTCAACCACCCGTCCGTCTTTCCTTCAGCCCAGCAGTTGGTTTATTCTCCTCCTTCAGTCCGTCTGTCTCCATCTCCCTCACCACTTGATCCACTCATTATTTTAAAATTCACAATTAGACATCTGTTCATCCATCCCTCACCGTAGACAATCAATCCTCTGGACTGGTCGAATTGCCTTCCCACATACTTCCTTCCCTGCACGCCTACATTCGTCACATGGGACAACGATTCTCAAAACACATGTGCAGTACAAAGGAACGTTTGCACAAGAGGGAGAGAGTGGTGACACTCCCTCACAGTGCCGTCTGAACATCATGACGTGGGGATTCTCCACGGCCCAATCGCTGCACAACAATTGGATAGAGGCTCACATGAAGTCTGTTCCCTCAAAACTACGCCTGGCATGGCATTTGTAAAAGGACAGGACTCTGCTTGGTTCATGGCTGTCAATACCCCCAACATTGTCATCAATGCCCCAGGGGCTGTCGTGGACCGAGGGCACGAGTACATCGCAGATTGCCTGTGCTGGAGATCGTCTGCCGGAGTGCGGGGCACGGGAGCGAGTTGTGCCGTGGCCGGAGGCGAGCAGCTCATGAGCCAAGGGTGTTGCGAATTCCCTGGGGTATCACGCAGCTCCATTTACACTCACACCACAACAATGACACTCCCCCACCGAACCCCTCATCTCCATCTCAATGTTTGGCCTGACGCAAACCCGTTTGTTTGTGTGAGGTAAGGGAGGAGTCGTCTAAACTCCGCTCTGCTTCTTTCTCATTTCTATTGGTCTCCTTCCTGGAATGAATGATGGTATAATGTGTTGTCCAAATCTGTACAAGAGGAAAATACATATTAGGGTTAAGTCTTTCCTTTGCATCTTTTGCCTTTCACCTTTGATTGCCTGCCTGTGTAAATGAAGGTGGCTGTTGCGAGCTTGTAAATACGTGTTTGACTATTGGGTGTGGTGTACGCGAGCGTGCGTCAAATCTGCCTCGTTTGTCCTTGTTCATTGATCCGATATTGCGGGTAACTAGTGAATCGAAGTTTTTGTCCAATTGATGGGCTTCGCGATAAGCCAACGCTGTACCTGCGCTCCCGCTGGGCTGTAATAAGTACTCAGGTGTGTACCTTCGTCGAGGTAATTTCGTTGCCAACGGGTAACATGACATAAATGGCAAGAGGACCCTGCGAGACCTAATTATTCCAACCACCATCCATGGTTGCTTAATAACCTGTCGGCCCGCAAAGTTATCCATGGCCGGCAGCTTCAGGGTCTGAACTAGCGGCAGGTCCGAGTATGCACCAAGTGAGCGCACTGTGCCAATACATAAAGTTGTGCCATCACGCACACATCTTCACGATGACCTTTGATCGCCATATGACCGAATACATCAATTTTTTTTTTTATTTCATTACAATGCAATAACCGATTTGTGCAAATCATTTGGTACGATTCTGATGAGCTTTCACATAATGATGTAAAGCAAAAATAAAAATTAAATGAAACCCAACATGGTAGGCAGGTCAAAGTTTGTCAAAATTTAAATTCCACCTCTGACCTCCTCACTTGCATTCTTTAAACCTACAAGACCGACTAATCACCATTACCGTTACGACTGGGTTAACAACTCAACCAAAGTCAATGAAAGCTGATTGGTTCAGCAATCAGTAATGTCAAGTTCTTAAACTGCAGGACTCAACAAAAAGCCTTCGTACCCACATCATGTGCTACTCAAGTCAGTGGGCTCAGTTCTCACCCATTTTGTATATTTTAAGACTACAGTTCGGTTTCACCATTGTTTTTTGGCGGGTTTTTTGTTCCTGATGCAAAAGCTCAGGGCCTTCTCCATGCCCTCAACAGGCTCGTCTCCATGCAATTCCATTCCATACTCGTCAAAGTCCACAACACTGTACAATGTGCATCTGCTCGGGTCTCCATCCGGTTCAAACCATCTCATCCAAGCATCGCAAACAATAAAATTTAAAAAAAAAGCAATCAGATTGCAGACCCTCACCAGGACTTGCTTTGTGTGGTGTTTGTGTACTGGTGTGTTACATAATTAATAAGACCTAACGAGAACTGCCACCAACTGCTGGCAGTGATGACCAGGTACCAAGACGTCCCCCTTCGATCGGACACTTCACACTGACCCACGACGTTTATAGTTATTCATTTGAGTTTAGAATGGGATCAAAATAAAGTCAAATCAAATGGAAGACCAAATAGGTGCAGTCCTGCATTGGAGTCATCAGAAGGAACTCAAACAAGCAAAAAAAGCAAAGATGAAGTCATCAGAAGGAACCTGGATGGGATTCACATTTCAGATGCCACTCCTCTACCCTCAAACCCATTCAGGCACAGCCAAGTGAGCCCAATTAAAAAAACTTAAATAATTCTGGCTGCCAGACCATGCGTCCGATCAAGTTGAAATTTCAAACATATTCCCCATCACTTCCAGATTATAATTGTGAAGTCACATTGATTGATGAAGTGGTTCAAGAGGGGGGGGGGAAACATTTTCAGTCAATCCAATATGGCTGCCAGACCATGTGACCTACGACGTCATGCGTGAACTTTTCGTACCTCAAGGATAGGTGGTCATATGTGTAATGTTACGCCTCAATCTGTTCAGCCGTTTGACAATATTAAAAAAAAATAATAAACTGGCTGCCGAACCACATAACCGACGAGATCATAATTCTCATAAAAACAATCTACACGAGTATACTTCCGTGGTGAGAATTTCGTTTCAATCTGACAAGCGATTGTGGAGAAAAACCACTCATGTTCTGTGCAAGCAAACAAACAAAGAGACGGCCAAACAGACCCAAATGCAACACCCTCTGCTTCGGCGAGGGTAACAAGCGATACTCCACGTGTCTGGACTACAAGAGATGACTTCGTGACTAAACACCAGGCAAATGATCGTACCTGGTATAGTTGGCCCATGGTGGCGGATGTGGGTGGAATTACATTGTTCACAAAGAAGAAGAGGGCATCCTCTGCACGAAGGTGGATTCTTTTTCGGATGAGGAAGTAAAACTGTCCAACTGCACACGCCGGTGTTAAAGACCAATTACATCATAAACCATCATCCATGACGAGGCCAGGTCACTATTGTGACATATACATCTCACATCACAGTCAGTCACTCCAATTTCACTTTAAACATTAAAAAATATATATATAAAAACTGGTAACCTCGTACAATTGCAAGATCAAGGTGCTGTGGTGCAGGTCTCTGATATAAAAAATGAGCCGAACAGCAAAATGGAGTTGGTCTCCAAAGAGCGTGCTCATGGCAGCATTTGCCTCTTGGGGACCGAGCAAAACATGAAATCTAACCCAACGGACAATCCATACTCTCTCTGTTCCATGAGAAATGTGAACTGGTCACGTGGTTCAAAAGAAAGACGAGAAAATCGAAATGCTCCAAGAACGTGTAAAGGAAACTGCGGTGGTCCGTACGTGTTTTGTAAAACGAAGAAGGGAAACG
Organism: Eptatretus burgeri; assembly: GCF_056783735.1. NCBI lineage: Eukaryota > Metazoa > Chordata > Myxini > Myxiniformes > Myxinidae > Eptatretus > Eptatretus burgeri. The sequence continues at coordinate 6,311,413 of NC_140971.1, read as the reverse complement.
AACAAACTGCAGGAGCAAGAACATCCGTCGTGTTCACAAGGTCGAGGTAGTTTGTGAATACCGGAAAGAAGCTCAAACCGAAAATATAAAATTAATTACCTCCACCGCTGAAGGTAAACACAGGTTATGTATTCATGTGCATGCGTGCAATATCTCAAAAGGTTACGGACGGATTCGGACGAAATTTGGTCGACAGGTTGGGTGTGTGTGACAGTCGCATTGATTAGATTTTGGTGAAGATCCGAACGCGGCCCATCGGTGGGATACAAAAGGTAAACTGTTCAGCCTGGCAAAGGTATGCGCTCCACCGAGTGCGGTTCTCATTCTTGCATGCGATGGAAAGGAAAACGAAGTGTTCATCAAGGCCCATCATTGCAAAATACATACAATCCACAGGTTTGGTAGCAATGAGTGTTCATCACTCTCAATTTATATTGTTACGGCTGTGGAAATTCGCAATACACCATAAAGGTTCCTTAGATTAGCTAGGCCGGTAAGTGAGTGTTCAGACAGGTCCCCACCGTTGTTTAAAGGGATTATTCGTGTTCACCGGACTGCGACTGAGATAGCCGTTTTTCTTTTTCTATTGTTATTTTGAACAAACCTCGGGGGTTGACTCAGCCTGTCATCCTTCAGAGGTCGGCGAAATGAGTACCAGTGTACTGGGCCGGTGTATACAGAGATGCCAACTTTTGGAAATCAGAATTAGGGAGGATTTGCAACCGACACCAAATAATGTGCACGAAGCACACATCTCGAGCGCGGAGCGCTCGACCCTTGCGGCGGGGTCCAGGGCCTGCCTTTAGGGCCCTGGAAGCTCTGGGGTTCTAGACGCTCTCTAGTGCCCTCTGAGCCCTATTTTGGAGCATTTAACATGTTAAGAATTCCCACTTTTTGAACAAAAAAAGGGGAAAATTGTGCACTTTTTAATGTTACATGTATGTTAATATTAGTAAGTTAGGGGACAATCAAAGATTAACAAAAAGCACAAAAGAAGCAATATTTTTCTTACCTTACTGGCTGGTACTACTGCTGCTTGCTTTTTCCATGGCAGCTTTGCTGAGTGACAGCTGTGTGGCTCTTTTAGCCCTTCTGATTATGTATTTGCTGTATTCTCTCTGGTAGCAAGGGGTGCTATGAGCTAGTTTTTCAATTAAGAGAGCTTCCAGGGTTTTGACACTCAAATTGGGACGAAATTCAGTACGATTCTTCCGTACAAAGACTGAGTGCCCGCTCACATGATGCGTTCGAATGAGGAATGACCAAGATTCCCTTCATCACTTTGCTCAAATTAGGATACTTCTTGGCACCAGTGCAGGGATCTGTGAGCTGTGAAATCCGATGCCACTGCTCATCCACTCTCACTGTCTCAGTTGCAATTGTAGCTATGGAGGCGTCTGCCTGGTAGTGAGCGAATTCACTCTCAAGACTGTCTATGTCACTATCACCGCCACTGAACAGACAGGGGAATTTCTTGATTAAAAACTCCACACAGTCAAACCCCACTTCTTGGTGTAGCTTAACATCCAGCACCTGAGCATGCTTGGCTAATTCATCATCTAGCGGCCAGGTTTTGAAGATGTAATTGCAGGCTTTCACATAATATGAGCGAACTGCACTGAAGAAACCTTGGATGTCTGACTCACTCAGAGTGAAGGTGGATTTCTTGAGACTCCTTTGTTCCCTTATATACAGTTTGGCATCGTTCCCAATCATGAGGTCCTCATCATTCTTCTGATGATTTCTGTCAGAGAAGGGTACATTTACCAGAGCAACCGATGACACCGATGGTTTCAAAAACCGTACGAAGATATCTTTCAGAAGACCATTCAATTCTCCGTGCAGGAGATGAATAAAGGGTTCGTCTCTTTGGAGCAGAAGATTCCCCTTCTCAAAAAGCTTGTTGGCATATCGAAGGAAGAAACAATAGAGTTTTGTTTGTGGAGACAAGAACATCCTGTTGACACGTTTTTCTCTAGATTCCTGCACAGTGTTTGAGGAAGATGCGCTTTTAGTTGTAGAACTCGTAGTACACTTAGCCGCAGGGCGATCACACTTGCGTTTACTGCCAGCAGAAGAGGTCAGACTCGTAGTACCAGATCCAATTTTACGTTTGAGGAGAGAGCTTGAGGTAGGTGCAGCCAAGGAAGAAGACCTCTGATTCGAAGGTTTTGCTGAGCTTCTATCAAGTGATTTGGCAAAAGCAGAACTTAACTTGGGTCCTTCTTTGCCTGTAGATGGGACTATCACAGTCTTTCTCGACTCTGAAGGGATCTGCTTTGTAGATGAACGTGATGAAGGGCCGGTGATGCTACCTGCTCTCAGCATTGCTTTTGGTGCTGTCCCTGCTGTCTTCTTCGCAGCAGATACTACAGTGGTAGTGGTGAATGCTGCTCCACTAGTGCTTGATCCTGCAGTGCCAGTACTGGCAGTAGATACAGTGCCGTCCTTCTTGCTCGTTGTTAGAGTCTTGGCTACAGTTGGTTGCATTTTTCTTCGTACTTCTTCTTTGAAGAAGAGGCGAAGTGGCTCCCACTGTTCAATCAGCCTGTCGAGGCACTGACCAAGGGACAGCCACCTTGTTGCGACATGCTTCAGAATCTTGTGTGTCGGGGCATCACAGAGTTCTTGCAGTGCTTTCACTCCTTTGACGCGTTTACTACTTTTGTCCAAGTAGTAGTAAATATCGATGAGAAAGTCATCTAATTCAATGGGTAAGGCCTGAGCCGCCTTCTTGGCCGTATTGTGCATCATATGGCAAGGGCATCCCATGATGTAGCACTCTGGATTTTGTTTGTGGATATAAGCAGCGACTCCTTTGTGCTTGCCCACCATGACAGAGGCATTATCAGCACAAAAGGAAACACAATTTCCCCACGGAATTTTCCTGTCACTGAACTCATGATCAAGCAGTTTGAAAATGTTTTCTCCAGTGGAATCTTGTTTGCACGCAGGCAAACTTAGCAAACCTTGCTTCACAATCCCAGCACTGTTGTCATAGTACGAAATCAGGACAGGATATAGCTGGGCCTCACCACTGTCATTGCTACCGTCTGTAGCTAGGCTAAATGGAGCTAGTCTAGCAATATCGGCAATAGATGAAGCAGTAACATTTGACAACTCACCAATTATTGCTGAAGTTTTTGTTCTTGCACATCCATACTTTGAAGCAACTTTTGAATCTGGAAACATCTTTTGAAATAGAGGTCCAGCATGATCTGAGACTGATATGGGCAAGTTATGTTCCACAATAAATCCACTAAAGAGAAGTTCCGCTCGGGTAACATCCTCTTCCTCGCTTGTCCCTTGTTTGGTGAAATAATTCAGAAGTGGACCGGTACTCGTGCTCGAAGATCTCTCCTTTGCAATGTCTGTGTGCCGTTTGCTTCCAACGTGCTTCCGAATATCATCGCGACCTCCGTGCTCAACTGAAATATCAACGCTGCATACTGCACAATACGCATGATGAATTCCTCTTTCAGACTTTCGAATACACGGGTATTGGAGACTGTATTCGGTCTTGTACTTCTGAGACCATTTCTTGGTCTTCGTAAGCTTCTTTTCTGCCATTTCGTAATCAACATCGAGGGCTTGAAGCATCGGTAACTTCGAAGTCGATGTTCCACAGCTGCAGCGCGACTCGTAGAACTCTAGCGGCTGTTAAACACCGCACGGTGGTCGCGACCGCCGGGCTGGTACGGGGCCCAGCTGCATGCAGTGAGCGTATCGCATGCATATACACTGTGCATACATACTGCATGCACTGTATTGCACACATACCGCATGCACTAAATCTCAGTGCATGATCGCATAAGCGAGATCCAGACCCAATGTTTCGCTGCTCCTCATTTGAATTTGCAATTTTTTACGTACAATTTGGTAGCAGCGAACGTTATGGAGTTACCACATGCTATACGTAGCAGACGATGCTTTTCATTCAATTCTCATACTAGTACATTCTGATTAGTGAACAGTGCAAAAATATCAAAATTTCGGGAGGATAAGGATAGTGATCGTAAGGGCGGGAGTTTGGGTGAATTTTCGGAAGCCTCCCGATGAAATCGGGAGGGTTGGCATCTGTGTGTATACCCCGGTTAAAATAGGTGTACCATATCCCTGTGTCGTAAGAGACGACCAGGGTTGTGTCAGGAAGGGCATCCGGCGTAAAACATGTGCCAAATCACTATGCGGATCATACGGATGATCCGTTGTGGCGACGCCTAACGGCAGCAGCCAAAAGAAGAAGAAGAAGATTTTGAACAAACCTCCACGCAAGCAACAAGCCGCGTTGAAAACCGTCGAACGCAAAAGGAAACCAGAGGAGTTCCGATGGGCGCGCAGATTTTTCCCGCCTGTTTCTCCGAGGAGTGTGACGGAGGCAGGGGGAGGGCAGCTCGCCGCCGATTGGTGGATGAACAGCGTGAGGCGGTCGGGGTGAGGGAATGCCCCTTTTCGGGAACTTTCTCAAAGGGAAGTGGAGCCAGAAGCGGGGTGGGGCGAAGGGCAGAGCCTCGGATTATAAAGGGCGGACACGCACGAGGCTCGCTCTCTCTCTCTGGTCCATAAGCTCTCGCCCTGTGGGCCATCATCCGTTCTCTCTCTGGTCCATGAGCTCTCGCCCTGTGGTCCATCATCCGTTCTCTCTCTGGTCCTGAAGTCCCGTCTGCCCTTCAGTCTTTTCTTGTTCGGTCGTGGGTCGTGAAAGCACCAGCAGAAACGCCGGAGAGAGCTCGCTGACCACACCAGGGGCCCGAGGTCAGGCGTGGCTACGCAAGGCCGTGGGGAGTCGACGTCGCGACCTGCCCACCGTCGCGCCACGAGGGCGCGGGTAAGACCCTTCGGTCTCACGGGACCCGTTCGGTCCTCCAGGTCCAGTGCCATAAAGGTTTATGAACCCCGTCTATGGGGAGGGTTTTTCTTCGTTTTCGTATGCATGCTGTGGCGCCGTGTCCTGCCAAGTAGAAACTGTGTAAGTAACTGTGCTTGTAAATAATAATCGTAGTCGGTGGTATTGCTTTTGCTTGGATGTACCTGTACATTGCATGACTGCCTTGGCTGTATATACGTGTGCCGTTTAAATTAATGTCGTTGTGTGAAATGTATCCCGTTCGTCGTCTTTTTCCCTTTTGAAAGTGCCATCTTGAATCGCGGAATAAATTAGTAGTGGGTTTTGAACACCCAAGTAAAGAAGAGAATCACATCCGTCGAGGTCGGCGACAACACCGCTCAGTTATCACTGTAGTACGGAACGGACCGCTTAAGTGGTTCGTGTCAGAGGCCGACCTGCGGCGAGATACGATCGCCCGGTCGATTTCGCACGCAGGTACTTAGGTAGGTCGAATTTGGCGAGCAACCCTATCCTGCACGGGTGGGCAATTGGCACGATCGTGGTGAGGTTAAACCCCCACCCGTGACTGGCTCCTGGCGGTAGTTCCAGGAGGGTCACGACTGAATTGTCCGTCCGGTGGGCGACGCAATCGCTAGCACGCCAGGCGGGCCAGAATTCGTAACAATATCTTAAATCACTCCAAACAAAATACGAGATTTAAAAAACAATATCAAACATTATGATGTTGGATCCTCCTTACTCCGAAACCTCAACACATTAAACACTTCATGCGTGAACATTCAAATTAAACTTAAATCACAAACACCTGCAACTACAATATCAGCCCATGAAAGCATTATACCCTCTTAACTACCCCCAATAAGTCTCACCAGTGAGGTCGGAGGGCACAAGATACTTCTTCTTGTCCAGGTCTCCTATTCGTGCCTTGGGGGCCTTTTCAACGATCACCTGCCAAGAATACACGAGCACACTTTACAAATGCGATAATCATCATGATCGTCATGAAATGAAAGCGCAACACCATCTCAGTTCTTTCAGGCACAGGAACCAATCTGTGGATTAATACATCAAAATGAGGAGAAAATTAAAGGGCTTTCATTATTAGCATGTCTTTTCAATGACAACAATCGACTCGACCAGCGACAAGGAATGAGGAAGTAAATAATCACCCGACTCCACCAGCGACAAGGAAAAACATCTGAAGGAAAAAGGTTCAACGAAACGTTGGAGGGAATGAGGAAGCAGACAAAGGACACAAACAAGTCGAATGTTATGGAGGAAATCGTTCCGTTGACACCGCCAAAGAAAACACGGAAGCACAAAAACCACACGAAGTGAGGTGGTGTTGGTGCACCGCCTGCCTGAAGCACTGGAAGGACGAGTGGGATTTAATGGCTTCAGGAACGCAGTTCCATAAAGGGATAAATAAAATTAAAAAAAAAAAAAAAAATCGGGCCAAAGTACCAGGATGCAGGAAGTCAAGGTTTGGAGTTTAACCAGGATGGGGTTATTGGGGGAACAGGTGCATGTGGAAGGAGCTGAGGAAGGCCGGTGGCTGAGAGACCCTCATACTCAACAACACCCACAGTTGTGGGGTGAGCTACGTCCTCCCGGCCCTCCTGCCCTGGTATGTCCAAACGACCACCGATAAATGACGAGAAGGGCGAGAAACATGTGACAGTTTTGGAATACATCAACTTGCTCGTATGAAGAGGGACAACGAATATCAGAGTACTTTGGACCTAAAACACAAGTCCTTTCGACATCAGGAGTTGCCAGCGTCATAAAGTTTGAGCAGTAGATAAGGATGAGGATAACGAATCTCCAGTACAGAGGGTCACGATCACCATCAGTAATCAGTCCAACCCTTCAAGGTCTTTTCTCTCTCGCATTTCAAAAATAACAGACAAGACTTTACCTGCGATTCTCATTGTTGACATCACAACTAGTGCGGTGAACAACCAGCCAACAGATCTCCATGTTACATGAGGTGTTCTTGTGAGAAGTCCCTCAATGAGGAACTCTGTATGACAATGTTAATCCCTTCAAGGCCTCTGCTGACAGCAATTTAATGAATGAGATATCGGATTAAGTTACATTATTGGACTTGCATAAGCGGTTGTTGAAAAGTTTAACATCAATATTTCATCATAGAGTGGACTTCAATTTCCATCCACATCCACTCGCTTTACGTCAAACTTGGAATCAACACGATATGGCCGTTCTTCACGGCGTTTCAATGCTCTGAGGGTCCTACAAAGAAGCCAAGAATGCCAGATGATGATGCAACACGATGTGTCCTTCCACTGAAGACTCCAGCTCAACAAAAAATTTCCCCTCAGACAAGCTCAAGGTTTGCATCACCAGTTCTTGAAGGATAACCTTATTGTACCAGACCCAGCAACTGCAGAATTTAGTGGTTTCAACACAAACGTCTTTCGTCAGCAGACACGGTTTAAAACCAGAAACTAGAGTGGTGTGCAGACCACTCGGACATGGAGCAATCTGACCATGCCACAATTATGAGCAATGTCGTCTTCGTCTTCTTTCGGCTGCTCCCGATAGGGGTCGCCACAGCGGATCATCCATATGATCCGCATAGTGATTTGGCACATGTTTTACGCCGGATGCCCTTCCTGACGCAACCCTGGTTGCCTCTTACGACACAGGGATATGGTATACCTTTTTTTACCCGGGGTATACACCGGCCCAGTACACTGGTACTCATTTCGCCGACCTCGGAAGGATGACAGGCTGAGTCAACCCCCTGGTGTATTAATTCAGTGGACCAACGGGGCTTTAACTCAGGACCTTTTGGATCCCAAGCCGCTGCCCTAACCACTGCGCCAACACCAGGCTTCATGGAATTATGAGCAATGTATGAAAGGCAAAAACTCAGATGAGACAAACCTTCAGGAGGACAGCCGATCAATGGATGGACCAGATGTTTGGTCGACGAGAGAGACAGAGACAGAGAGAAAGAAACTTTTGAAGACCTTTCTTCACCAAAAAAAAAAAATATATAAAAAAGTCCATGCATCAATACAATGGACTTTAAATGTATATATATATATATATATATATATATATATATATATATATATATATATATATATATATATATATATATATATATATATATATATATATATATATATATATATATATATATATATATATATATATATATATATAAAGTAAGTACATACGACAACTCACCACTTGTACAAATCACACACATCAGATTAAAAAAAAACAAAACAGGTTTACATATAAACTACATTCACACAAAACTGTCAAAACTCCTCAAACATGAACATGAGAGTTTTAATTTAATACAAACAGCATCTCTTGAAAGCCAATCAGATTCAGGAAAGTCTCAACACTAATAGATTGGGCAAAAGATTGGCAGATGGAATTTAATCTGAGAAAGTGGAAGGTGTTGGGGACGGGAAAAAAAAAACAATGAAAATAGAGATTGCAGGATGCAAGGGGTAATTTTGGAGCGCGTCACACAGGAGAAGGATTGGGGGGGGGGCGATGGATACGAGGGATAAGCATTGGGGGGGGGCGGTGATGGATACGAGGGATAAGCATGCAGCTATAGGTAAAACAAATAGGGTTTTGGGTTGTATTCGGAGGGGGATCATTTATAAATCAAAATAGGTGTCAACATTGTACAGGAATTTAGTGAGGGCCACATGTAGAATATTGTGTACAGTTTTAGTCACCACGACTCAGGAAGCACATTGATGAGGGTTCAGCACAGGGTTACGAGTTTGATTCCGGGCCGAGCTCGACTCAGCTATGAGGAACGGCTGAAGGAGACAGGGCTTTATACACTAGAAAGGAGGTGGTTACGAGGTGATATGATATAGAGATGTTTAAGGTAATGAAGGATATTGATAAAATAAGTACAGAACAATTCAGGAAAATAGCCAGACCAGGAGCCATATGGCCTGAGGGTAAAGAGGACACGATTAGGACAGTATAATTTTACTCAGAGAGTAGTTAATGCATGGAATGGTCTCCCTGGAAAGGTAGTGGCAGTAGAAACAGGAGATAAGTTTGAATTAGAATTAGATAGGTACCTGGAAGTTATGGAGATAGTGTTGCGGGCCAGGTATCGGTTGCGAGCACAACCGCAAGGTGGAGCAGTGGGGTCGACTCTACCGAACACCCGGAATCAAGATCGTACCTTTCGGAAAACTCAGAGGGTACGGGTCCCTTACCGGACCGTGAATCGTCAATAATTCCACCACGTGGTACAGGGTTATTTGCCAATCTTCAAAATACCTAGAGATCCACGTGGTGAGTTACAGAGTACTCACACCCTCAACGGCACCCGTACGAGTCAACCCGTGAGCGTGCTCGACCCGTGCGCAACCCGAGCGGATGGTTGCCGAAGTTCCGTTGGTCCAAACGTACATTTACAGTGGCAACAGCCTTTCTAATTCACCAACACGCTTCATGCTAAGCCAATGGAAGAAACAGCAACGAACTGATACATTACATTTCACAAATGCATTTATTTATAATGGGGGAAAGGGGGGAGCACCCAAGAAGCAGAGTTATCACGACTGATAAGCAAGTATGTACAAGGTACTTAACAGTTGCAACTTAAAGACGCGCGCGCGCGCGCACGCACGCGCACGCACGCACGCACGCACGCACGCACGCACGCACGCACGCACGCACGCACGCACGCACGCACGCACGCACGCACGCACGCACACACACACACACACACACACACACACACACACACACACACACACACACACACACACGCACACACACACACACACACACACACACACACACACACACACACACCAATGGTCTTTATTGAAAGCCTCCAGCTTGAGGACAGGTGAGCTGGAGACCAGAGCCTGCGCTTGGACCTGTCCACCTCGTGTGGTCTTCAACGGTCCGGCTTGATGGAACTCGAACCCGCAATACGATGCCGCTCCAAGCACCGGTCACCGCGCTCTCCAACCAGCCACGCACCAACCAACCAAGGCCAAGGATCAGAGGCGACGATGATTCAGCTCGGCGGGACTCGAACCCGCAACACGATGATGACCACCACCTCGACCACGACCCCAAGACAAGCAGGTGACAACCAAGACGACTGACCAACCAACCTGGCGTTCCTTCATATCTTCCTCTTCCCCGGGGTCAGACAATCATCCTCTGAGGCAGCCTCCCCTCATTGGCCGGCGTATCATGAGAACATCGCCTTCTGAGGTGGCCTCCACTCTCGTTGGCCGGCGTGTCATGAGAACATCGCCTTTTGAGGCGGCCCCCACTCATTGGCTGGCGTGTCGTGAGAACATCGCCTTCTGAGGCAGCCTCCACTCTCATTGGCCGGCGTGTCGTGAGAACATCGCCTTCTGAGGTGGCCTCCACTCTCATTGGCCGGCGTGTCCTGAGAACATCGCCTTCTGAGGCGGCCTACACTCATTGACCAGCGTGGCATGAAAATACCTAACTCTGTGGCCTGATTGGACAAGGGGCACACCCCTGCCTTCCTGGGCGGAGTCTCGATCTGAGTTGATGGAAATCTCCGCCCACGTACGTGGTCGAACGCACAAAGGCAATTGCGTCGGTGTGAGGAAGTGAGGTGAAGGTGAGGGTGAGGGCGAGGGTGATGTAAACGAATCTCCGCAGCGCACACACGTAGTTCCCATTAGACACAGGTAGGGGGGCCCTAACTATAAACACACTTACCGATATAACTGTTCTATAGGGACCCTGGCTGTTGTGTGCGATGGGTCCCAGATTCATAACAATAGCGGGTTCATCGAGATGTTGGCAGGAATGGTAGGTACCTCGAGTATGGATCGGTGATTTGATGTGGGGTTGGTGTAATTCAGGTATCAGGAGCTGAATTACCTGCTCATGCACCAAAGTTGTGTGTGGTGTGGTGTGGTGTGGTGCATCAGGTGAGCAAGAGTTAAATGTATGGAGCAATGACTGGCCAGAGCCCATTCAACTCATTTCCACTGGAGATCTCTCCCACTCGACCAACAATCAAAAAACGTATCAAATACATTCCACACCAGAGTGAGAAAAACTCACACAGGTAAACTTTCACCATCGATTCCTTCATGGTTCAATGTCACCAGGTAGACACGATCAAAAAATCATAAATCATATAAAATCACCCTCCCTCACACAAGATGGAATCAACAGGACCAATCACTGTGCTGAGGACACACCATAGGATTATTGAAGGAAACTCAACAAGAGATGGGTGAAAATGTTCCTCCTGCACATTCCACCCGTCATGACATGGGGAGAGCCTTCAAATGCTAACTCAAATTCCAGTCTGTCAAATAAGAACCCTATTACAACTTTTTTTCATCAAATTTTTTTTCCATCAGATTTCTGAGAACATTGCTGAATGTCCCCATTTTAAAAACCTGCAAAAAAATTCACAAATCCAATAAAAATACCCTCATAGCAGACAATCTTTCTGAAATAATGACGTCATTGAAATAATGATCATGCCTTGATCAACCAACCAGTCATTATGGTTGTAATCGAAGCTCCACATAAATTAGCCAATCACAGTCGTACAGTGTGTGCATGTGCACGTTGTTGGGACATCGCAACATGGCATGCTGCATGCACGTAGTGGACCAACGTGCACACGATCAAATTTGGGTTTTTTGGACACAAGTTGGCAAAAACACCGTGAAAGTGTTCCTCAGTGGAAAAGTTTGGGTACGAGAGAAAACAATTGCCACCGAAGCTATCGAACGATTAAATTTGGAGCTTGTTTTGGCACCAGATCTTCTCGACGTTGTTCCTAACTCCGCTGGACATCACAGTGCATGCTGTATGCGTTTCACCACCATGGCCAAGATGAAGATGGAGAGAGCCAGGAAGAGGCAAGAACAGGGGAAATAAATGAATAAATCCCAAGCTAACGAGAGAGTGATAGTGCAATTAACACGAGCATCATAATTTCATTGTTCATAAATGAATTCAGCAACTATATAGGTCGTTTGTTTTGTTTTTATTCTCGAGTGCAGTGCACGGTGAGACTTTTGTTTGTCACGGTCCCATACATTACAATCTGTTAGTTCGTAGAACGAGCAATAACTGAAGGTCTGAACACAAGTTACCCACGTCTATGTTGAACTTGTACATGACTTGCAACCACTATATCCCTTTCAACTGTGGGCAAAGGATCAATACTACTTCTTAGGACTTTTATGAGATCATTACCACCACCAAAATATTTTCTCCTGATCAGAAGGCTCAAAAAAAAAATGGTCTCATCTACCTTGTGGCAACAAGGAAAAATCTGCTCCAGTTTCTGTTCAAGCAGTCGTGCAAGACTAGGAATCCGATTGATGACATCACAATTAAATGTTGGACATGGGATTGAATGTCATGCTATTCGAATAAACAACTGACGTGGAAGTTCTACCGATCCCAACTCTGTTCTCAACGCAAGAAGCCGATACGAGACTTCTACAACAGTGATCACATCATCAGTCCAGACACTGATGTCTTGGTACTGTGTGGCATTTTGCAAGGACATCGATGCAGAGATCGACTTCATTGATTGATTGCATTGATGCAGAGGGAAGAATACGAGCACAATTGCTATGCATCGCATATTTAACAGTTTCGGGAAAGAAGAAGTGTGTTCTGGGTTGATCGGATTTAATCGTTTCACCGGACGCAACACGGCGAGTGCTTTGTTTGGTAAAGTAAAATCTGCAAGGATCTTGACATCAAGTAAAGACCACCGTTCGACGTTTGAAAAGCTTGGCAGGACGTTTACAGCACCGCCATCCCTGTGTGAAGACATCGAAGCATGCCCCAGTGAACTCTATGGGCAGAAGGGCTGTCGAGATGTAAACGAAGCAAGATGCAGAATGTTCAAGACTGGGAACTGTGGAGAGGAGAGAGAGAGAGAAAAAAAAAAAAAAATAAAAAAAAAAAAAACCTTGCCTCCAAAAAGAAACAATCCGCACATATTGCAAGCAAACCACCAAGCTGCCATTCACAAGATGTGCCTCATCAGCAAACCAGAAATACCTTCACTAAACAACAATGGTGGGAAGATTGAAGATCGTTTGCGCACCACAGGCTGGATGGGTCTTCATACAGCACAATCAAGTGCAATGGAACTTACCCACTGCTCTTGAAAGACAATGCACTCAAGGACATTGCTCTTGTTTTCTCAACAAGCTTCTGTGTATCGATTTGTGTTCATGTAAAGACTGTGCAAATCTGGCGTCTGTTCCTGGCTTGCCCCAGATTGAGGAAGAAATTGACACTCAAATTGGATTACAAGGATTTTATGCGCAGGAGGCGGCCATTCGGCACAGCATGCCTGCACCACACAAATACCAGATTTAACAAATCCATCGATACCCCTTCCCTAAGTGTGCAGCCTTTTGGCTGCGACACTGGTACTCATTTCACCGACCACGGAAGGATGACAGGCTGAGTCAACCCCCTGGTGTTAATTAAGTGGCCAACGGGGCTTGATCCAACGACCCGAGGATCCCAAGCCACCACCCTAACCGCCAAGCGAACACCACGTTAAATCTCAATTGAAGATGCTTAATTTTTTTTTGTACTTGTCAATGTCATTTATCAATTTATTTTCATGTTTTGCTACTGAATGCACAAAGAGGATTGACAGGAATGGAATGCATTAAGTTATCATAAATTGACAAAAATATATATATGTAAATTAAAAAAAAACCTTTTTTTTGTTCTTTTTTTCTTCATATAAAAACAAAGGGTTTGCCACTTCTTTTGAATGGAGTCATTTCCACTTGAAAAACAAAAGATTATTAATTACATAATTCAATTGCATGCAGATAAGCAGTTTGTAAGGGATATATTTTTTAACCACAGCAACAGACACCAAAAATAATTCTGTGAATGAAATAACTCACAAAATTATATCTGCTTTCATCAGAGCTGCAAAATCATAAATTTGCACGATTAGATATTTTATCGTTCAAAATATCGATTTCCAAGCGTCTGTCACCATGGCTGGGGGGAAAGGAAGTCCTTGGCGACAGAGTTGAACCTCTGTTTTTGTCCGTTGCTAATTAACGTGGAGATTTAAAACGTTTGATCATCATTTGTTGTTCATACGCATTTATCAAACATAATCTAACATTTTTAGGAACTTCTCCGACACAGAAGAATCGGAACTCGAAAACGAAGCACAATCAGCGGGCTGGGACATGGTCTACCTATATTCAGTTGCATAAATAAAAAAAAAATAAAAAAATAAAATATAAAAAAAAAAGGTACGATTTACTATCCTCATGGATCAAAATCCAATTTTTGAAGATAGAGCTGACAGGAAACTACTGACACAAGCACATCTTCCCATAAAGTATTGTACTCTGTTTACATCAATATTCATCAAGTATTGAACAAAAAAAAGAGAAAGGGTTTTGATGGATTACAGAAAAATAAGAGATTTTGTAAGAGATTCATGATGCACAAACTTCGTGGCATCACACCAATCCTCTGGAGTCTGAATCATGCACTCCAAGGACTCGCCAAAGCAATCAGACGAATCTGATGGAACTCGAAGCTGAGCTTTATAGACCTGCTTCACGTAACACAAGGAAGAGCTCCTGGTCACACAAAAGGAGGAGATACGAGAAAAGAAAGACTATCCGTTGCGTCGACCATTTTGGAAGCCATGCTTTATGCTGCGACTACGAAGACTTTGATAACAGATATTGTAATAAATGAATTGCCCAACATAAGATAATAATGGCATATTGGGTGAGAGCCAAGATTGGAGTACAGTACTGTACTCGATTTATTTTTACACAATCTAAAGCTCACAGTGGATAAAAGACACAACACACCACACAAACACTCAGCAGGGCATTTCCTAAACAGGAATTTCCTCCTCCCTATGGATGCCAACCTATGGGGATTGTCCATGCTGTTACACTTTTTATTTATTTATTTTTGTATTTTTTAAATCCTGAGCATCTTGGATATCTCATGTTCCCCAAAAGTGGCGGCATCATCCACATTTTGATTGAGCATCTTCAAAGGAAAAAAAAAAAAAAAAAAAAAAAAAAAAAAAAAAGTGTGCAATAATTAATATATTGGACACATACTACACACAGACAGACACGGAGGGGAGATAAAATTATTAAAGATAAATTCATTGAAGCCTCACAAGAGTAAAACAGGAACAATATGGCTGCTGGGCCAACACAGGTAAATAAGGTAAATAAAACCGCCTCGTAAAAATAAAAAGGACCTTCACAAACTTCGACAAGGAATCTGTGCCAGTACTCTTCAAAACCGTCAGTACAATCATGACTGTAGTACGGAACTGCAGCATGGCACCCTCCTGTCGTGATCGACAACAAAAGTGAGAAGGTCCACAGAAGAGCCACGAGCATGGTCCCTGCTGTTCATGAGCACGCACTCTTCTGCAGGTGGTGCCGTGGGGGATTCAAGTGTTCAAAATTATTCACGGAATTGAAAAGAGTATCAAGGTTAAAAAGGTGCATGATCAAGCGCACACCGTTTCAGGCACAAATGACAGGCAGAGCGGGAGAGGTAGTTGAGAGGAGAACAAGAGACAAAAAGAGAGGACTGATGGTACTATAGTTCACCTGGATGGATGAGGGTAAAATAAGCACTACATTTAGAATACACATTTTAGGTCGGGTAGGATCGACGTGACCGTCAGTGGTGAAAACTCCCTGTTGTCTATGAACTGGAGTTTGATATATCGTCCACTTCCGGTATGATCATGTCACTTCCTGTTGCATGCCTTCTCAAAGACAGCTAATTTTGACGAAAGTCCAAGGTGTCCAATTCATATTTTGAAATATTTCCCACTTCTTGCATCACGTCACTGGCAGGCACAGTGTGTTCTGGATCAGCTTCATTTAATAAAGTGCTCCCACAGATAAATTAATCATACATTTTAATTTTGCATTGATCAGTTAAGCAGTTTCAAAGGTTTTTCGTTGATCTAATCTCTCTCTATCGAGTGCAGCCTGTGGCTGCTGGTTGCATCATTGGTTGGGACGCAGCAATGCCGCTGATGCAGTGTCCCCCTTACCAGTGTACTGGTACTCATTTTGACGACCTCGGAAGGATGACAGGCTGAGTCAACCTCCTGGTGTATTAATTCAGCGGCCCAACGGGGCTTGAACTCAGGACCCTAGGATCCCAAGCCGCCACCCTAACCACTAAGCCAATAACAGGCTTGTTGATCGAATGACATCATGGTTATAAAGTTACATTTCCTCCATGTAAAAGTTTTGCATCCATTGGTTCGGCAGTTTCAGAGAAAAGGGTTTTTAACGATTTTCCTGTCATCCGAAATGGTGGCCAAACTAGATCGAAATTAAAGTACTTTGGGAACCTTTAACCCATAAGGTAGCATACTTAATCGGTGGAGGGGGGGGAACGATATGTCTGGTGTTGGCTTAATGGTGAGAGTGGTGGACTTGGGATCCTAGGAACCTGGGTTCAAATCCCCCTCAACTGTTGAATTAATACCAGTTGGGGTTGACTAACTGCCATCGTTCCAATGTCGGCAAAATGAGTGCCAGCTTGCTGGCATCATGCGGAGTACCGACCTGTCCAGGATTGTACCCAAGAGCCAAGGAGACTGCTTAGGCAGCACTAACACTCTGCACAGAGTATGGTCCCAATGGATGGATGACAATGCCATGAACAAACTCGAGCTCCATCACATGAAGGATCATTTTAGCAAAGTTTGGTCACAATCCCATCAGCAGATTTGGACAAGGTGCAAGCGTTTATGGACGAACGGAGTGTTCAGTGTGACCACTCCTTGGCTTTTTTTCACAAGATCTTGGCTCTTCATTGTTCACCTTGGCGTCTTGGTTTTCTATAGGTTTTCTTGGCGTATAGGTTTTCTATTATCATCGCTTTTCCGAAACCTTGTGAATTCTTGGCTTTTTCATTGGCTCACCTTGGCATTTATGAAAATGAGTCGTCACCCTGGGAGTGTCACACCACAAGCTCACCTGAACTATGTTCCAGCCTCTAGGTGAGCTTAAAAAAAATAAAAAATAAAAATAAAAAATAAAAAAAAGGTGAAGCATTCAAGCACTGCTCAGAAACGTAAGAGTAAAGCAGAACTGGATGAAAAAAAAACAAAGCAAAACTGCCTCGTACAAGCAATTAAGCACTTCACGTACATCGGCGGGTCGTGTTCAAGACAACTTGTGTCGATCTCACGACAATGGTTGTCCAGATTAGTTTGGCACAAAGCCGAGAGGGTTCACCGAGCACAGTCTGGCCGGGATGTGACGTGCTCACTGGGATGTACGCTGCAGACACCGGAACAGAATGGACCCGAGCAAGTCCGACGAGTCACAAATGGAACTGGTGGCGTCGTCCCAGAAACCATTGTGTCGTCGTCCCGGAAACCATTGTGTCGTCAGTCCTTCACGAACCTGTCGGTCAGCTCTGGCGTTCAACCGAAGCAGATTTTGAGCAACAGGAAGCGAAACATGGGGTCAATACCTCCAGACCCTCAGGCAGGGATCAGTGGTTAAACCACTACCACCATGTTTACACACGTACAGGTAACATCGCAAAATCTCGTGACCCCTCAGGTTAACACCCTGAGGAAACGAATCGGATCTGATGATCATCGATGGAAATGTCAATCTTTTCACTCAACTCAAACATCCACAAAGTACGTACGCAGCCGTCAACAACAAAAATAAATAAATAAATAATTAATAATTAATAAAAAGGAAGCTCGACACGTTCACCGAGGACGGGCCAATGGTCAGGAAGTGCAAGGACATGAGAGAGCCGGAGCTCGATCCGTTTTAACACCGAATAAACTCGATGACTCCAGTCATGGAATCAGACTCATCATCCCACGGCTGAGGAAAACGAAGACACCACAGCGGTTATTATCGTCGGGAAAACGCTCCAATCGCGTCACCTACCGGGACTCGATCCGGGTACTTCTTGCGGATCTTCTCTCCCTCTGAGCGGCGCTTCTCAAACGGGTGTTCTTCTTTATACTGCCACTTCATGGTGATGATAATCGTCCGCAGAGGGGCAAAAAAACCCAGACAAACCCGAGGATCGGGCCCGACAAGCGCTGGAAACAAAATACAAAATATTCAACACCCGAAGAAAGAAGCGCCGGTACGTCGCCGTCGCCTTTATATCACTCCGCCGTGTGACGTCATTACGCAAAGCGCCTGCGAACGTCATGACGTAGAATTGACGCGGCAGAAGGCAATTTGGCCAAACGTGCCTGCGCTCTATCACCAACCACATCAGAGTCTCGTTGCCTGAATCGAACCTTTCACTTATTTGTTGGAAACGCTTCGCTCGTTTCGACTGTTTCGGTCATCGGACGGAACACGCACGACGATGGACGCGATCCCTTCAGCTTCACGGAAAGCGAAGCGACACGTCGTGCCTTCATGAAGGGATGTTTTAATAATGACCGTACACATAGGAATTGAATGATTTTGTGATTTTCCTCACACGTTCTGCTTTAAACGTTTCCTCGGAACAGCCTGGTCATTTTTTTTTTGCAGAATGAATTTTTTTTAAAAAGAATGAATCACGAAACACAAACAGGAACTGGCGGGGAACGAAACGCGCCCTGTGAAAAACTATCTCCTCACCATGTCGCGGAGGGTTATACAACCGAATCACGCATCATATGACGATGACGTAGTCGAATCAAAAGCCGCTGGGCGTGCACGACGGTCACGTGGTGAACCCTGAGTAGTCGGAGGCGTCGGCTTAGAGTACTTACTGTACGGAATGTACGGACACCCGAGACCTCCGTGGGAGAGGCGGAGGTGTAGGCTGAGTGGTCAGACGACCCTTATATCGTGGATCCGTTCCCCCCTGTGGATTCGAACCCCCCTCAAAAATACCGCCTGGTGCAGTATCGGAAGGGGGTGCTGCATCTGGGAGCACACCGCCATTTGGACCTGGATCCTCGGCTGGACGTCCCTTGCGGACGTGAAAGATCTCGAAGTGTGATGTGTATTGTGCCTTAATCGAGGAATGAGGTCTAAATTGGGGGGGGGGTGGAAGAAGAAGAACATCAATCTATAATTCCAACAATCTGTGTGTGTCTGTCTGTCTGTATGTGTGTCTGTCTGTCTGTATGTCTGTCTGTATGTGTGTCTGTATGCGACCGCCAGTCCAATCGAATTGAAACTTGCCAGGAATATTGCAGGGGCCATGTGGATGTGCCTTTTCGAGGTTTGATGTCAATCTGACGAGTGGTTCCCAAGTTACGGCCATTTATCTGTCGACCAATGACAAGACACGGTGTTATGACGTCACGAAATGACGTCACAATTAATGTTTATTTATTTATTTATTATTATTTTTTGCACGATTGACAGTCCGATCTGATTGAAACTTGCCAGGAATATTGCTGGGGTCCCGTGGATGTGCCTTTTCAAGGTTTGATATTAAGGTTTGAGAGTGGGGGCGAGAGAGAGGGGCGAGAGAGAAGAGCGAGAGCGGAGGGGGGAGAGAGGAGGGGGAGAGAGGAGGGGGAGAGAGGAGGGTGAGAGAGCGGGTGAGAGAGGGGTGTCAATTCAAGAGAGGGGGAGAGAGGAGGGGGCAAGAGAGGGGGTGAGAGTGGGGGCGAGAGAGGGGGGTTGAGAGTGGGGGCGAGAGAGGAGAGGCAAGACTAGGGGGGAGCGAGAGAGAGGGGGCATCACAATTCTTCTTCTTCTTCGTTTGATATGACGTCACAATTGACGCTGGGGACCTGAGTATGTTTCCCAGGTGTTTCCCAAGTTATGGCCATTTATGATGCTGTTGGTCCGATCTAATTGAAATAATGCCCCAATCCAGTCATCGGTTGCGAGAGCGAAGGAACGAAGCTGCACATACTGGCACCCCTCACCCACGAGAGAGGGGACTGGCACGAGAGAGGGGGAGGGGTGAGAGGGGGGTGAAAAAATGCCCCAATCCAGTCGTTGTTTACGCACCTACGGGCACGCACCTACGGGCCCGCACTAGTGTTTCAAATTGTGGATTGGGCCAAGGTGCTTCCCCTATTTATTAGGTACTAGTGCATGCCCGTACGTGTGTGCCCGTACTTGCGTGGCCGTGT
The DNA here is from genome assembly GCF_056783735.1 of Eptatretus burgeri. NCBI lineage: Eukaryota > Metazoa > Chordata > Myxini > Myxiniformes > Myxinidae > Eptatretus > Eptatretus burgeri. The sequence goes on along the minus strand of NC_140971.1, from coordinate 6,291,437 downwards.
CCTGTCATTGGTTTGATAAATAAATGGCCATAATTTTGGAAACAGCTGAAACGGATGAAGAAGAACGATATCAAGCCTTGAAAAGGCACATACTCAGATCCCCAGCGTCAATTGTGACGTCATATCAAACGAAGAAGAATTGTGATGTCAGTTCTGACATCATAGCACCGTGTCCTGTCATTGGTTTGGTAAATAAATGGCCATAACTTGGGAACCACTTGTCCGATTAATATCAAACCTTGAAAAGGCACAAACTGAGGTCCCCAGCAATATAGCTGGCAAGTTTCAATTAGATTGGATCAGTGGTTGTCGAGAAACAGCAGTCACAGACAGACAGACACACAGAGATTGCTGGAATTACAGATAGATGTAGGAGTAGTGGACCAAGGAGACCCACCAAGCCAAATTTTACAAGGTCATGAGCACATAGGATGGAAGGAGGGATGGTGTTTGGTGCTTTTAATGAACTCACCAATTCTCTCCACTGATGTATAAGCTTGCGGACATTCTTCAGATACGCCCTAAAACGGGCCTCGAAGCTGTCTCACCTGGGTTCGAATCCCGACCCAGCTGGCCAGTTTCACAGGTGTCCCTCGGATGGACGTCAAAGCTGGGCGTTCCCTCCACCGCCATTAGTTGGTGGATGTTAAACTTCCCACGGTGTCCTTCACCAAGAGTCGGCGAGTTATCAGCGGCACCCTGAACAAATTACAAATTATTGCCCCAATATACAGGGGGGCACTGCATCAGTGGTACAGCAGTGCCCTTAGCAAATGATGTCACCCCACATCCTTGTGCTGCATTAAAACTTTATTACGATTTTTCAAATAATTTGGTTGGTCCACTATCTGTCAACACCTGTAGGTCACCAGTTTTTATTTTTAACAATGTCCAGTTAAACATGTTTAGAAGTTTGTTGGTTTTTTTTTTTTTACAATATTAAACCGATCTTCACCAAACTTCACCAAATTGTTGAGTTGGTCATAAGTAAGTGGAAGACTGTCAAATTTTCTAAAATCCTCAATTTTCATCCGATTGAGTTGACATTTGAACAGAATTTGCACATCAGGTCACTGAATTCAACGAGCCAATTATTTTTGAGGTCAAACTTGTTTTTATGGATTTTGCAAGTATCATGCTCCACACGACATCTTAACCTCCGCCACAAAAGGTGAAGGACGTGATGTTTTCACCAATTTCTATTTGGTTGTTTGTGTACAGGATATCTCAAAAAGTTGTGGACGGATCCGGATGAAACTTGGTGGACAGGTTGGGTGTGTGTGTGACGAGGAAGAATTGATTCGATTTCGGTGAAGATCCGAATCTGGATCTGGATACGAGAATTATTTAATTTTCAAAGTAATTCTTCAGTGAGACATAGGGCTCAAAAACGATATTTCAAAAATGTATTGGGCCAGGTATGTTCTCGTGGATCAGGCGTTACATGCCGGAGGTATGCGCTCGACCGAGGGCCCTTCCAGTTCTTGTTTATTGATTTGCATGCAGCCTGCGGCGACTTGGTTGCATCATTTTCTGGAAGCACGGCTGAGTCAACCCACCTGGTGTTAATTCAATAGGCTGATAGGGACTCAAACTCAGGACCCGAAGATCTTAAGCCAGCCACCTTTACCATCAAGCCAACACCAAGCTTAACTCGATAAGTGCGATCACAAAATGATCGCCAAGTGTAAGCCTCCTCCGGCTTACCCTTGCCGATCACCTGTGATCCAATGATGACCATATTCTTTTCAGACCACCATATAACCTTCACCCTCAACATTTAAGGATAGAGTGTAAATAAAGAAAACTTGTCCCCATATCCTGTCGATCAATAAAACTCCTATCATGAAAAATCGAAGGAAAATTATTCAAGTTATGATCGAAAAGGTGTTTTTTTTATTAATTAGGTCATAATCTGAAAAAGTAGGTCAAGGACACGAATCAAATAACAGGAGCACAACTTCAGTGCAGGTACGCGTTTATGTAACAAGAACATCTTGGAAGGCCAAGCGGTCTTTGCGAGTCCGCATTGGCAAAATTGAGCAAAGACAAAAAAAAATACGTGTTTTGTTCAGACCGTCATTTGACCTTGACCTTGACCTTTAACCTGGAGTGGTATGACGTAAATTAAGTGTAAATGCGGCTTGCTCTAGGCCATCCAGAGAGTATGATTGTGTTCCGATTGGACAAACCTCAAATCGAATTTTGGTGAAAAATGTTTAAATGTCCAGAATTGGGTCATGGACTTAAAATTAGGCCAAGGTCAAAAAAAACTCATCATCCCTGCATACTCTTGTATTCCCATTATTGATGCAAAATTACATTCTGAAAGTCCCATCCAGCTCCGAGATACAGCTCAGAAATTGGGAGTGGAGGAAGATTATTTTTTTCCTTAATGGTGGTTTATTCTCCTTGGGAGTATAAAACTCTCAATTACCATTAAAAATATTACCATGCATCCTGAAGCTCACCTGGATCAGGAACAAGTCACTCAAACTCCCCGCAGAACCCGTTATACCCCGATTTTTTTTTAAATGGTGTGAACAAATTAGTACATCATGAGTGATGAAAGTTGTGGTCAAGTTTCATTGAAATTGTGGGTGTCATTTCGGAAAAGAGAGCAAATACCTATTTTGGGGGGTAAAAAAAACTCCTTCGTAGACCCCCTGAATGAGCGGAGATTTTGATGCGGTCAATACACCTTCTTTAGGCATCGGATATGAAGTTTGTGGTCAAGTTTCATCAAAATCGTGTGTTTGGTTCAAGCGATAATGACTGAAGTGTTTATGGACCGACTGACTGGCTCACCTCCGGGCACTGTTCGATCGCATAAGCTCACCTGACTGAAGTCCAGGTGAGCTAAAAATGGGGGTGCAAATTGTAGAAACAAACCCTGCAACAGCTATAAGCCTTCCTCTCCAGGTGGGAGGCTTACCTCCAGCACCTAAGGTGGACAGAGGTTGTTTTCACCTGTCTGGGTGCACGACATCTGAAAAGGTTGTAGACAGATTTGGACAAAATGTGGTGGATGAGTTGGCGAGGTGACAACAACAAGCCAATTCGATTTTAGTTAAAGTCCGGATTCAGATCCGACCCATCAGTGGGATACAAAATGTAACCTGTTCAGCACGGCACAGGTATGTGCTCTCCCGAGTGCCGTTCTACTTTGTGTTGCAGTGCTTCGTTCTACGGGGGTGCAGAACTCGGAGTGTGGTTTTATTTTGAGGTCGTGTGGCTGCAATGTCTCCTTTAAAAAGGTCTACTTCTGCACACCTTACCCCAGCCCCCAGTGTCTGACAGCCTTTAATGCCTTTGCCTAGTTTTACACAATTCCTTTAAAATGACGACGTCACTCTTCTTAATGAGTACTTGTACCCAGATTTTATTAGCCTGAAGATATTTACAACACGAGTTACCTTGTGTGAACTTCATGGCGGCCTTTGTCTTTAGTTTGGAAGATTTCACTCATGAGGAAACTTTCGGTGTCCCACTAATCCTTCAACAAAGGGGAGGCCACTGTGTGTCTGCATCATGTCCCAGTTCCAAATGTTTGATGGCGAGTGAAACAAAGAGTCTGAGTGGTTGGTTGTGTGATGACTCGAACAATTCAGCCCAAGCTCGATTTCCATTCCTGCGGGAGATCTACTCAGACACGGAGTGCTCAAATTGAACACTCAACCGAGCCAAAAGCTTTGAGCATAGGGAGCGAGGGAGAGAAAGAGATAATGGATGTGAAATGGGAAAATAAATTATTTCACGAAATATTATCCTCGTATCGTAATAATTAACCACATGTAGATGGTAACCCAAGGGTATGGAATCATGCCAGCAAGGGAACACTGAAAGGGAGGGAGTTGAGAGATTAAGCAAGCAGGATTGCTGATGATCGAATTACCAGGGATTTGTGATAGAAACAGGCCAAGAATACACATGGGCTGGCAGGATGACCGAGAGGTCGGTGCACGAGCCTCGGTTCGATTCCCAAACCAGCTAAAAACTGTCATCCCGGCGTTTCACAGGCTGGGCGATTCATCAATGCGTTTGTCGTCCCTCGGATGGACGTTAAACTGGGAATCCTGTCTGTCCACATTGGTTGGTGGACGTTAAAGATCCCACGGTGTCCTTCGCCGAGAGGAGGTGAGCTATCGCCGGCACCATGAACAAATTACAAATTTCTGCCCTAACTGACAGGGAGAAAGCTGTGCTCGAAGCAATGACGCAGTGGGGAGCTACAGGATGCATACGAAATGGATGAATGAAGGATAAAATAACATGAAGACTCGAAAATGACCAAGGCAAGCAACCTTGAAGTAGTGGAGGGAAGAGTGGGATTAGACTGACAAAGGAGACAACTCGACAGGCTGGAGAAAAAGGGCGATCACCTAAAACTGACATGTTGGTGTGCCCACCTGAACTATCCCCCACACCCTGTTGGTGTTCGTATAAAATTGAACTCCCTCCCGTTGGTGGGTGTTATGATATGAACATGCAGTGCCTTCAGAAAGTATTCACACCCCTCGACTTTTGTCACATTTAGTTGTTTCAGCCTGAATTGAAAATGGATTAAATAAATAAAAAAATTGTCACCAATCTCCACAAAATACCCCATAATGACAAGGTGAAAACATGATTTTAGAAATTTTTACAAATTAATTAAAAATGAAAATCTGAAATGTCTTGCGTCAATACTTTGTAGAAACACTTTTGGCAGGGATTACATCTTCGAGTCTTGTGTATGTCTGTATCAGCTTTGTACGTCTGGATTTGGGGATTTTCTCCCATTCTTCCTTGCAGATTTGCTCAAGCTCTGTCAAGTTGTGTAGGGAGCGTCGGTGAACAGCAATCTTCAAGTCTTTCCACAGATTATCAATGGGATTCAAGTCTGGGCTTTGGCTGGGTCACTCAAGGACTTTCACGTTCTTGTTCTGAAACCATTCCAATGTTTCTTTGGTTGTATGCTTGGTGTCATTGTCCTGTTAGAATATAAATCCTCTCCACAGTCTCAGGTGTTTTTCACTCTGAAGCAGGTTCTCCTCAAGGATTTGGCTCCATTCATTGTTCCCTTTATCCTTACAAGTCTCCCAGTCCCTGCCGCTGAAAAGCATCCCCATAGTCTGATGCTGCCACCACCGTGCTTCATGGTAGGGATGGTGTGAGATGGGTGATGAGCTGTGCTCGGTTTCCACCAGATGTGTCACTTTGCATTCAGGCCAAAGAGTTCAATTTTCATCTCATCAGACCACATAATCTTTCACTTCATGTTCTCAGAATCTTTCACATGACTTTTTACAAACTCCAGGTGTGCTGTCATGTAGGTTTTTCTCTTGAGTAGCTTCCATCTGGCCACTCTCCCATAAAGCCGAGATTTGGGAAGTGCTGCAGAGATTGTTATCCTTCCGACAGGTTCTCCCATCTCAGCCAAGGAACTCTGTAGTTCTGTCAGAATGGTCATTGAGTTCTTGGTAACTCCTGACCAGGGTCCTTCTTGCCCGGTCACTCAGTTTGGTCAGATGTCCAGCTCTAGGAAGAGTCTGGGTAGTTCCATATTCTTTCCATTTCCTAATGATGGCACTCACTGTGCTCTTGGGAAGTTTCAAACACTCCAGAAATTTTTATACCCTTCCCCAGATCTGTGCCTCCTCATAATTCTATCTCGGAGTTCTACGGACAGTTCCTTGGACTTCATGGTGGAGTTTCTGCTCTGACCTGCACTGTCAACTGTGGGACCTCATCTGGAAAGGAAAGGTGTGTTTCTTTCTACATCATGTCCAATCAATTGATTTAGTCCCAGGTGAACTCCAATGAAGGTGTGGAGACATCTCAAGGATGATCAAAGGGAAAAAAATTAAATTTAATCCGTTTTAAATTCAGGCTCAAACGCAACAAAATATTAAAAAGTCCAGGGGTGTGAATACTTTCTGAAGGTCCTGTACCCCTCCCCCCCAATTAATGTTCCCAGATGAACTTCCACACATTGGTGTGCCCTTATGAACCCCACTCACCCCATTGGTGTTCCGCTATGCGTTTGTCTGTAGTCGACCTATGTCTTTGTAATCAATGTAAAGCGAGTATACGGATGTTTCTGCTCCTGTGATTTAGGTACAAGCTCATCCACGAGTTCAAAACCACTGGAGTACACTGTGGTGATTCGGTGTTCCCCACAGGATGTTCCCACAGGCAGCGCTCACCTTTGAGCGATCAAGTCTGGGTTCGATCCCCAATCTGACTATAAGCTGGTTGGTGGTGCTTTGCAGGCAGATGGTAGGGTATCCCATCTGCCAGCATTAGCCACTGGCCATAAAGGATGGCAAAGGCCACGAGGATGGCAAAGGCAAACCACCCAGTGTAATCCTTGCCATTGGGTGTGCTTCCGCAGCACCAAACCCACCTTCAGGCAGAGTATGATACACATGCACACCGGCACAGGTAAGTGTACATTCAGAATACGAGAATTTGAGACGTCGGACAAATCACATCCGTCCGCCAACCTGGAAAGAAAACGCACGCAAACCCAGACCGCTTTCATTTCCAGTGTTTATTCAATCCTAAGCAGCCGTCGCCAAGGAGCGGTGGAGGGAACGTGTGCAACATCCCGCGGGGATATGTCTGTACAAAAAGAGTGCAGCACGCAGGCTGTAGATAAATAAAATTAAAAACTTTCAATAAAGTATGGGAAACCCTGTTCCCGATAGCTATCTTACAATCTCCCGTAGACAAAAATACGTTATGGGAAAACCCTCTTCCCGATAACTATTTTACAATCTGACAAATAAATTAAAAAAAGAGACAGCAGATTTTGTTCACTTCTGCATGTCTGCCCACTGAGAGTGGACTTGTAAACAAGTTTGGAAGGCACTGCTTCCGAGAACCCGTTAATACCTGGACGAGTCGACTTGCCGGCCGAGGCAGGAGCGTCACGTCTGTGATTCGGGTCATTTCGAGTTAAGTCAAGCGGTTTAGCACCCAGAATAAGCAAAAGATGCCCTTGTAGTGTCAACTTGCATCGGTGGTTCAAGAGTAAAGAAACGTTCTCCCGACGGAAGCACCCGGCGCCGAACCCACGGCCGAGGCCCGCGGAGATGAACACGAAGCGCAGGCCCGAACAGGAGGAAATGAATTAAATGTGGACACTTGGCAATCAAAGTAAGTTGTAACGGTACAAGAACACAGCATTGACCTCATGGTGCACGGTTTGTTAAGTACTGAAACATTAATTTTTTAAAAAGACAGACTGGAGTGCAAAAAGGCTATGAGGTACCGTGACACCATTTCACAAATGCACCAACTGTGTTCCTCGCTCGGCATGGAAGGTCGGCCATCAAATACATCATGGGCAAGTTGTTGCTTCTTGGGAAGAAGTAACGCGAGTTAGAAAATCGATCTACAGCTGCACAACAAATTAAATAAAAGGAACACGCTGGAATCCTCCCCCCCCCCATTGGGAGGAAGCTGTAAAGTTCGAAAACGTTCTTCCAGCGCACTCCTCTAATATTGCCGATTTGGGAGGCGCTGCTCCCGAAAATCGTGCTGCACGTTAAGGACAGGTTGGGAAAACATGGGGCTGAAGAGAAGTGGGAACGGATGGGAGTTGGGGTGGCTGTTCACGAGTTATATGGACGGGTTAATGTGGTCAGAGAGCAATAGGGCAGCAAAAGCAAATGCAGGTCAAAGATTCAACAACAACAACAACAACAACAACGAGGATACAAAGTAGAAACAACTAAACATGCCATTCTCGATTGGGCTCCTTGTGTGGCTAAAAGGAAAAGTAATTATTTTTGCTCACTTATTATTTTATTTTGGTAAAAAAAAAAAAGAAGACTTTAACCTCATCTTCAATGTTGAACAGACAGAGATGATGAGTAGAAAGAAAACACAGGTGAAGAGATGGAGATGGAGATGGAGATGGAGATGGAGATGGAGATGGAGATGGAGATGGAGATGGAGATGGAGATGGAGATGGAGATGGAGATGGTCCAGTTATCCAGGTCCGTAAAGTTGTGTTCAATTTCTGGTGACGTTCATGATCAGATTCCTCCAAACATCCCAATCATGAACTGCTTCCTGAAACTCTGGCAGAGACAGTTTGATTGCAACCTTTATCCCATCCATCTAGCACATACAAAAGCCCAGTGTTGACATAACGGTTAATGTGGCTGGCTTAAGATCTTGGAGTCTTGAGTTTGAGCCCCTGTCAGCCGATGAATTAACACCAGGTGGGGTTGACTCCGTCTGTCATCCTGAGGTGGGCAAAATGAGTACCAGCGTGCTGCATCAGCGGCACAGCCGCACCCCCAGAACATTATGCAGCCAGCAGCTACGGGCTGCACACAATATCCAGCTGGCACATACAGGCCCTGCCTTTTCTTCTTCATCCCTCAACCATTTCCAGCATGGTTGATGTCTCCAGACTTGTTTTCTGCACGCATGATGTGTCCAACCAAAGTGCGACAGTTTCTGTTTCATCTTCAGCGCTTCTTTATTTACATACATGGTGGTCCAATTTCTTCAAGAACCGATTTGTTTGTTCTTCTTGCAGGAATTTCCAATACTCAGAACGAGCAACACAAAGCTGTGGTTCGATTCCGTTAAGCAGTCCACTTGTGTTCTTTGTAACTTCCTGTCACTCACAGCAGGGTCCCGATGAACTGACCAGACATTCACGATGAGGATGCACAGATCGACTGAAGGTAAGATCACAGTCCAACGACATCATGTACACCGTCTTTTCACATCCTGAAATGTGATGTTCAGAACTCAAGTGTTTATCAATTCCTCAAGAATTCGCCCTCAAACAGGGGGATTAGTCAGAGGCCTATTCCTAAACGCCCTCACTCTGTGAACTTGCTGCCCTCTATGGTTTAGCTCCTCCACGAGACTGGATTTGTATACAGAAAACAAAAATATTCAACACCTTAACAAACACCACTGACATTCAAGGGTAGAATACATCAAACGAAGTCAGAAGGACTAGGAGCAAAAATGGGAAGAGGTAAAACGGGGATGGTTGGCAAGAATGGCTCGTAAGAGCATAAAGCAAATGGTGAGAGAGATTGGCAGGACAAAGCTAGCGAAGTGATTAAGAGTAACCGGCGAGTTCGATGACTAAATGAGGGTCGTGGGTGAGAAAGCAAGGGTAACAAAAGAGATAAATGATGATGACAGAAGAGCAAAAAAATAAAGAGGGGAGAGAGAGAGAGAGGGAAAGAGAGAAGAAGTGGAATACTCTCCTTAGAATGAAGAAAAACAAACAATATGCAGGGTGATGTTTACAAGTGAGCATGTCACTGAAGAGTGAGAAATGGAAGAGTAATGAGTGAGTGTGTTGGAGGATGATAACAAAGTCTAATGAGAGATCTAAAGGATGGGGAAGGGAGACGAATGAGATATCTAAATGGTGAGGAAGGGAGACTACAATCGTAATGAGAGATCTACAGGGTAAGGAAGAGAAACTAATGAGGGAGACCAAAAGGGTGTGGAACAAGAGTGTGAACTCCATAGCCTCAGAAATCTTCACGGATGTCCCAAATATCTCCTCGGATGGAGTTGGTGGCCGATTGCAGGGTCCAAGTGGTGAGAGCCAGACGTAGTTTGGCTTCCTCCACATAGCTTGAGGAGACTGGTTGAGGTCCAAGTGTCGCCAAACGTTCGACAGACCGCACAAGGGCTTCCAGCGTGGCGTGGCCTCGACCAAACATTATATGGCGCAGAGACTGAGACGAAGGCGACACGAATGGAGACAGCAAGTGCCACTCCATCTGTATCGAGAGAGAGAAACGAAGGAAGGTCTTGGATTGGCTTAGCAAAGAATGCACCGGTTAAATTACCGGAGTTCAAGACGGTCAGACGGTCTGTGAGCGTCAAATGAGCCCGTTTAAAGACCGGCATTTGGAGGTCATTCCGGAACACACCTGAGTGAGACGATCGTTTAGCTGGCGATTGTAGGTGAAATCCGGGTGTAATGGACTCCAAATATCTCCAGTCAGAGACTCGATCGCCCGACTGTAGTCTCCGTGTGCGGAGTAGACTGAGCGCAGACTCACGTGCAGGTCCTGCCAAAGCAAATTGAAGAAATCTCTTGCAAATGGTAAAGTTGTGTGAAGTGCAATAAAGGGACGGCCGAGGGACATTTTATCCCATTATTCCCTGTCCCCATTCCTGCGGATCCCCACCTCCTCCCCCCGCAGTACTTACATGCAGTAGAGGGGTGTGTGGAGTGAGCTTCTGCACGAAGCTACCGAGAGCAGTAACGTAGGCCTGTGGGTTGAAAGGTAGACGGACGGAGGCGGTGAGTTTGAGGACCACGTGGCCGGCAAGCTTCGTGGCTGCGCCGTGTGCCCGGGTCAGTCCAAATTGCTGGAAGAAATCCTGATTGTCTCTCCGTGAGCCTTCCATGGCATATACGTGGCCACCACCCTGCGGGCCAAGAGCAATGCATGCAGGTCCACAAAATGGTTTACAAGGGGTTACGTGGAACTCGAAAAGGCGAGTACAAAAACCGACACGGACCGGCAACCTCTGTTTGCCTTTGGTAAAAAAAACCAGGAAGTCATACCTTGGTGAAACCAAACTGCACGGAGGGGACGCCGGCGATGGCAATGAATGGCAGGAATGCAGAACTGTCGGGATTCCGACGATATCTGTGAAAGGATGTGGATAAGTGGCATGATTCAAACCGAGAGGAAATCATAATCATCATCAAGAGGTACCCAAAGGTATGGAAGCTTACGTGATGTTATACCAGTCATCCGCATGCGATTTCAGATGCTTCTGAGCAAGATGCACCTGGACAAGGAAGACAAATCAAAGTAGAACAATGTGATGGTCAACCTGGGTAAGGAAGAGTCCTTACGTGGCAGTAAGGTAGCCTATCTGCAGGTAATGGAGAAGGCCGGTGAAAGTGAAGATTCTAAAGGAAGCGTCGGTAACACAGAATAGGGTGCATTTCATTTACCCTCCGGATCACTCCCTCCAACATCTGACCCAGCAGTGGGCTGCACCATACCTCCAACTCGTCCTGCCCTGTACACCCCACAACAACCACTGGTGGATCCATTTGAAGAACAACCCAACACTTTCAAACAGGTAGAACCGCACATTTCCTTTAATTACTTAAGTCTTCCTCAAGGGTGGTAAAAGGCACGAAACATGGACCACACATATCAATCTTCTTTTTCTTCTTCTGTACACAGCACGAGGCTGCGGGGTAGCATCATTGGCTGAGGGTGCAACTGTGCACTTCATTCCGCAAAACACACCGAGGTGTTTAGTGGGGTGATGCTGAGGAGTCATCCACCAGACCACCAGGCGGTCTCCTCGGGTTAACCTGAGGTTGTCCCTTCGAGTGGGTGCCTGGAATGTCCTATCCCTACGAGATGGCGATGGGCCAGGCATCTGCCTGGGGGATGGCCTGATGGAGGCCCCTGTCGTACCGACGGAAAGTGGACGCAGCGACGTGCTGTGATGCATACTCCCATGTATGTACGTTTGGTGCAGCTGTCCTGTTGATGCAGTGCCCCTTATAGGTTATGGCAGGAATTTATAATTTGTTTAGGGTGCTGGCGAATGCTCGCCGACTCTTCATGAAGTACACCGCGGGATCTTTAATGTCCACCAACTGATGCTGGCAGACGGGACACCCGGCTTAACATCCATCCGAGAGACGGTACACACATTCCTGAATCACCCTGCCTGTGAAACAGTGGGATGACAGTTTATAGCTCAGTCAGGATTAAAACCCAGGCTCGACAGCTGAGAGGCGAGTGTGTATACCTCAAGGCCACCCTGAGACCCATCAGTGTAAATGGAAGAAGTGGGGAAAAATATATGGAAATAATTATACACCTGTTCACATGCAAAAAAAATTTCAAATGATAAAGTGAAAGAATTTAAACTGAATATATATTTTACAATTTGACTTCTGTAAAACCACCGATAATCCCGTTCGCTCGCGTGATAGTGTCGGTGGATGAGGAAGGAAGTAACTTTTGTACAACATTCTTACCCAGGGCCACACTATCCAGGTCTACATAAGTGATGGCTTTCATCCGGAGGATGGACAGGAAACCCTACAAGACAAAGCGGTGAGAGGTGGGGAGGGAGTGAGGGGGTAGGGAGGGGCTTAGAGAGGGTTGAGGGGTGATGAAACACCAATTGCATCTGTACCAAATAACAACAACAACAATAATGGTCCACAAATCAGAAAAATGACCAAATTATTTATCTTTTGCAATTGTGCGATCGTGCATCGGAGCGATCAAGATAGTGTGGCCTTAACATTGCAAGACGAGTCTTACCTCGACCCACTCTGTGGCACCCACGGCTCCAAACTCTCCTCCATCCCAGCTCATGAAGATGAGGGAGCGGCGGAGGCGCAGGCCTAAGAGTGCAAACACCAGTAGGATCGGTGAATACAAAGCATGAAAGTAACATGAATGTTCATCAGCGACAGATTTAAAAACCTCAACAAATGTGTTTTGGCCACAAGGACATGAGTTATAAAGCAAAGATGTTTACAGCACAACAGCCGCGATCCCTCTTGATTCTTCTGGATAATTATTACCCCTCCGACCCCCACTCCCTCCCCCCTCCGATCATTGCAAGTACAGAGACCACACCGTTTTGTGTGATGTTCCCAATTATCCGTGCCAGCTGCAAGAGTGAAGCTGTGCCGGCAGCAGACCTGGCAACACCCGGACTGCCCAACGAGTCTCTTCGTGCTCCCAGCAGCACGTATCGGTCTGCAGCGTCGCGGTGTGTGACGTACAGAGAAATAATCACCAAGTGAAGGATCAACGTCAAAATGCAAGAGGGTACCGAGAAAAAAAAAATCACTCAATCAGGCACTGGGGTTCACCTGGAAAGGCCGTATAATGAAAGGAAGTCATTTAAAAAAGGATAAAATGATCAACTGCAGAGGAGAGGTGAGAAAAAATGGGAGAGCAATGTTCTCACCAGGCTCCATAGTTCCAGGAAGCATGCCGATGACATTGTGCAATTGGCGAGGCAACAAGTGCATGTTCACAGATAGTCTGACCCCTACGACTCCGTCGGCCATGACCCCACCAAGCTGATAGCCTCCAACTAATGAGCCCATCCAGTCGGATGGAGCAGCCTGACCCGCCGTGGCGCTGCGAGATGGATAAAGAGAAACTGCTGAAAATCTCTGTCAGCGCTAGTTACCTCTCAGACAGTCAGTCAACAAGTCAAAATGAAAAAAAATTAAACATTAACCACAACCACTGAACCTCATCCCACCTCATGAGGCTGTGCGCTGCAGACTGAGAGATTGGTATGGCGGGGATGTGGGGGAGGAAAGACGCCTGGACCGGTGGGAACTGGGTATTGTTCAGAGATGGAAAACCAGGGCTATATGGGTCTCCGAGACCATAGTGGACCTGGACGGGGTGAGACTTGAAGTTGGTCAGAGCAAACAGACCGTAATATATGCAGAAATGATGATGGTTATTCTTAAATTCCTTTAAAAAAAAATAACCTGCAGTTCCTCAATTTGAAGTACTGTCGGACCCCGCTATTCGAGATTATGATGGAGGTTTTATTTATTTATTTATTTACATTTCACGACTGGTCTCCCAAATCCACCTGGGAAATTGTAAATCAGCCAACGTGACAGCAGTACATAAAAAGGTGCAAAAACGGATCCCCTTAACTACAGACCAATTAGCTTACTGTACTTCCAATCAGTAAGGTCATGGAATCCATCATTATAGCCGACATAAAATCCTTCCTTTTCTCCAACAGCCTCATGTCAAATCATCAATTCAGATTCAGACCTGGTCTCACGACCTTGGTCATGCTGCTTCGACTCTCCCAACAATGGATGGAGGCCCTCAACATCAGACATGAGATTCGGGCCGTCTCTCTGGACATATCTCGAGCTCTGATACAGTTTGGCATCCTGCCTGCTCTCCGAGCTGTCTGCCGATGGAATCCAAGGCCAACTCCACTCTTGGATTACTGACTTCCTCCTCTCTCGGAGACAATGTGTGGCTCTGAACAGAACCCTTTCATCTCCTATCCCTGTCAAGGTTGGAGTCCACCAAGGAAGTGTTCTCAGCCCCATTTTAGTCCTAATATTCATCAATGATATCACTAACTCTCTGGAAAATCTTCTTTATCTCTTTGCTGAACACTCCACTCTCTGCCGTGACATCCCTCATCCTTCTGACAGACAGGTAGCAGCCTCTTCTCTCCTCAAACCTTCCAAAATCACAAACTGGTCAAACACAATTTTGATTATGTATCCATATTGTCCCCCCTTTGCATACTCCCTCCACCTCATAGTTAACCTGCATCTCGTTTGTTCGTCTCTGTATACTTTCTCCCTCCGCCCTGCTGTTGGTGTTTCCTCTTTCTCCTGCTGTTTCCTTTGTCATGTTGTGTCCTGATTTGTTCTGTGTAATCGCTCTTCCACTAAGTTAGACCATGTTAAAAAAAAAAAAAAAAAAAAAAAAATTATATATATATATATATATATATATACATATACATATATACATATACATATATACATATATATATACATATATATATACATATACATATATATATACATATACATATACATATACATATATATATACATATATATATACATATATATATATATATATATATATATATATATCCTGCATAAATTTTTAAAAAACAAAAAAAAAACAATGCCCTGATATTCGCAAAGTTTTTTCAGGAATGTATCTCCCATGAATAGCGGAGTCCAAAAGTATTTAGTCGAATTTATTTTGGCAACATGCAAAACCAGAGGGGGGGGGGAGCAGAATGGGGGCGTTTTCCACCTTGACGGGGAGGCGAGGATAGGTAAAGGGCAATTTGGCCCATTAGGGTGTCGAGAAGAAGGGAAGGAGTGTTGCATCTTTACTATGGATGCAGGAAGTGGGAAGAAGCAACTGGAACCTTTCGGGCTTTCGGCTGGAAAAATAACGGTTTGGGGCAAAACCAACAGCTTCCTGTTGATTGGAGAGGATCCTTCCATCGGATCAAATGGATATAGCTGTTTATCAGGTGCAAGCTGCAAGCAAGTAAGCAAGCAAATGACAGCGCGTTGGTGACGCACGTGGCCCGAGATTGTGTCGTCTTCTTCAAGTCCCGGTCGGTCCATCGGATCGGGGTAGACGAGTACTCCCACTGCACCCTTCTCTTGGGCAAGCCAGACCTGGTTTTGGAGAATCGGGTGAGAGAATGAAGAAAGTTAATCAATGACATGACGCAAATACCAAATCCCAAGGTTATAATCTCAAAGCTGGAAACGGAAGAAGAAAATCCTCGGAACAAATAAATAAATATGATATACAAAACAGGGTAAAGGTTAACTCGTGTCATCATGAATTCAAGCACATAGTTAAACATGCGGGCATGGTGAAGGCGAGGCACAAAACAGCCTCCATCTCTGCACTGCATTGTGGGATACGGATACTGTATCTGTGTTTGGAGATGGTCGTGCTCCAAAAAGTTTTCATTATTTTCAGGAAACTGAAGTTTGTGACATTTGGCAATAGTACTGCGAAGGTCAACACACATTTCAACTAGCAGGGCACTCTGTGGCGTGCATACCTCCACCACACAATGCCTGATCCACGAGAACATTTCGGGCCCAATACATTTTTGAAATATCGTTCCATATATCGTTTTTGGCCCTATCTCTCAATGGTGAAGAATCACTTGAAATAATTCTCGTATCCAGATCTTCACCAAAATCTAATCAATTCGTCCTTGACACACACACACACACACACACACACACACACACACACACACACACACACACACACACACACACACACACACACACACACACACACACACACACACACACACACACACACACACACACACACACACACACACACACACACACACACACACACACACACACACACACACACACACACACACACACGTTTCGTCCGAATCCGTCCAGAACTTTTTGAGATATCGTGCTACATGTCATTTTTGGTGTATCCCTCAATGGTGAAGAATTACTTTTAAAATTCTCGTAGTTGGATCCAGATCCAGATCTTCACCAAAATCTAATCAGTTTGTCCTTGTCACACTGAACCTGTCCACAAAATTTCATCCGGATCCGTCCACAACTTTTTGAGATATCCTGCACACAAACAAACACAAATAAACATAGAAAGTCATTGGCAAATTATAATTTGCCATAATTAATGGGGTTCAAATGAAATGGCTTAAAAAAAATACGGAAGCAAATCCAGATATGGGATAAGTGAATAAATCGGGGTTTTCATGCATTTACGGTTGTTTGTGCTGCTGTGTTTTTAACCAAATATAAAAAAAGTGTCTCCGAGAACCCTGGCCAAGGGTGTCCGTTTGCATGTGTTTAATGATAATATTAAAGGAACGTTAATCTAAGGCAATAACTTTGTCGAACCCTGGACACCAAAGGCTTTATCTTGTGGAATGAATGCAAATCCTTCGCTTTGAAGAACTCCGTGCCGGGTTTGTCAACACTCGTAATGTTCAAGCGTTTGCACTTACTGCTTGTTAGAGAGCACAGCAATACAAGGGTCAAAGTAACCCTCACTCGCTCGCTCACTCTCAAGACCCCCGCTCGCTCGCTCTCAGGACCCCCGCTCGCTCGCTCTCAGGACCCTCGCTCGCTCGCTCTCAGGACCCTCGCCCGCTCGCTCCTCTCAAGACCCCCGCTCGCTCGCTCTCAGGACCCTCGCCCGCTCGCTCTCAGGACCCTCGCCCGCTCGCTCCTCTCAAGACCCTCGCCCGCTCGCTCCTCTCAAGACCCTCGCCCGCTCGCTCCCTCTCAAGACCCTCGCCCGCTCGCTCCCTCTCAAGACCCTCGCCCGCTCGCTCCCTCTCAAGACCCTCGCCCGCTCGCTCCCTCTCAAGACCCTCGCCCGCTCGCTCCCTCTCAAGACCCTCGCCCGCTCGCTCCCTCTCAAGACCCTCGCCCGCTCGCTCCCTCTCAAGACCCTCACCCGCTCGCTCCCTCTCAAGACCCTCACACGCTCGCTCCCTCTCAAGACCCTCGCTCCTCTCAAGACCCTCACACGCTCGCTCCCTCTCAAGACCCTCACTCGCTCGCTCCCTCTCAAGACCCTCACTCGCTCGCTCCCTCTCAAGACCCTCACTCGCTCGCTCCCTCTCAAGACCCTCACTCGCTCGCTCCCTCTCAAGACCCTCACTCGCTCGCTCCCTCTCAAGACCCTCACTCGCTCGCTCCCTCTCAAGACCCTCACTCGCTCGCTCCCTCTCAAGACCCTCACTCACTCGCTCCCTCTCAAGACCCTCACTCACTCGCTCCCTCTCAAGACCCTCACTCACTCGCTCCCTCTCTCTCAAGACCCTCACTCACTCGCTCCCTCTCTCTCAAGACCCTCACTCACTCGCTCACTCTCAAAATCCTCACTCACTCACTCTCAAAATCCTCACTCACTCACTCACTCTCAAAATCCTCACTCACTCACTCACTCACTCACATATAAAGAAGGTGAAGGATCAAACGGTAAAAGCCGATCGTGAATGCTTGTTGTTCAAGTAAAGAACCTCGACAGAGCAGCACCATGAGCCACAATGAGGAGGTGACTGTGTGTGCTGGTCACGTGGCATGGCAGACGTTCATATCAACTCCACTCTAGTAATTAATAACTTCACATTTCAATTCCTCGTCAGAAAGAGAAACTACTTGATAAAAGACGAGTGCGATTGAAAGGAAGTTTAAAGATGTTCATAACGAGAGGGCTTCACATGTGACCTTTTAACTTTGACCTATAATTACAAGAATGCTTCGAAATTGGCCACACACTTGATCCGTACGAGTGGAAGCTTTCATATGCCTTTAGTGGAGAATTATTTAGGACGTGTACGTAGCTAGTGCAGGTCGTTGGTCTTTGATTGCCTCATTTGTCAAAAACCTCTCACCCCTAAGGTGCTCTTTAATACACATATCCACGACAGGTGATAATCATTGTGCAGTGCGTGTTCACGACATGTTTGTGTTCAACCAGAAGGTTCGAATTGATCTATATGCCTCCCCACCCTCTGTGATTTCACTTGGCGCCGTCTTGACTTTCCGCACGTGTATTAGGACGGGAAACATGTGATTACGAGTATTAGTTACCGACGATGTGAGCACAAATTTCCTCTCTCCCTCTCCCTCAGTTAGTAAAACACAAATTGTGATGGACGAGGCACACAACACATACCTTCTCGGAATAAGAACTCTTTCCCTCTCGTACGAGGACGATGGATCCGTTAAGAGTAACACCGAGTCTCGCCAGTTGGTCGTAGTCTCGTGCAAGTCCATAGTAGGCATAGACAAGAGGGCCCTAGAACAGGAGAGTACAGGAGAGTTAAAGATCACACGCTACAGCAAATGGAGAAATAATAACCTTTACATTGTCTAAAATTACCAGTTAAACAAATTGTGCCAACATTCCACAATGCGATACCCTCATGAGTGCCAGCTAGTCATATGTGATTGAAACCTCGTGAAGGTTCCAGAGTACAAGTGCCGACAGGTCTACGTGTGATCAAAAGCTTGAGAAGGTTCCTGAATGTGAGTGCCGACTATTCACATGTAACTGAAACCTCTTGAAGATTCCTGAGTGCGAGTGCCGGCTGGTCGACGAGTGATCGAAACCTCATGAAGGTTCCTGAGTGTGAGTGCCGGCTGATTACTTGTGATCGAAACCTCATGAAGGTTCCTGAGTGTGAGTGCCGGCTGATTACTTGTGATCGAAACCTCATGAAGGTTCCTGAGTGCGAGTGCCGGCTGGTCGACGTGTGATCGAAACCTCATGAAGGTTCCTGAGTGCGAGTGCCAGCTGGTTACTTGTGATCGAAACCTCGTGAAGGTTCCTGAGTACGAGTGCCGGCTGGTCTACGTGTGATCAAAACCTCGTGAAAGTTCCTGAGTGCGAGTGCTGGCTGGTCTACGTGTGATCGAAACCTTGAGAAGGTTCCTGAGTGTTATTTTTAGATTTATCTAAACTTGCGTTTCCCTTTATATTCAAAAGATGTCTTTGTCACCAAGTGATTACAAAGGTGATGCATGACAGAAGTGATGACAACCTGTTTACAAAAGTTGCCTTTGTGTCAGATGAGCCTATCGACGGTCATGAGAGAAATTCCTTGTGATGATGATGGAGCAAAGCACAGTACACAAGGATAAACAAGGAAATTAGACACAAAAGGAGGCCATTTGGCCCATCATGGCTGTGCCATTTCAGCACCAAACCAATTTATCAACACCAGACCAAAAAAAGAAAAATGCAAAACCTATTTTTTTGTGATTTTTTGTAGTTTTTTTTCCTTTCCAGGAGAGGGGGCATGGACGAAGACAGTTCTTGGGTAAAAACACACACATCAACCACACAAGAGTTGACGAGATCCCCATCAACACTCCACACAGATGGATACAATTACCCATCAATGCTCAAGCAACCGAAGAGTCGTGCCAACATCCCCATACCACTCTGTCTCCAATACTTCCAGGTACCTATCTCCAATTCTAATTTAAACTTATCTACTTTTTCTGCTGCCTCTATCTTTCCAGGGAGACCATTCCATACATTAACTACTCTCTGAGTAAAAGACCCCTGTCGTACTACCGTCTTAACTCTCCTCTTATTCACTCTCAGGCTATGGCCCCTGGCCCTATCACTATCTACTCTGTTGAATAATTCATCTGCAAATGCTTTTGTCTACACCTTTCATTATCGTAAACATCTCTATCACATCTCCTTGTAATCATCTCCTTTCTAGCCGTCTCCTTCAACCGCTCCTTATAGCTGAGTCGAGCTAGGCCTGGAATCAATCGAGTAGCCCTAGGCTGAACCCTCTCTATGGCATCTATGTCCTTCCTGAGTTGCGGTGACCAAAACTGCACACAATATTCTAGATGTGGCCCTCACTAAATTCCTGTACAATGTTAACACCACCTCTTTTGATTTATAATTGATCCCCCTCCGAATACAACCCAAAACCCTATTTGCTTTACCTATAGCTGTCTGACACCGTGCTACCTGCTTACCTCCGATATCCATTACAAACCCCAGATCATGAACTCCTGTGTGACACGCTCCAAAATTACCCCTTACATCCTGTAATCTCTATTTTCATTGTTCTTTCCCATCCCCAACACCTTACACTTGCTCAGGTGAAATTACATCTGCCAATCTTTTGCCCAATCTATACAAGTATCAATACTTTCCTGTAACTGATCACCACCCCCTCTGCTATCCACCTCACCTCCAAGCTTTGTGTCATCTGCAAATTTGGAAGGCTTACTCTTTACCCCAATATCCAAATCGTTTATCTAAATAATGAATTGTAATGGTCCGGGTACTGACCCCTGAGGAACCTCGTGACCTACATCCTCCCAGCAAGACATCCTCCCACTCACAGCTACTCTTTGTTTCCTATCACTAAGCCAGTTTACAATCAAATTAACTACCTAACCAGCCACTCCACAAGCCCTCACTTTGGCTAACAACTTCCGATGTGGTACCTTATCAAATGCCTTCTGAAAGTCGAGATATACTATGTCCACTGCCTTTCCCTCATCCACCCAATCAGACACTGCTTCATAGAACTCTAAAAGATTTGTTAAACAGGAACTACCTTTGGTAAACCCATGATGACTACCTTTTATTGGCTTGTATTTATTGAAATGGTTCCTCATCTGGGTGGGGTTTCTCGGACCCGCTGTTCGACCTCCAACCATGAAGCCGCAAGCCACGGATAACCACGCGGCCCGACAGGTTGCTAAGCAACCACAGACATTGGTTGAAGAAGCTATACCAAGCAGGGTCCTTGTGCCCAACTATTGCGTTACCTCACCATTGGTTTAGCTACCACAACTGGAGAACCGTGCTCTCAACATCCCATCCTTATGAAGAACGGCCGAGAGAAAACGCGGGTGGGGCGTTGGCTATCTCAGAACGAATTATTGGGGGTACAATGTCCTGTCTATTTAGTATGTATGCTATATTGAACCAATGAAGGAAAACAACAATCGAGCATGTTTGCAAAGTCTACATTCTGGATTCACGTAAAAGCACGTATTTACAGGCAACAATAATCATGAGGCAAGTTCGTACAAGCACAATAATCACAAGGTAAAGAGACATCAGAAAAAGAATTGCCCTTAGCACGTAAAAGCCCCTTAAACAGTCTTACTCATGCACAAAGCACGAGACAGGCACTCCACAATCATCCAGGAAAAGTAGGGAGGAAGAAGAAGAAGAAGAAGAAGAGTTGAGGCTTATTTGCAGCCTCTTTCTTATGCTGTACAAATAGGGCAGGTTTGTGCAGATCCCAAAATGGAGGGGAGGGAAGAGCAAGGAAGAAAAGGAGGTGGTGTGTGCGTGTAATGTGTAGGGAGGTGTGTGGTGTATGCGGCGTAAGCTGAGAGGAAACGGTGTGAGGTGTGAATCAGTGCCTCGCCCATTTGGTGACGGAGGTCAATCATTGATAACTCTTTCGGAGTTGTGGAAGCTCTTTGTGCATCTCAAGTCGACGAATTAGGTGTTCATAGAGAAAGAAAGAAAAAATATTGTGCAAGTCAGTATGGATCTACTGCTGTGCGTCATGGACCTCATGGCGTTGTTTGTGCTCGGGCCTCGCCCCATGCTCGTCTCAAGAGGCTAGCGCAGCTTCTCCACACAAGCTTTCCTTCGACGAGATTCCCAACGCACACAAACAGCTCCATCACTCAGTTATTATTCCTCCCAGGCCAGGCGTGGCCTTGAGGAGGGCAGAGTTCATTTGAGCATCCTCCGACACCATGCGAGGCGTGGCTCCAGGAGGCAAGGGTTTGCCACCCGATCTCTGATCCCCCGCAGGGGTTCCTCATTGACTTGCGCTCACCAACTCTCCATGGAACGATTGTGGCAGATTTGCGGTGAAGAGCTTCTGGAATCATTGATGGCGCTGCAGCAATTTTCCTTTCTAGCGGCGCTGTTGATTATTTAATGTGTGTGCTGCCTGGCGTGTTGCGTTACATTGACCAAGTCGTGCTGTGGGAAAGGTGCGGGGGGTAGGAAAAAAAAGGGAGGGGGGATGAAATTTGCATGCGTTTGAGGACAGAAGGGATAGTGATGGATTTCAATGAAATAAGGTTCTTTAACCAATATGGGGTTTGAGAGAGGTGTAGGGTGAAGGCTTCTATGGAAGCACGGGGAATGGAGGTTCGGGAGTGAAAGGGTGAGGAATTGGGATGGACGGAGGGATAGATGGCACGATGGATTGAAAGTGGGATTGATGGATGGAAAAATGGAAATCACACAGAAGGAAAGAGCCCACACAACACATCTTCTCCGTCCCCTGCTACGAAGCGATGGGACTTGACGAAGCACACATACTAATGAACTATCAAACGAAGGGATCCATATCTGGACAGGAAAAACCTAGTAAGTCCAGATATGGGTCTAACTCAAATTTGACCAAAAACGGACTTGCTCGGTTTTGCCATCACACGGCAGAATTGTGGGTTGTGACGGCGCCAATGTGATGATTGGGCACAGAGGAATGGCGCAACCAATGAGCACACATTTCAAGGACCAGGATTCCTACATTATTCAGATTCACTCTGGGGCTCATCGACTTGTTTTACCTCGTTTTCCAAGCTGCTGATACTGTACCTTATCTTTTGAAGTTCCAAGAGATTGTGAACAAAGTGTTCAAATACCTTTCGGTAAAGCACTAAACAAACTGTGCTGGAACAAGTCTGTACAGATTTACACACAAGATAATTCACCCTCTTCAGCGAGGTTCAAAAGCCTTCGGTTGTGACTCGTCTGCTTGTCTCTCCATTCTCTCAAGACAAGACTAAATGGACAGGGTTTGTCAAAATGTACGACTTGATACAAGTTTATGGCAAATGGTTCTTCTGTTTAGTGATGTGCTGTGTATTGTAAACCAACTGTGTTTAACCTTTCGGAATAAAGACCTGACTTACAGAGGGCAATAGGGATAAGCAAACTGCACGAGTGCAGCCGAGCATCAAAAACACCCCAATCAAAATGAGCGTGTGTGGTTGTCATCGTTCATTACAAAAACTTAAACTAGTAGCCAGACTGACGGCTGTTTTTGCCTTTGAGGCCTCCACTACAGCCGTCAGGTGATCATACTTGGCTCGAGAGGCTGTTCCACCCACCTCCGCACTTCCACTTGCGCTATATGGACAGAAGGCCCATTCGGTCGACGTAAACACCTCATCGGAGTGGCCACCAGCTCGAATCAACTGCACGTCATTGGGCTTTTGCCTGCACATACCAACAAACATGTCGAATCAAAATCATGATTGGCTGGTTTAATGCTCCCCTCTGAACCCATGACTCATCGTGTTGGGATCCCAGGTTCAGATCCCATATCTGTTAATGTCCTCGTAATTCTTGTTTTAACAAAAATAACATATCAACGAATGTCTTTGTCTGAGGCTCTCCACGAGTCTTAGAAGAATGTAAAAATAAAATTGGTGTCAGAAGGTGAAAAACAAAAAAACCAAAAGCATTTGCAGACACACGTCTTCCGGTTCCACTGCACAGACAAACTGGATTGCGTACCTGGAGCATTTCATCCAATCAAAATCTGGCATGTGCGACGCATCACAGGTTCACTGATTATTGATTGGAGGAATGTTCTCAGCGCAGCCAGTCGGCCCATGCAGTGGAAACGGGCCATGAGAAAATAAGGCAATCAAACCAGCAGGTGAGAGAGGTAGGATGCGGACTCACGGATCGGGAAAAGGCAGCGCTACGTAATGCGTGTCGACACGCACATGCTCCAACCCAAAACGTTTGAACGAGTCGAACACAAATTGTGCAGCTTCATGGTTCGCAACGGAGCCTGGGAGACGAATGCCTGCACCAATCCGCCTACCACCAAGGGGACATGTAAAAGAACCAGACCAGTGAGACACAGGTGAAACTTCCACATTTTCTGATGTTTTGGTTGAGCAAAGAATAAATGATTCCACAAAGATGAAACGAGGAGATAAAAAGGGGATTTTAAGCACTCTTTGAACCAAATACATTCGTGTTGATCAGATAGTCGATATGTTTCGTTCACAAAAAAGGGTAATAGGAAATGTACAAGTAAAATATGCTATGCTTAAGCAAAAGGCCACATGTTCAATTTGAATTGGCCCAAAGATGACAAACCCCCCCCCCCCACCTCAAGGATGATTAGAATTAGTCCAAGGATGATGACCCCCCCTCAAGGATGATTAGAATTGGCCCAAGGATGATGAACCACCCCCCCCCACCAAGGATGATTAGAATTGGCCCAAAGATGATGAACCCCCCCCCCCAAGGATGATGAGAAATGGTCCAAGGATGATGAACCCACCCCCACAAGGATGATTGGAATTGTCCCCAGAATGATGAACCCCTCAGGATGATTAGGATTGGCCGAAGGACGATGAACCCCCAAGGATAATTAAAATTGGCCCAAGGTTGGATAGCTTCTTTGTAAATGGGATTTGCTCATCAAAATTGTCGGCCTCTAGGTGGCGTGAGGGGCACTTCCTGCTGGTATGTAAAGAAGAGAAGAAACAAGCAAAAGTAACTAACTTTGTGGAAAGAGATGAGATGCATACCGCAAATATGAAGTAAGCTGAGAGTCTGACCAATGAGCGGAGAAGGCTTCTGCAAGGTCTTCATAAGTGGCCCTCGTCTCCTCGTCCCATTGCATTTTCTTAACATGCGTCGTGGTCATTGTGGGTTGAGGGCAAGAGGGCATGCCGGTCACGGGTGTACGAGTACGGAACGCCAGGCACCCCAACGCAAATCCTATACACGTGCCACACGAGGACAATAACGATTATGACAACCAATCATGATAACCATAATTATATAATCATGTACGTTTGTATTTGTCAGAGTTAGTTTGATTTTACTCAATTCAAGTGGAGGAAAACTATAAAAAGCACAAAACACACAAAATGAATAAAGAAAAGTTTGCAAAGTGAGCGAGGGTGTACAGAGGTGGACCTTTTCCCCATTTGGAGACTAACTGAGGGTAGAACGGCAATTAAAGCATCAGAAGGTATATTAAAGAGCGTGATCAGTGTGACAGCGACTCAAAGTAAGCATGTTTAGTGATAGCAATCTGGTGCTTAGTAACGTAACATAGGTTTGTCTTGGCCTGGATTTGATGTATTGATTAATAACATGGAATTGAAAAACGCCGTCCTGGTGTCGTCCCAGTGGTGGTGCTGCATCACGAAACACCATCATGCACCAAGACTTTTGGATGGTAACTCGCTCCGAATCAGCGTACAAATCCGGCCTCGTTCTGAACAAGTACACACTCTACATCATATTCTTATCCAGACTCGTACATGTTGTCCTCACAAACTCAACCAACCATCGTTCAAGTTTGGACGAGAAGCTCAACTCCACATCGCTGATCTTAGTTGATATAGGAATGTGCCTGGACCTGTGGTGAGGGACAGCTCACATCAAATATAAATTAAACACTCCCACACTGCTCCCCTCTACAAACATCAGAGGTCTGCGTGATAACTTCACAGATCTGTCCATGCAGGCCGCTGCAGCCATCCCATTAATAGCACGTCTAATGGAAATGTTCCTTTCACAGGATGTCCCGGGACTCTTGTGTGCATCTCCAAAGTTGTCGTCTCCTCTGCTCTGACAGGCCTGATTCCGTAACTGGTGGTGGTGTTGCTGTGTATCTTCAGCCCTCCTTTCCCCACACCCTCAAGCATCACTACCAACCCTGGAGATTACATTTCATTTTGTGTGCCTCTTTGCAACAACATCGTTTTTATTGAGGTCTACCACCTACCAGCCCCCCTCCCTGTCCCTCCCCCCCCCCCCAACTCGAATGATTCCACGTGGTGGCGCCTTCTGCAAACATTGACATTCTTTACTCACTCCTGTTCATTCACTCTCCCAAATCTGTGGAACTTTTAATTGCCACCATACCAGCTGGCTTGTTGTTTATTCACAAACTTCAATACATGGTGCAGCAGCAAAGTCATTTCGTGAAATGATGACTTGCAAATCTCTATTACCCAACACAAATCTCCCCAAATGGCCACCATTCATTGCTGGATCATGTCACATCAGACATTGTCATACTCCTCTCGGTTCTTTTGGCCATGTCTTGGTACAAAAGTGTGCATCACTTTGTCAATTAGAGAACCCACAATGGGGCACACTTGTATGTCAACTTATTAAAGCTTGTAACACTGGCCAAAAATCTTACTCCCTCTGGTCAAGACTGGTTCATGACTACATCAGCTCCTATCATTGACTGCTTCTGGAATTTTTTGTACAACTGACTCATTTCTCTTCTTCTTGAGTTGATCATACACTGTATTCAACTTTTCTGTCCCATCATCTCACACCGATTGCAAGAAGACAACTTGGATTCTCCTCCTGGAAGTCTCTCCGCATAACTCGAAACCATTGTGGATCTGTCCTACGAAGAGTCAGGGCCCAACATCAGGCTCACCTGGGATCCAAATCCTCCAGCCTCTCACCATCCTCAAGATCTGGTTGGGTCTGTGTCTGATAAGGCAATCCCCTTCCATAAGGATGGAGTTATGCTGGACAATTCTCAAGAAAAATCTGACTTCTTGAACTCTGTGTCCACTCAAAAGGCAAAGGTCATAAATCTGTTCCTTCCTGTTCCCACCCTTTCCACCAATACAGAAGGTTCCTGACAGTATATGGACTTATCCCCTGCCATAATGAGGTGGTTTACTGACCAAAAACCTTACCCTTACAAAACTAACATCCGATCTTGGTCATATCCGACCACATTTCCACCCAAAATCACTCCAGGTGCACAGGTTCCTCAAGAACACATCACCAACGAAACTTGAAATCTTGAAAAATAATATATTTAAGCCGACAAATTCAAAATACGAGAGAGAGAAGTCTGTTAACGTTGGAAGTTATACCAGAAGCGAACGTGAAGGTAATATAATGTGAATTTCAGTGGAGTTGCCAGGTGGTGCTCTTTTGTTTTGTCAAAATGGGTGCAATTATAATTATAATTCAATTATATAATTGAACAGTTGTCATAAATTCAAAATATTCGTATTGTTTCTTTATATTATAGAAAAACTGCTTAAAACAAACTCCTAATACCAACAGTAGTTAAGTTATTCATGTGTTACAGTTATAGGAACCGTAAGCATCCAAACATACAGTTGTCCCAAAGTCAGTTATGCCGTTAAGCATATGTGTAGACAGATCCCTTCCTTGTGTTTTGTGGGAAGACACTAGGGTGTGTTGCGATGTTTTTTTAGTTAGGGTAATAAATCTTTATATCCCATCCCCCATCACGATCCACTGTCCACCTGCGTCTCAGGAGCCTGTGTTTCCGAGGCAAAATCTTGCAGCAGTTCCAGTTCCTCGGCTTCCCCAAACGTTCCGATTTCTTCTTGGCTCTACCACCGTTCACCTTCCTCAAACACGCGTGGAGTGGGCAGGCTTTCCCGGCCTGGCCGAGATCCCACCCAGAAAGGGGCGGACCCATGAAGGACCTGTCCAATCGGGACTCTTGGTATTTCATTATAATTTTGCGCGCATTGACTGTGGGACTCAGGTAAAGGTTGGAAACAGGGTTTATTTTAAGGAAATTTTTGAACTGCACAAATCTTTAAGGCAGGTGCCATGGCCCAGTGTTTGAGATTCTCTGAGTCTGAGAAGCATTTGTAATGGCTATTTTTTTAACATTTTATAGATCTTAAGTTCCTTTGTATCCTTTGACAAGGTACACAACACAGGATGCCTCACTGGAGTCTATAAAATTAGTATAATTAGCTAAAAGTATAACCGTAAATATCCAAGTGCATTCAAAACGCGCAGAAATTTGGAACAGCCTTGCTAACTACTCAATGTCTCATACGCTAGTCGCCCAAAGCTGCGCATGAATTATTAGGTGAGTGCCTGTTTACAGAACCGTCGCTCAGATGATCACTGGCAGAGCCTGCAGGCCTAGCCTTGCGGTGCTGGTTTATCAAGCAGAGTAACCTATTAATGGTCTGGCAAGTATTTTTTAAAACCTAATGTAGTTGAAAATATCCCAGTAGATCTATTCCATAATTCCATATTGTTGATACAATGTTGATGAAACTCATATGACACTAGAGTCTAGATCTAGGCCTACTTAGTCATGTTCGTGCCTGTGAAATCTGTGGAGGGGAGACCGGGGCAATTGTAACACTTTTGTATATTCTGTCATAAACTGTCTTTAAATAGTGAACTGCTAATCACAACATACAGCATCTGACATCTGTTAACTCATTCCGTACCAATTTAACATTTATTAATTAATTTTATGTGTTTGCAATATTACATAATTAGATATACGTGCCACTTCATTATTATTAGGATTCTAACTGTAAACACATACTTATCGAAATAACTAAGCTTAGGGACTGCTGTCTGTCTGTGTGCAATGGCTTCCAGATTCATAACAATATCACCTTCGACTTTGGAACCATAACAGGCAGCAATGAAGGTAGTTGCCTCAGATATCATCTTTTCCTCGTCTGCTTCCAGCTGACCAAGTAAGGTGGGATGATGTCCACCCATTAGTACCTTCAGTGCTGTGGCCTTTCCAATGCCAAACAAATATGACATAGTATCGCATCCGGTCAGAGCATGTACAGCAGGCAGATATTTGGCGATGCTTTTGTGTTTCAGTGCTGTTTGGCGAATGTCTACGTTCGCCCTCCCAGCACACATACTCTCCATGCTGACATCCACAGTCATCTTTTCCTCGAGGTAAAAATGAATCAACAGGACAAAGACATCTGTATCGTCGCAGACCACTTTGATGTGTGAGTCACCACTGACACCTGACACAATTCTAACTAAGTGATGGATGATGATGACATCTGCTTCTTCATGGTGTGTTTTCAGATCCTGTCTCTGGAGAGTGGAATTGTTCCATACTTTTACTGGTGTAGGATCTTTTCCGGTGATCACCAGTTTGGTCTGGTTGTCCACAATGTGGGTCATCAGATACTGACAGATCAAATTATCAGTTGTACTTTGTTGTCGGCTACATTTAGGACCACTTTTTGCGCTGGAAGTGTTGTGTGTAAGTTGAGTTGATGTTTTCGACTTGAATCATGACCTGCGCGACTGGATCTTGTCATTTGTTTTGTGCTGATTTTGATGTACATGTCGAAAATCAGGTATACGTCACAACACTCCAGGTGGTATTTATGGTTCCCATGAAGTTGATCACATAATCCTCAACTGTACCATTTGTGGGCCAATGTACAGTCCATAACATGGCGCATCCATCGATTATGACAGCATCTGGAACACCTTGGATTCGACTTGATTGCTCAACTTGGAGTTTCGTCTTCAGGATTGCTTTCGACTGAGCACGCATCGCACCGCTCTCATCAAACAAGGAGGCTGGGGCAGGGGACAGTTCGTAAGAGAAGACATCCTTGATATCAATATCCCTGTATTGTTGAAGACATATATATTAGGCCTACGCATTATTAGGCCGACGCATTATTATTCCTACGCTCGTTCATCCCCAAGACGTAAACAAAAATCAGCTGTTTTTTTTTTTTAACAAGTCTAACGTGTATAGATAGTGGATATCTTTGCTAGATTTTCAAAGTCCCTAATGGAATTTGCCAAGAATGGGATTGTGTCTGGATCTAGTGTCCAAAGTAAGCCACTTGATGCAGAAACTAGGTGGATTGTCAAGCTTTTTTCACACTTCCGGTCTGAGAACTCGACAGCTGAAATAATTAGCCAGTACAAATGATCTTGCATGTCTGACCCTTTCAAAAGTATTTGAAGTTCGTTGGAGTGAGTACACATTTTCCCTGGTGAATTCTGTTCTAGAATCATGGCATGCATTATTAGTACTTTATATGCAACAGTCTCATGACAAACAAGCCAAAGGATTTGAAACTCTCCTGACAAACAAAACAAACCTAGAATTGCTTGCATTTATAGCTGATGTGCTGGCAGTGTTTTCAAGATTTCAGAAGAAAATACAATCTGATAATGTCACACTGCTCGACATTCAACGAGAGGTGACACTTGTGAAGACAAGTATTAGCAACCTCCAGAAGACACCTCTTTTAGGGGGTTGGGTGTCTCGTCGAAACTGATCAGAGATCCTTCTATATGCTGAAAGGAATTAAGCCAACTGGTGATGAATCAAGGCGGAGAAGAGGTCATCATCTTTTTGTTACAGACAGACGCAATTTATCGGAAATCAAGGTTGAGGTCACAGAAGCACTAAAATAATTTTTAACTCAACGGTTTGGCACTGACAATGAGTGTTTGGAAACTTTGGCTCCTTTTCTCAAATTTCAAAAGGATGCAAACCTCGAGGCAGTCCACAAACTTGTGTCCAGATTTAGATCTTATGGCTTTGGGCATGGAGTACAATGATTTCACAGAGTCGGGGCAATTCTCTAACCTAACCCTGTCAAAAATAATCAGCCAGCTTTTAGCTGCAGGTGGGCACTACGTTACTTTGGCCAGAGTTTATGCCAGAATTTTAGCAGCAAAGCCACATTCAGCAGATGTGGAGAGACTTATCAGCTCCAGCAATTCACTGAAAAGCATAGACCGCTCAAGAATGTCATTAGAGACAGAATTATTATTTATACGTCCATTACAATATGTCTGCAATTGACTTGTGGGATCCACGGCCTGCTGTTCTCACCTGGCTTTCCACAAAGGCACGTCGAACAAGAGAAGTAACCAAAGCAAAGGAACAAAATTACTTTAAAGGTGTATTCTCTGAAGCGCAGAAAATAAATGCTGATGACAGTCTTGATGCAGAATCAGATACAGCTGAACCACCATTGAAAAAAAGATGTTTTTAGATTATGTGCTAGATACAACTTTGCAAATCTTGCATTTATGAAAGTTTCACTGTTTTAGCCATCTTTTACCATGTACTGTTTGACACAAAATGTAAATCAAAGTACAATTCAGCATGTGTAAGACTAAAAAGATATATCTAGTCATATAAACACAGTGTTTTATGTTTTAACCATCTTAGTATTTGACAAAAAATTTAAAACAAAGTACTAATCAGCATACATTTGTGTATGTAAAATTAAAAATATACTTCTTGTCATATAAACAGTAAATAAGGTACTTTTGCTTTTCAGTATCATGGTCATGCATTGACTTCTTGTTTCTTTATACGACATTGGAGTTATAAATTTTAGTACTGTACAAAATTGGATTAAGAACTGCACAAATTGATTTAGAACTAAGAACTGCACAAATTGATTTAGAACTGCACAAGTAGGGGTCTACTGCACGTTAAAATAAACCCTGGTTGGAAAATAACATCGGTTTAATGGAAATATTGATTTTTGAAGCTATTATCACTAGAAGTTGTTTAATTATCTTTTGTTTAGAATTTTATTGTATTGTTCATTTTTTATATTCTATTTGCACTGATTATACTATATACAGTTCAAATATTAACTCAAACATTACAAATAAGCATTATTTCAGTCCATCATTCCAGGGTTATGGAATTTATATTAATTATTTTTATCTCTAATTTACAGATGGCGAAGCGAGGCCAAATGGACAAGTTTATCAAGCCGAGATATCCGGTTGCTGACCACACAAATAATTCTGAATGAGATTACAGCAATATAAATGAAGCTGAAGTATTGCAGGCAAAAATAATTTGTACTCGCTTTACTCGGAAATATGACTCCTCATACATTCAATTCGGTTTTGTAGCCACAAATGATGGGGGAGTGCCAAAACCGCAGTGTGTTATTTGTGGAGATGTGAATTGGCTAGCCAAGCTGGCTTATTTTGGCTGATATCTTTGTCTTCTTTAATGATCTCAACACCTCCATGCAGGGAAGGATGGCTTCGTGTATTACAATGGCAGACAAGATTGACGAAACAAAAACGAAAGCGAGAAGCATGGAAGAGTCGCGTGTCAAGAGATTGTTATGACATGTTTCACCAATTATCGGCAGTCATCGCTGATGCAGGAGAAGACCTTAATGTTACATCTCAACGAAATGTCATCAGAGAACACTTGACGGATTTGGCAGAACGTTTTCAGCATTACTTTCCAGAAGAAGAAGATCCATGGAAAGGGAATGAATGGATCCAAAATCTGTTTATGCCATTGAGAGATGACTTAGGTGACACTATGGAGGATAAATTGTTGGAGCTGTCTGCTGATGAAGGATTGAGGAGAAGTTTTGAAACGACAACAGCACTTGCTTCTTTTTGGATAAAAGTGAAAGCAGAATATCCTGAGCTTACGGAAATTGCTCTGAAAACTCTTCTCCCATTTTCTTCAACCTACCTCTGCTTCTCAACCATGAGCATCATTAAGACAAAGTACAGGAATAGTGTGGAGAATCATTCTCCATTGCGCGTGGCACTGTCCTCAATTGAACCACGATTGGATAAGCTGACAAAGAAGAAGCAGGCTCACCTTTTGCATTAGTAAAAGTTAAGGATTTAACATGCTGACATTTTCAAAGTTGTCTTCAATGTAATGTTACACATTTCCTTTCAATGTCTTTATTCACTGGCGTTTAAGATAACGAAAATATATAATTTTTTCACCCCACCTTATTCATTATAATTTTTCATTTTATTACTTATATACCGGTATACATATGTTTATAATAACTATGTATGAAGGCTTTGCAAGTTTGATTTTTTTATATATCTCTTAATATTGTAAGACTGCATTACTCGTTTACAAAATATACATAAAACTAGAGGGGGAGCACTCGGTAGAGTGCAAAACCTCCGCCGCCAATACTGCGAGGTCACTCAAGTGAACCTGATATCCTATTCATTCAATTTGAGGTCAACAGTGCTCACAGAGTTACAGTTTGCAACTTTCCCTTTTACATAGTCAATTCATTCGTCAAAACTAGATTCCTCGAGACAGAAATTGATTTTACGTGGGTATATCCGCCTGAAGTTCCAAAATCAACCACAATTATAATTTTGGCATGTTTTTTTAGTTGGAAATCACTAATAACATGTAGATATGCAAAAAAAAAAAAAAAAAAAAAAAAAAAAATCGAAATTTTCTTGAAAAAAAAAAGTTGCAAAATTTTCTAAGTTTTTTTCTCCAACAATTTTTTATTTTTTTTTTGGTTGGAAATCACTTAAAACATGGAGAAATGCAAAAAAAAAAAAAAATATATTCAAAATGGCCAAAACGGATCACAGTCTACTGAACCACGATTGAATAAACTAAATGAGATCGACGCACATGTAGAAATGCCCAAAAAAAAAAATCTATTTTTTTGAAAAAAAAGTTGCAAACTTTTGTTTTTTTTTTTCTCTAACAATTTTTTTTTTGGTGGGGGGGTTGGAAATCACTTAAAACATGTAGAAATGCAAGATCAAAAATTCAAATATTTTTTCAAAATGGCCGCCATAGCGGCCATATTGGACTTTGGACCAAGTCAAAAATCTAACGGCATGATCCATGGACCATACCTAATCCCCCCCACCAAGTTTAGTCGATATCCGTCGAGGAGTTTTTCCGGAATACTGTTCACAAACAAACAAACAAAAAACAAGCAGTCATAGACTGGTACTTACGAAATAGTCAACTTGACCTCTGACCTTGTCTAATAAAAGCTGTCTCGAGAGAAGGTCACGACGCAAACCAGAAGTTTCTACGATGATTCTGTACCAAACCATCATAAATCGAATGTTTGACTTCACTGTGACCTTGACCTTTGACCGATTTTGACCAAAATCTAATCAGCGCGAGCCATCACCCTCCTGAATCACGTGGTCTAATTTGACATTGGTAGTAGCTTATTCCGTTCTCGAGTTATAACTTTTTTTTGGATGTTTGACCTCACTGTGACCTTGACCTTTGACCGATTTTGACCAAAATCTAATCAGCGCAAGCCATCACCCTCCTGAATCACGTGATGCAATTTGACATTGGTAGCAACTTCCGTTCTCGAGTTATCGTGCCTACAAACAAACAAACAAACACACAAACAAACACACAGAAACGGAACTGATCAATATACTTCCGAAATCTTTAGATTTCATAAGTAACAAGCAGTCATAGACTGGTACTTACGAAATCGTCAACTTGACCTCTGACCTTGGCTAATAAAAGCTGTCTCTCGAGAAGGTAGCGACGCAAACCAGAAGTTTCTACGATGATTCTGTACCAAACCATCAAAAATCATAACGTCGACCGAAGCAAAAATCTCCATTTCTCCATGCAATTATTTAATATTATTTTATCAAAGTCACAAAACCGTAATATTCGGCCATCCACCAACAATCTTTACATAATCCGACAGCTTAGCGAGTCAGGCATGCGACGATAACCTTTATTGGGATAAAAAATGACTTTTAAACACCATCTTTATCGAAAACACCGTCAGCACGCACACGCAAAACCTTTACATGACTCAACGACGCATCTGCTCGAGCGCGCTGCACCACGTGACGAGCCGTGAGTGAAATATTTTTTATACAATCTTAAAACGTCTCCAAAACATCCGATTTTTACCAGAATTTCGACAACGGAGTGTTAAGCGTCCTAAGCGATCGCAAAAACCGAAGACAAAATTAAAATCGAAGTTAAAACAAACTCGTAATGTCGAGCGAAGCAAAAATACTCCATTTCGCCACATGAATTTACGGAATTATGTTTGACCTCACTGTGACCTTGACCTTTGACCAATTTTGACCAAAATCTAATCAGCGCTAGCCATCACCCTCCTGAAACACGTGGTGTAATTTGACATTGGTAGCTTCTTCCGTTCTCGAGTTATCGTGCCTACAAACAAACACACACACACACACACACACACACACACACACACACACACACACACACACACACACACACACAAACAAACACACAAACAGATGACAGAAGTCATCAATATACTTACGAAATCTTTAGATTTCATAAGTAACAAACAGACAGGGGTGAAAACAGTAACCTCTGTCCATCTTTGATGGCGGAGGTTAAAAATGTGTCAACTTTTATTATATTTTTCCAGTATAAATTAATATCACTACGGATGTTCAAACAATATTTTCTCGGATCATAAACAAATAATAATATGGCACAAATATGGTACCGGTCCCTGGCAAATTGGAAAAAAAACCTGCCGGTCTGCCACATCAGATAGTTTGAGAAGCGCTGCTCTGGGGGACAGAGTATGAGGTCTTGCATTGAATGCATTAAATCATACAGCTCAATGAAGCTGGTTAATTTTGATACGTTCCTAAATTTTTTATTCACTCGATATAATTCTCCAAACAGTAGAAAAAGATGTTTAATGCTTTGGAAATTTCACATTTTATTGTTTATGAATGGCAGAGGAAAAATAGCCTTGCTTGCTTAAAGTAAATAGGTATATAGGCTTAGTTATAAGACTCGTTATTTCTTTAAATTATTGATTTCACTACAGCTTTCGACACTTATTTATTCCGGACGATATCTGATCCTCAAAACCAAAATAATATTTCCATGATATACTTTAGTCTGTGAGAGTCCTTTAATTAATTTAATTGTGAGAGTATGATGAACAGGCATTCGATAATGATTGAGAAAAAGGTAAAAAAAAAACTAGTGTTAAGAAATCATTGCAGCCTGTTTCAAGTAAAGACTTGGTTGAGCAGGCCAAAAAACATGGCGGCTGAAGACCCGAGCGAGGTTACCCGGGAAATGCCTTAAGATCCCAGAGAGTGTGGTGGCTGGGGATCGCCTTACGAAGGATATTTTGTAGTTCTGGAGAACACACACAAACACACACACTTATTAGCATCTACATACATACATATATATATATATATATATATATATATATATATATATATATATATATATATATATATATATATATATATATATATATATATATTGTTGCGGAAATGGCCCTTAGTGTGTTATTAAATGTAGGATTAGCCCAGATCCCCCATTAAATGCATGTTTAGCCAGGTTGTTCGGTAATAGGACGTTACATGTGTGTCGGGAGGTGTAGCAGGCTGTTCATTGTTCGTGCAGTGTTAGGGTTAGGGTTAGTGCAGTGTTAGGCAGTGGTGGTGCAGTGTTAGGGTTCGTGCAGTGTTAGGGTTAGGTTCGTGCAGTGTTAGGCAGTG
This sequence comes from Eptatretus burgeri, assembly GCF_056783735.1. NCBI lineage: Eukaryota > Metazoa > Chordata > Myxini > Myxiniformes > Myxinidae > Eptatretus > Eptatretus burgeri. The sequence goes on along the minus strand of NC_140971.1, from coordinate 6,255,285 downwards.
GTGGTGTACCGAGAGGTGCTTCTTCTTCCTTCCCCTCTCCGGATTATAGTCCCCGCCCGGCGCTCTGAGAGTGTCAGTCGGCTTCGAGAGAAGCGAGCGCCGGGAAGGGAAGGTGGAACTGAGAGCACAGAGGTGGGGCGCGACCGGCTGTACAAGGAACGGCTGTGTCTGTTTGCAATCGGCTTTCGTGAAGAGCGGGCCGAAAGAAAGACAAGGAAGGGATGGCAAGAGGTCTGTCTGCCATCGGCTGGAGGAGAAACTGCTAGCGTCGGTCGGCGATCTGCTGAGGGAGTAACTGAACCTGAGGGTTAGTCGGCGATCTGCCGAGGGAGTAACTGAGTCTGAGTGTCGAGTGAGGGTCTGCTGTATAGAAACGACTAGTGGGAGGCTGCAATCTGCTTCGAGAGGAACTGGCTGCTGTGTGAGTCGGCGATCAACTTTATGAGGTCATCGACAGGTTCAACCTGCATCGAACCACAGAGCCTCTGTCCTTACTCACCTCATGGCTCGACGACATCTTGTAATCCCGTTGATCCGCCTGCGGAGCCCAACACCCTGATTTGGCCTGATCTGGTGATCAGGCGAGGCCTGGATTCGTATGCTGGACCTTGTAAAAAGCCAGCTGGAGCACACCGTGGACCTTCCGCTCTTGTGCCGTCGACCTTACGGGGGCTGAACACGCCGAGGCTGTGTGCGTGGGCGGTGCGACAAAAGGAGGACGACGCCACCATTTTGCCACACTGCATGCTCGAGCTGGGTGCTCGAATCCATTGACATCGGCTTATCACGAGCCACATTCGTGCCTTTGACGCTTTTCCTCATCCATGAGGCATCACCAAGTACTCTGACTTGTCTGCATGTTGTCCGTGTCTTGTCTGCATGTTGTCCGTGTCTTGTCTGCATGTTGTCTAAGGTTTATCTCACTTGAGTTCCCTTCAAAACCCGTAATCCGTAGCTCCCGAGTTAAGAACGGGTTATGTATTAATTATAACATTGTCGTGAATGCTTTGCTTGTGTTGTTTTCCCTGATGTGTCCCCAATAAATCTGGCTGAGTTATACGAGATTTGCCGCCTTGAATTTATTTGTGCCGCGCCGAGGAACGATCCGCTCAATTTGGATATAAAACCCAAACGGGCTACGGACTGGCAGACTCCGCTCGGTCTCTGACAAATCCAGTCTGTAGCCGGGGTCTATTCCCCTAGCTGGCAAGGCACAGGTGTATTTTGGTATCGTGATTTGAGGTGCGTAACCCGAGACCTGTGCCGAGCCAGCCGGCATTATAACCCCGGAGACGGTGGTGCTGTTAAGTGACGCCGAATCGTCAACATTTGGCTGTCAAGAGTCGGGTGCGAATCCCGACACCGCTGAATCCTAAACAATATATATAGTTACGGGTGTGGGGGTAGGTGGAGGAATTTCACAGGAAAGTGAGGATTGAATAGAGTTGTTTGATCCGTGGACGTGTAGGAGACATCTTGATGTAATCAAGTCGGGACCTGGGAGCTTAAGTTTCACGTATCACCACACGGGGGGTAGTGTGGTGTTAATTTGATAGGGATTAAGGATAAGTTCCCCCCGGATGTGATTGCCCCCTGTGACCTATTCCAACATTTATGCATTTACAATCGAGCCAGACGTGCCAAGCAGGGTGAGGCCCCACCTTCCCGGGCTTCGTGTGAGCAAGCCACGCCCCAGAGGTGGAACGGTTGTTTGGGTTGACGTCAAAGAGAGATAGAGAAGCGAGGAGGTGGTTGGCTTGGTTGGTTGAGTTTGGAGTGAGGGACGCACGCGGTCGAGAGAAAATGGGGCGAGGAGATGGCCTATAAGAGAACAGGGCTTTATGGCTGGCTTTCCTTTGACGCGTGAAGAAGACGGCACGATTCTCGCATTCGTGCTGAGGTGAACTGGCTCGCGTACTGAGCAAGACGTTGGCCATTGACTGTTCGGCTGAGCCATGTAGTGCATACGTTTCTGAGGAGAGAAGGAGAGTGTGCCTCGTGGCCTGGTCACTGGGCCTCAGAAATTGTCTCGTCGTGTGGGCCATCGTTGTGAACAGACCGGGTGCAGGAGAGGAACGGCCGGGATATTCGCTTGTGAGAAAAAGCAACACGCGGTTCGTGAGCCCTGACATCAAATACCGTCTCCGAATTGCTTTCTGTGTGTTCCCCGCCGTGAGAGACAACGCAGTTCAATCGTCAAGTCCGAGAAGAACACTTCTGGACCCAAAGCTAAGTTCCAGAATAAAGAGAGGATTTCATTGTATTTAGTTTACCCTTGTCAGTATTTAAGTCTGTGTGTTGAGACTCCTCAACTTTAGGTTCAATGTATCTCAATGTCATTAATGTATTAATGGTTTAATATAATTATTACCCTTGCCGAAGGATTCGGAGAGGATATTGTATTTGGGTCCGTTTGTTACTTACGAAATCTAAAGATTTCCAAAGTATATTGATGACTTCTGTTTGTGTGTTTGTTTGTTTTTAGGCACGATAACTCGAGAACGGAAGAAGCTACCAATGTCAAATTACACCACGTGATTCAGGAGGGTGATGACTCGTGCTGATTAGATTGTGTTCAAAATCGGTCAAAGGTCAAGGTCACAGCGAGGTCAAACATCCAAAACATTCGACTTTTGATGGTTTGGTACAGAATTATCGGAGAAACGTCTGGATTGCGTCGCTACCTTCTCTCGAGACAGCTTTTATTAGACAAGGTCAGAGGTCAAGTTGACGATTTCATAAGTACCAGTCTATGACTGCTTGTTTGTTTGTGTGTGTGTTTGTGTGTTTGTGTGTTTGTAGGCACGAGAACTCGAGAACGGAAGAAGCTACCAATGTCAAATTACACCACGTGATTCAGGAGGGCGATGGCTAACGCTGATTAGATTTTGGTCAAAATCGGTCAAAGGTCAAGGTCACAGTGAGGTCAAACATAATTCCGTAAAATCATGTGGAGAAATGGAGTATTTTTGCTTCGGTCGACGTTACGAGTTCGTTTTAACTTCGATTTTAATTTTGTCTTCGGTTTTTGCTATCGCTTAGGACGCTTAGCACTCAGTTGTCGAAATTCTGGTAATAAAAAAAATAAAAATGAAAAAAAATCGGATGTTTTGGAGACGTTTTAAGATTGTATAAAAAATATTTCACTCGCCGTGTCACGGCTCGTCACGTTGTGCAGCGCGCTCGAGCAGACACGTCATTGAGTCACGTAAAGGTTTTGCGTGTGCGTGCTGACGGTGTTTTCGATAAAGATGGTGTTTAAAAGTCATTTTTTTTTATCCCAATCAAGGTTATCGTCGCATGCCTGACTCGCTAAGCCATCGGATTATGTAAAGATTGTTGGTGGATGGCCGAATATTATGGTTTTGTGACTTTGAAAAAATAATATTGTTGTGGTTGACGAAATTCACAAACCACCATTCAGGTCCCTTAGGTGAGATATCTCTGTAAGAAGATGTGTAGTTAGGCCCAAACCCGTTGTCTCGAGGGAATAAATGTCATTCACTCGGGCTGCGACTCTTCAGGATAGCCGTTTTTCTTTTACTATCTTTATTTTGGACCAGCCGCCATTACTACCACCACCAACCACGTCTCAACAGCCATCACAACAACAACCACCAACCACAACGCCGCTCCACAACAACAACCACCAACCACAACGCCGCTTCACAACAACAACTACCAACCACAACAACAACCACCAACCACAACGCCGCTTCACAACAACAACCACGACCTTTACCGTCACAACTATCCACACCATCTCGCGCCACTCGCGGGCACCGATACTGGACTCGTGCAGGGCGCGCACCGAGCAGCGTATTCAAAAACATCACGGACTTTCCGCAGAAAACGGATCAAAAACGACTCACGCCCACTTTTGTTCCGTCCAATCGGAGAGCGTGGGCGATTTGGCCCCGCCTCCAGGGCGTTGGAGGGCGGTCGCCATATGCAAATTCATGGATCAAAAAGCATTCACGCCCACTTTTCCTCGGGCCAATGGGGAGCCAGTTAGAGAGGTGAAGGGTTGGAGGCAAAGGGTCAAGGGTGAAAGAGCGAAGCCACGGGGCTTATATAAACGGCTGCGTTTGTCAGTAAAAGGAGTTGTGCGGAGTTCAAGAGAGTCGTCGGTGGAGCTGGAAAGAAGTGGGAGAAGTCAAGAGTGAAGAGTTGGGACGAGCCAAGAGAGGAGACGGAGAGGGCGAGTAGACGGAGCTGTGGAGAGGTGACGGCGGCGAAGGTGGACGAGGGGGTGCTCGCGTCGGTGCCGGGAGCTGCAGAGGGAGAGGCCAGCAACGCGACCGAGGTCGAGGAGGAGACGCTCGCCGCGGGACCCGAGACAGGGTGGTATCCTCCCTCCCCCGAGCATCAGCAACCCCCTCCTGTTTCCCCCCGCGCTGAGATAGTGCGACAAAGGGGGCCCCTTTCCCACCCCCTACCAGACACTGTCTGCGAGGCCCGCGGAGTTGAGGCACCACCGCCACTTCGCGTCTCATCATCAGACGGGTAGGCCCGACCCGGTCTCGGCCCCAAGCCCGCCTCATCCTGGAGGGTGGTTCTCTTTTCTTTTGCTTTGGGAATATGTGTTGTCGGCGCCGTCTGTGAAGTAAAATTGTATAAGTGTTGCCGTGTGCCCGGTAGTCGGTTAGATCTGCATTGTTGCATTTGCTTTTTGTGTAATATTGTGTTTCTTCTTCTATTACATTTGCTTTTGGTGTAATTGTATATGTGTGCTTTCCGTTCATCGCGAAATAAATGTGCTTCATGTTGAACTGTTTTCCCGCTTCGCTTCGTCTTTTCTTTCATTGAATCTCCATCTTGCTTCACGTAAAGGGTTGGTCGTGGGCTAAAATGCCCGATAATTAATCGAACCGTCGAGGCCGACGAATAACACCGCTCGGTTATCCCGATAGTACGGAACGGGTCGCTTAAAGTGGCCCGTGTTCGAAGTCGAACTGCGGCGAGGTGCGATCGCCCGGTCTACCCTCCGTGTGGGTACTTAGGTAGGTCGAATTTGGCGAGCAACCCTATCCCACGCGGGGGCCGATTGGCACGATCGTGGTGAGACCGAAAGGTCCACCCGTGACTAGTTCCCGGCGTTAGTCCGAGAGGGTCACGACTGGATTGTCCGTCCGGTGGGCGACGTGCCGCGATTCGAGTTACGTGGCCGTTCGCACGCCGGCGGGCGCGAATCCGCAACACTGGTGTCAGGAGTGGGATATAAACTCATCGCCCTCCTCGCGGCACTGGTATCGGAGAACGGGAAAACGGGCTCTCCTGTCTCCGGCTAAATTCACAGGAATCGGTCCAGGGGTGAGAGGAGCGACCCCCGATTCCCTCCAAATTACGAGCGAGTTAAATTAACCCTTTAAGAGAAGCAAGATGGCGTCTCAAGGCGAGCAGGAGCCGGGGGTATTAGAAATGGATGTAGAATGTGTAGGATCCATGGCTCAGGATGAAATCCCCGTGCAGGAAATGTTGGTTGTACAGGAAAACGAACTCGCCCAACTGAACCCAGAGCCCGAAATGGGTGCGGCAGCGGCCGCGGTGTATGACACCTCCCCTCCCCCTCTCCACCAAAACCCTTCCCCAACCCCTGCCGAAACGGCTCACCCAAGCGCACCCGACATGGCCCAGCTAATCACCATGCTGGCAAAGATGAATGCGGATGCGCAACAAATGAATGCGGAAATGACAGCGAAGATAAATGCGAACATGAACGAAAAGATGGATACAAATACAAATGAAATGAAAAACGAAATGAAAGGAATGAACAAGCAAATAAACGGAATGGAAGCAAACATGAAGGAGGAAATGAAAGAGCTGCGGGGTGAGACGCAGAACATGGGCCGATGCCTGCAGGCGGGCATGAAGGCCGTGAGCAGGGAACTCAAAATGGCGACTCCACGTGTAGGAACGAACGAGCTGGGAGGGGGTGCAACGGCTGACAGGCCCGCGGTGGAGGCGGGTGAAAAAATAATTCGGGGGGCGTGTTGGGCGAGGGTCGTGACGATGACCGAAAGGGAAAAATTAAATGGGGAGACCAAAACGTGTGAGACGAGACACGAGGTGACGACAAAGGAAATAAAGATAGTTGAGACAAGGGAGGTAAAGGGTGAAGAGTTGGCAGAGACACGGGAGACGGGAATGATAGAGGGAAGACTACACGATGAAGACTGGGTAAGTGACGCGCACACACACACACGGAGGTAGTGGAGGATAGTGAGGGTGAGCTGGCGGACCGTGCAGGGACCCGGTGCGAGCAGCGGGATAGCCTCCTCCAGGAACGAGGGGAGGGAGTATGCCCCCTTGAGGCGAGTCACGACCAGGTGAGTTCGGTCGTGCTTTGCGAGGTTGAGGGGACGGGTGCTGTGGACAGGTGCACGGAGAACTTGGGGGGTATAGAGGCCCCGGAGACCCTTATGGGGACACGAATCCCCAGTGTGGTTGTCCCTGTGTGTGTGGTGCAAGGTGTGAGTGCGTCCCAGTGTGTGGAAGCGACCCCGTGTGTGAGTGGTGTGGTGGCGATGGTGCCAGAGTACGTGCTTCCCAGTGCACGGAGTGTGGATGAGGCACCGCGGGTGAGTGCCCCCGCATGTGTGATTGAGGGACGGTGTGTGGATGAGGCACCGCGAGTGAATGGAGCACCACTTGTGAGTGGTATGGTTTATGCAAGGGAGACCGTGTGTGTGAGAGAGCGGTATGTGAGGGAGATGTCGGTTGGCATGCGGGAGCACGCAGTCGCGTCTCCCGGTGTGAATGTAATGGTGTGGAGTGTGAGCGTCGTAACACGCAGGTGTGCGTGGGTCGAAGGCGACGACGGCGACATGTGAAGAAAGAAAGCCGAGTAGCGGCTGTAGTTGTTTCGGGGACCGTGCCGGGTTCACCCAGCAGTGAGCACGAGGTCCGTGCTGTGCAACGCACGAGGCCCCCACGTGCTCGCTTGCGAGAGTGAAGTCCCGGTCCGGAAACGCACGCGGTGGATTTGCCGATCCCGCGGACGGACAAAGTTTAGGCAGGATTATGGATTTGGACCGGACGGGTTCTCCACGCGATCGTGTGTGTTAAGCTCCAACGGGCAAAGCACGTGTTCGCGTGGGGAACCCCTCGAGACGTGGGGCTTGTTTTTTTTTTATGCGCACGGTGACGCCATGGCTGCACGTGGGGTTGGAATCCGGCAGGAGGGGAATCCCTGCCGGATGGTACCGTCCAAGGAGGGACGAGGTACACGTGCAGCTGCATGACGTCACGGGCAGGTGCAAAGTGCGCGAGTTGCCGCGCTGGTGCTGCGCATGGAAAAAAAAAAAAAAAAAAAAAAGCAAGCTTCACTTTCGGGTGAAGAGGATTCCTGGGCAAGGGGTGGAAGACCCCCTTCCCTAGGGCACAGGATGGAAACTAGTTAGGGGGAAGGGTTAGCTTAGTTAGACCGACTTCATGGGGCAGGGGTAAGTCCTCATGGAGTCCGTGGAATGGATTAGGTAGAGGGATTTAGTGAGCTTTAGGTTGGGAAATAAAATGATTTATTTGGGGACAGTGACAGACTTGTGAATGTGTAGAGGGGATGTAGTTTAGCGAGTAGTGTTAAAAGGAACGTGCTGTAGTTTAAGGGACGACGTGGGAGCACGAGTTAGTTAGGGGATGTAGTTAGGAGGATGGCAGAGTTCAGTGGTGTGTGTGTTGAAGAGTTGTTGGTGAGCGAGTGAGGCCAGCGGGTCTGTGTGAGTGGAGCGAATGGGGAATGCATGGTGCGATGAGTGATTGGGGGGAGAAGTGACTCCCGCCCAAGGGACCCCGGGGTCAGTATAAAGTGAGTTAGGGGGTTAGTCAAATTTACAAAATGGAGGTCGTTTTGTTGTTGGTGGGGAAGTAGGCTCGAAACCCGTTTGGAGGGGTGCAGGAGCCCTGTTGACGGGCTTGGGAGCGTGGCTGCGAAAGGTGAGTATCACTGAGTGGGTACCCCGGGCACCAGGCTAGTCGGCCGTGGTAGGCCAAGGGCCCATGGGGGGCCGGGATAGCGTAGTGGGCACGGGTGCGCCTGGTTGGTGCGGGGGCCCGGGGCGCCATTAGCCGCGTGGGCAGTGTTGTGGGCACGGGTGACCCTCAGAAAGGGGCCTGGGAAGCCAGCCTGCCACATGTGCGTTTCAGGGGAGGTGCCATGGGGGGCACTCCCCGGTGTTAGGGAGCTGGTAGGATCGGAGGCAGTGTAGTGCCCGGGGGTGCCATAGCGGGAGATTCGGCAGAGGGTCGTGCCTGCCAAAGGGAGCAACGTGTCCCAGCCATGAGACCGTGTGAGGGCACGGAGAGAAAATTGGGGGGCGAGGCCCGAAATTGTGAGGACACCAACACAGGCGACGGGAATCTGGGTTGTTAGAACCAATAGTTTAAGCGAGAGGCGCTTGTTGAAAGCCCCGGGGTAGTTTAACAGTTAAATGGATAGGGTAGATAAGGAAGTGTACCCCTCCGCACCATCCATCCCCTCGCTCTCGTTGTGGGCCGCTGGACCCACTTTGGGTTAGATCGCTGAACTCTGGGGAGGCCATTCTGAGGCTTTGTTGGGCCTCGACACAGGACGCTAGCTCTCCCTTGTTCCCCTCCGGGAAGGGAACGTAGGGGTTGGGAGTAGGCTAGGTGACAGGATAGGTTAGCCGAACAAGGACGATAAAGGGGGTTAGGGGACGATTTATAGTGGGGAAGTAAAATAAAAAAATAAGTTGGGGCTAAATTGGGGTTTGACAAATTAAGGGAGTGGGTATGTACAGTGACAGGCAAAGGCGATAGGTGGGAGGGAGACAGGTAGGTAGGTCCGAGCCCGCCTTCCAAGTGGCCAGCACCACCGCACTCCCTCCACCAACCTCCACTGAACGGCAAAGGCTGGCCAACTTCATCGGCTGGCCGTGTTTTGCTTCAAGGCCTGTGCCGGCCACTTCATCTGCTTGTTGTTTTTCTTCAAGGCCTGTGCCGGCCAGTTCATCTGCCGGCTGTGTTTGCCTGCAGCGGCCTTCTTCTGCGGGCTGTGTTTGCCTGCTGCCTTTGCCATGCCATGCCCACTGCCCCTGCTCACCATCCCCCGTTCAATTTTTGCTTTGCCCCCCCCCCTGTTCATTGCCATGTGCGCCAGGATCAAGGCAACAGTTTGCAAGCTGCGAGAACTGCCCTGTTGGCAGCTACAACACGGGCCTGCAGTGGCGGCCCGTGCACCGTGTTTGCGTCCAACCATTCATCCATCCATTCGTTGTGTTCATTGCGTGTGCCACTTGAGCTGGCACGGAGACTACGTTTGTGCGGCCCATGCACCGTTGTGGTTCACTGCGTTCAGTTCAAAAGGGAAGGCCTTGGACTGCGTGTGAGCAGCCGGCCACATTCCCTGTCACCTGCATTGTTTGAGCCAGAGACTGCATGTGAGCAGCCTGGCTCCCTGCTAACTGCTTTCTTTTTGCAGAGTTCATTGATCCTGGGCCATGGTTTAGTGTAAAATTTGTAAGTTAAGGTAAGATGTACTGTAAATATGAGTGCGCCCCCGGCATGTTTGTCTTAGCGCCGGCAATTTTATTTCAGTCGTCCGTGTGAGTGAGTTTGTTTAGTTAGTTACTCAGCCCTCAGGTTATTTATTTTGGGGACACGAATACCATGAATGTCGCACTCAGGGATCCGTAGGTAAAATGTACTAGGGGAAAACTACACATGATGGCACACGAAAATTTGACGACTCGGGACGACTCTGTAAAAAGGGGAGGGGGTAGTGTTGTGGTTGACGAAATTCACAAACCACCATTCAGGTCCCTTAGGTGAGATATCTCTGTAAGTATATGTGTAGTTAGGCCCAAACCCGTTGTCTGGAGGGAATAAATGTCATTCATGAGGGCTGCGACTCTTCAGGATAGCCGTTTTTCTTTTACTATCTTTATTTTGGACCAGCCGCCATTACTACCACCACCAACCACGTCTCAACAGCCATCACAACAACAACCACCAACCACAACGCCGCTCCACAACAACCACCAACCACAACGCCGCTTCACAACAACAACCACCAACCACAACGCCGCTTCACAACAACAGCCACGACCTTTACCGTCACAACTATCCACACCATCTCGCGCCACTCGCGGGCACCGATACTGGACTCGTGCAGGGCACGCACCGAGCAGCGTATTCAAAAACATCACGGACTTTCCGCAGAAAACGGATCAAAAACGACTCACGCCCACTTTTGTTCCGTCCAATCGGAGAGCGTGGGCGATTTGGCCCCGCCTCTAGGGCGTTGGAGGGCGGTCGCTATATGCAAATTCATGGATCAAAAAGCATTCACGCCCACTTTTCCTCGGGCCAATGGGGAGCCAGTTAGAGAGGTGAAGGGTCGGAGGCAAAGGGTCAAGGGTGAAAGAGCGAAGCCACGGGGCTTATATAAACGGCTGCGTTCGTCAGTAAAAGGAGTTGTGCGGAGTTCAAGAGAGTCGTCGGTGGAGCTGGAAAGAAGTGGGAGAAGTCAAGAGTGAAGAGTTGGGACGAGCCAAGAGAGGAGACGGAGAGGGCGAGTAGACGGAGCTGTGGAGAGGTGACGGCGGCGAAGGCGGACGAGGGGGTGCTCGCGTCGGTGCCGGGAGCTGCAGAGGGAGAGGCCAGCAACGAGACCGAGGTCGAGGAGGAGACGCTCGCCGCGGGACCCGAGACAGGGTGATATCCTCCCTCCCCCGAGCATCAGCAACCCCCTCCTGTTTCCCTCCGCGCTGAGATAGTGCGACAAAGGGGGCCCCTTTCCCACCCCCTACCAGACACTGTCCGCGAGGCCCGCGGAGTTGCGGCACCACCGCCACTTCGCATCTCATCATCAGACGGGTAGGCCCGACCCGGTCTCGGCCCCAGGCCCGCCTCATCCTGGAGGGTGGTTCTCTTTTCTTTTGCTTTGGGAATATGTGTTGTCGGCGCCGTCTGTGAAGTAAAATTGTATAAGTGTTGCCGTGTGCCCGGTAGTCGGTTAGATCTGCATTGTTGCATTTGCTTTTTGTGTAATATTGTGTTTCTTCTTCTATTACATTTGCTTTTGGTGTAATTGTATATGTGTGCTTTCCGTTCATCGCGAAATAAATGTGCTTCATGTTGAACTGTTTTCCCGCTTTGCTTCGTCTTTTCTTTCATTGAATCTCCATCTTGCTTCACGTAAAGGGTTGGTCGTGGGCTAAAACGCCCGATAATTAATCGAACCGTCGAGGCCGACGAATAACACCGCTCGGTTATCCCGATAGTACGGAACGGGTCGCTTAAAGTGGCCCGTGTCCGAAGTCGACCTGCGGCGAGGTGCGATCGCCCGGTCTACCCTCCGTGTGGGTACTTAGGTAGGTCGAATTTGGCGAGCAACCCTATCCCACGCGGGGGGCCGATTGGCACGATCGTGGTGAGACCGAAAGGTCCACCCGTGACTAGTTCCCGGCGTTAGTCCGAGAGGGTCACGACTGGATTGTCCGTCCGGTGGGCGACGTGCCGCGATTCGAGTTACGTGGCCGTTCGCACGCCGGCGGGCGCGAATCCGCAACAATATTAAATAATTGCGTGGAGAAATGGAGATTTTTGCTTCGGTCGACGTTACGATTTTTGATGGTTTGGTACAGAATCATCGTAGAAACTTCTGGTTTGCATCGCTACCTTCTCGAGAGACAGCTTTTATTAGACAAGGTCAGAGGTCAAGTTGACGATTTCGTAAGTACCAGTCTATGACTGCTTGTTTGTTTGTTTGTTTGTCCACACAGAATTTTCGTGTTTTTCTCTGCAACCGCTTGTCAGATTGAGACAAAATTTTCACCATTGGTGCGACTACTCATGGAGAATGTTTCAATGATAGTTATGACATCATGGGTCACGTGATGTGGCAGCCATATTGGAAAAATGGAAAAACTTTCGACCTCTGCATCTCTGAAACTGCACCGATTTAAAATTAGAAACTTGGCACATAGCAAGTACTCATGTGGAATGTGTAATTTTTTATGACATCATAGGTGCCCCCTCATTATTACGTCGTAATTGCATATGTCGAACGCCACATCCGATCAGTATGAAAATTTTTGAGGGTCATCTAGGGATAAAATGGTCCACAGGAAAAATATTTCATGACATCATTTGTCACATGATTCAGCAGCCACGTTCTTAAAAAATAAAATAAACTAAACTAAACTTCAAAAATCTTCTATGAAGTGGCTGAACAGATAGAGGCAAAAAAAAAAAATACACATGACCACCTGTCCATAAGGAACAAAAGGTTCACACATATTATATCATTGGTCACATGGTTTGGCAGCCATATTGGATTTACCTGAAAACCTATAAAACTACACCACTCAAAAGAAGTCCTGGCGAGGGTTTGCAATCTCCGATTGCTCTTTTTCTTGTTACATTTTGCATTATCCCCTTGTAAGTAGTCCTATAGTCATTAAATTCCCGCTTTTATTTGAAGTTGATGTGTCTGTGTATTTGTCATGGGGTTCGAGTATAAACCCCCTCGTGCATCCATCTATGCCTCCGTTGTTCTGCCCGTGCCGCGCAAGTTGAGACTTGTTTCCACCAATAACAGGATTTGTGAGTTCCACATTGGATGACAAACGGATAAATTGGATGAGCCAGCAGGTTTTCCAGATTGACAGATTTCATGAAGCAGAAACCTTTCCACGAAAAGCCTTCTCTGGCAAAGGTTCGTTGACGCAAACTACCACCTTTTTATGGAATAATTCCCAAAACTCTTGACTTATTTATCACATTATCATCCTTATTAAGGTCAGCTCAGCACAATGTTTGCATGAAGGACAAAGGTGTTCAGATAGCTTAAGGTTCTGCTAAGTGTTTATGTTGGTGTTGTGGTGTTCCTGCCATGCAAGGCAGATCAGACCGACCGGTGAGAGCGACGGCGATAAACATAGCGACGCAGCACAGGAAGTTCCGGTGCGGTCCCGGTTGCGTCCCAGCAGGATGGCGACGACGGCGGCGGCAGCAATGGTTCGGAGACAGTGGGTCTCGTCCTTCCAGAGTGTGCTCTCCCGAATCCGCATAAACCTCGTCTATCTCAAGCTCGGTAGATTCATTTGTGTTGCGGTACCGTGTGTACGACCGCAGCTTCTCTGAAACCTGCCGGAGTTGAAACCACCGCAGAAGAGCAACAGTCAAACAACAGGCAGATGCATCAGCCGAGAATATGAATCATCCGCAGTGTTTAAATCATGTACAGGTTGCATTTTTATGGCTCCAGGTTTGAAACCACCAGAACATTCTCGTTATATTACAACAGCAGTACAACAATGTTACAACAGAACAGTTTGTAGGACCACCAACTCTTTAAAAATTCAACAACTTCAGGCCATCGACTTGAAACGTAAAAAAAACAAAACAATAACCAACACGTATATGTGCTTTATAATCGATATTGTTATTGACATTTCATGAAGAGATGAGAAATGTACCAATTCACTTCCTAAATTTTTCAGTTCAGTTCACCTTCATTATATCACTTCACAGCTTCTGCTGAATTGTGTGACAATTTACAAATGGACATGCAAAATGATGTTCAAAAAGGAAATATGGCACGGAATCTTTCCTCAAACAGCTCTCGACACATATACGTCACGTTTCAGAAAAAAGAAATTAAATACGTGCAGTCGCTGAGGGGGCATGACGGCATCAAAATCAGACGTTATGCCTGGATGTCGATGTGATAGGTAGCAAAATGAACCAGGTTTAGGAACTTCACTTTGTAAGGGACCACTCTGAGAGGAGGAGGAGAAGGAGAAGGAAGAGAAGGAGAAGGACAAGGAGGAGGCGGAGAAGGAGGAGAAGGAGAAGGAGGAGGAGGAGGAGGAGGAGGAGAAGACGACATCTTAGGATGCATCGGGCTGCCGAGGCAGTTTTCCTTTGGCGAGGGTGCACAATCCTGGAGGGGTTTCCACTTCAATGCAGGATACTCGAAGAGCTCATCCTTTTCAGGAAGCTGATACTCATTCTGCTGACCTCAGAAAGATGACAGCCTGAGTCAACCCACCTGGTGTAATTTTAATGGTTCACAGGAGCTCAAACGCAGGACCCCAAATTCCGAAGCGAACCACCTTAACCATTATGCCAGTACCATGTTTTTTGTGATTGAGAGCCAATAATAAATCAACTTAAATCGCAGGTAGGTCAGCGGCCTCTGTTTTATACCACATCTCTTCTGGTCTAGCTCTCTCACCCTCAGACCTCTCCACCTTCACCAGGATCCACCTGTTCTTTCTGGAACCTCTTTCTTGATAAACGTCCAGAAATCCAGGCTTACAACAAACCTTGACATATTTACTTCCTTTTCTCCCATTTGTGGAATCACACTCTTTCCTCCAGGGCATCAGGGAAGTGGTGCACCACCATCTTATAGCATCCCCTCCCCTGCAACCCTCTATACCCATGACCCCCACCCTCTTACATGCAGGTTACGATGTAGGTGGGTGTGTATGTGTGTGTGTGTGTGTGTATACATACATACATATATATACACATATACATATAAGTGTCCATGCCTGGTGTTAGTGTAATGGCTAGAGTGGGGGTGGGGTGGGGTGGGGGGGTGCTTGGGATCCTATGATACTGAGATCAAATCCTTCTTGACTGTTGAATTAATACCAGGTGGGGTTGACTCTGCCTGTCATCCTTCTGAGGTCAGCAAAATGAGCGCCAGCTTGCTGATATCCTGTGTTGGAGTGACAACCTGCCCAGGATTGTATCCAATAGTCAAGCAGACTGCTTAGACAGCACCAATGCTCTGCACAGAGTATGGTCCCAATGGATGGATGGATATATATCTGTGTCTCTGTCTCTTTCTCTCATGTCCAACTGGCGGTTTGATTGCATTTTTACCCGAGATTTTGTTTCTATAATTTTTTTTTTTCAACAACACAAAAACAATTCACATCACTAAGGACAACCACATTTATTTCACAAGTTCCACAACCACATGTTCTTCCAGGAACCCCTTTGAGTTGAATCAGTGGCTCAGAGTCCGAAACCCGCCTGCCAGGTCTGAATTTTCGGTTTTTGGAGTAAAATATCCCACAGTAGTTTTAAATAACACGAGGGATAAAACTATTCTCACAAAAAAAGAAAAAAAACCTGGAGGGAAGTGCAGAATGAGCACAAAGCGTGTACACAACAGAGTGGATCAATGTCCAGACATGCTCACCGTCGTGTTCAACTGGTGTAGAAAGTACGCCATGTTCACACTCAACCCCACCCCACCTGCAGGCACCGAGCAGAGGAACACAATGAAATACCTCAACTAGAGGGGGAGCACTCGAGAGAGTGCAAAACCTCCGCCGCCAATACTGCTGGGTCACTCAAGTGAACCTTATATCTTATTCATTAAATATGATGTCAACAGTGCTGACAGAGTTAGTTCTTTTCTCCAACATTTTTTTGGTGGGGGGGGGGGGGTTGGAAATCACTTAAAACATGTAAAAATGCAAAGAAAAAAAAAAATCGAAATTTTGTTGAAAAAAAAGTTGCAAAATTTTTTTTTTCTCCAACAATTTCTTTTGGGGGGGTTGGAAATCACTTAAAACATGCAGAAATGCAAAAAAATTTCTTTTTGGGGGGTAACAATTTTTTTGGGGGGGTTGGAAATCACTTAAAACGTAAAAATGCCCCAAAATTTTTTCTCTCAATTTTTTGGGAGGGGTAACAATTTTTTTGGGGGGTTGGAAATCACTTAAAACATGTAGAAATGCAAAAATTTTTCTTTTTGGGGGGGGTAACAATTTTTTTTGGGGGGGTTGGAAATCACTTAAAACATGTAAAAATGCAAAAAAAAAAAATTTCTCAATTTTTTGGGGGGTAACAATTTTTTTGGGGGGGGTTGGAAATCACTTAAAACATGTAGAAATGCAAAAAATTATTCTCTAACAATTTTTTTGGGGGGGTTGGAAATCACTTAAAACATGTAGAAATGCAAAAAAAAAAATTCTAACAATTTTTTGGGGGGGCGTAACAAATTTTTTTTGGGGGGGTGTAAATCACTTAAAACATGCAGAAATGCAAAAAAAAAATTTTCTCTAACAATTTTTTTTTAGGGGGGGGGGGACCAAGTCCAAAATTTAATGGCATGATCCTTGGACCATACCTACCCCCCCCCCCCACCAAGTTTCATCGAAATCCGTTGAGGAGTTTTTCCGTAATACTGTACACAAACAAACAAACAGAAAGGGGTGAAAACAGTAACCTCCATCCATCTTCGAAGATAGCGGAGGTTAACAATCACAAGCAACATCTTAGCCCCGACACATCACATTCCAAGAAAAATAAAAACAACAGCCTGGGATAGTTGTGCCTATCAGTTGTTAACATACAGTAAGGGTGTGAAACAAGCCCAACAACTCACAATCACATTAAAAGGCCAGACCTGAATTCAAATCCACGTAATGGAGGTGGTGTTCGTATGGGACACTGCGCGACGGTCAGGTAGAGTCAGGTATGGGAGCATGTGCCAGAACAGCGCGTCGCTGCGTCCACTTTCCGCCGGTACTCCAGGGGCCTCCGTCTGGCCATCCCCCAGGCAGATTCCAGGCCCATCCCCATCTCCTTGAGATAATGGTCAACCTGCTGCAACCAAGAGGCACGTGGTCGGCCCACTGGCCTCCTCCACTCATGAGACTCCCTCGCTGAGAGAATCTGGTGAGCAGGATCAGCATCAGGAAAACGAGCCACATGTCCATACAGCCGCAACTGACGCTCACGGACTATGCAGGTAACAAATCTCATCCGAGTCTCTCTCAGCAACCGCTCGTTGGACACAAAATCTGACCAGCGACAGCCAAGGATTCTCCGAAGAGACCTGGTACCAAAGGAATTAAGTCTCCGTCTCAGATCCTCGGTCAGAGTCCAAGTCTCGCATCCATAGAGCAAGACTGGAAGTACCAAGGACCTGAAGACTCGGACTTTCGTCCTCCCGCACAGGTAACGGCAGCGCCACACCCCATGATCCAGTGAATCCATGACTCCCCAGGCCCGACCCAGACGTCCATTGACCTCTGACTCACAGCCAGCAGAGACATGAATATCACTGCCAAGGTAAGTGAATCTCTCCACCACCTCAACATCCTCACCACAAACAGACACAGACAGGACAGCAGCATCCAAGATGTCACCGAAAGCCTGGATCTTAGTTTTGACCCAAGAAACCCGTAATCCCAGCGGCTCCGACTCCTCATTCAGCACCTCGAGGGCCCCCAAAAGGATATCTGAAGTGTCCACAAAGATGACTACATCATCTGCAAAATCAAGGTCCGAGATCTTGACATTCCCAAACGATGCACCGCTGCTTGATCTCTCCGACATCCTCCCTAAAATCCAGTCCATACAAGGGCTGAAAAGTGTGGGGGCCAGTATACACCCCTGACGAACTCCAGTAACAACTGGAAATAAGTCAGAGATTGTACCACCACACTTCACAGCACTCTCAGTACCAGAGTAGAGTTCAGACATCAGACGATATACAACTCAGTAGAGTTCAGACATCAGATCGATCAGTTTTGGTGTCACCCCACGAAGACCAAGAATCCTCCAGAGGACATCCCGATTCACTGAATCGAACGCTTTACAGAGATCAACATAGGCTGCAAGCAGCCCCTGCCGAAACTCTCGTCTGCGTTTGGTGAGGACACGAAGAGCAAGGATACGGTTCATCGTTGACCTCTTTGGTGTGAAGCCTGACTGCTCTGGACGCTGGTGCTCAAGCATATGGTGGCGAACCCTATCAAGAATTATCCGAGCAAAGACCTTGCCTGGCACTGAGAGCAGCGTCACCCCTCGGTAGTTGTTGCAGTCTTGGCGATCACCCTTCCATTTCCAGAGAGGAACAACAAGGCCCCTCTTCCAATCAGTTGGGATGATGCCTGTGTTCCAGGCAGATCACAAAACTGCATGCAACGAAACGAGTGCAGCATTTCCACCAGCCTTGAGAAGTTCGGCATGGATGCCACAGATCCCTGGAGCTTTGCCCCGTTTCAAATGGTTCACCGCAGCCCGTGTTTCCACAAGCGAAGGTGGACCACAGTTGATTCGAGGGTCAGCAACAGGGATTGTAACACCCTTGACGTCCAACTCGACAGCTGGGGGATCAGCCTGGTACAACCGCTCAAAGTAACCGGCGCAGCGGGCCTTCACTTCAGACTCCTCTGTCAAGAGCCTACCACTCACTGCTCGAACTGCAGTGCTCCGAGGGATGGGCTTGGATGAACGCAATGCGCGTATTCCCCTGTAAACGGGAAGAGAATCACCTTTCAACAGGTGATGCTCTTCCCCCTCACAGATTCCTCGCAAATAGGCCTCCTTGTCCACCCTCAGTGCATGTACAGTTTTACGCCTCAGCTCCCTGAACAGCTCAGCTCTGCCATTCAGCCTGGCCCTGCGACTCTGGTCAATGGTATCCAGTGTCCCTTGAGACAGTCCACCTCGCTCAATTTGAATATTTTGCAAAATGGAGAGAAATTTGTGGCTTTGTCTTGTGAATGTCGGTGACAAAAGCTCACGTCGTCTTTACGAGTTATGGAAGGGCAAGTGAGCACAGAATGTCGATTTATAAATCCTGGTTCACCCAACAAGAAGCCTGTTCATGTGTGGGCCAAAGCCGATTCGGGTCTCCATTCAGAAGAATTAATTAATCTGTGACACGCAACACACACACACGATTAATTAAACAAATGCACAAACGTCATAGTGTCCGAATCAAGTCAGAGTGAGTGACGATGCCCAAACTCGTGAGGGCGTGCTGGTGTTTGTAAAGGCATCAGTTTGACTCCTCCATGAAAACAGCAATGCCATTCATCTGCGATCACAAACCGCTTAACCGTGCCAAACCCATGCTCGAACAGTTAACGGATTCATACGTGTTTTATGTTCAACCTCGCAGTGAAAAATAAAGGGGATAAACCAATACATACCAGGATAATGCAAACGCATCTGCACAACGTACAGTACCGTGGACCCAACAAAGGTCCACAATCTCAAAATATCCATGACATCATATATCAGAGAAGACGAAGAACACTCAGTACAGTTAACGCGGCCTTTGCACAAGCTTCGTTTACACCTGACCGAGATGAAACTCGTTCGCTGCAACGTCTCATCGTGATGTCGGACACTGGTTGGTGTGCCCCATGGACCGCAGACCACCAAGCTTGGTATCCAAGATGCGTCACTGGATCCTGTGCCGATTTTGCCGAGCACTGACCACTGAGCAAGTCCCAAGCGACTTGGCTGAAGTACCACAGTGGAATGAATTTGAATAAAGGACCGACAGATATCTCGATAGCAATCCGATCGACCTTCACCGTATGGCTGCACCCACATAAAATCGATCCACTTCGTCCATGAAACGGACACACCCTGCAGTTCCACTCTGCGGGTAACCTGGGCACAACTATATAATTGACTCCGGCATAGGCCGCCAAGTAAAGATCAGAGCTGTAAATGAGGGTGATTGTTGAAGACCCCGTAAGAAGTCAGAAGAAGTCACTTTTGTACAGAACTGGAGCCAACAACGTTCGAGGGTAATTAAATCACTAAATTACGAACTCAACAAACTGTCCCTTGTAAACCTCACCCTTAGAGTGTGCTACACGTTAAATGTATGGAATATGCAAATTGGATCCGACCATGAACAGGTTGAATTCCCGAGCACCACATGCACTACCTCAACCATCATCGACGACCTTTACCAAGCCTCTTACCATTGCCAACACAAGGGTAGGACTCGGAGGTAGGTAATGTACTGCTCACCAATCTCTCACCATTGCTACCAGCAGAATGTATTTCAGAGTGAGCCGTTTAGTGTGACTGATTTCCAGCCTGAATGTAACGGTCAAACTGGTGCCTCGTAGGTGGTGTGCAGCTTCATAGAGTACACAGTCAACACAGTCACAGGATCGGACATTAACATAGGTGTCACAGCTGCTGTCACGACTCGGTATGCAAGAAAGACATCATGAAGAGTCGGCGACATATCGCCGGGACCCTCAACGAGATCAAAAAAAGAAAACAAAATCCTGGCCAAATCTATGGGGGCACCGCATCATTGACAGAGCCACACGCCAAGTAATAATTAAATCAGGAGCAAGGTACATGAACACAAGCGGATGAATGGCCATGATTACCCCAACCTGGAACATGTGTGATTACACGTCGAGTGCAAGAACGATAACTCCGCTATTACACGTGGTGTGTGAGAACTATAACTCCACTATTACACGTGGTGTGTGAGAACTATAACTCAGCTAATACACGTAGTGTGCGAGATGGATAACTCCGCTATTACACGTGGTGTGTGAGAACTATAACTCAGCTCATACACGTAGTATGCGAGAACTATAACTCAGCTAATACACGTAGTGTGCGAGAACTATAACTCAGCTAATACACGTAGTGTGCGAGAACGATATATAACTCAGCTATTACACGTAGTGTGTGAGAACTATAACTCCGCTATCACACATAGTGTGCGAGAACGATAACTCCACTATCACACGTGGTGTGCTCGAACGATAACTCAGCTATCACACGTAGTGTGCGAGAACGATAACTCAGCTAATACAAATGGTGTGCAAGTACGATAACTCCGCTATTACACGTGGTGTGCAAGTACGATAACTCCGCTATTACACGTGGTGTTCGAGAAGGATAACTCGGCTATTACACATAGTGTGCGAGAATGCCAACTCTGCTATTACAGGTGGTGTGCTGGAACGATAACTCAGCTATTACACGTAGTGGGCGAGAATGATAACTCCGCTATTACACGTGGTGTGTGAGAACGATAACCCAGCTATTACACGTAGTGGGCGAGAACGATAACCCAGCTATTACACGTAGTGGGCGAGAACGATAACTCCGCTATTACACGTAGTGTGCGTGAACGATAACTCCGCTATTACACGTAGTGTGCGTGAACGATAACTCCACGATTACACGAGGGGTGCGAGAACGATAACTCCACGATTACACGTGGTGTGTGAGAACTATAACTCAGCTAATACACGTAGTGTGCGAGAATGATAACTCCACTATTACACGTGGTGTGTGAGAACTATAACTCAGCTAATACATGTAGTATGCGAGAACTATAACTCAGCTAATACATGTAGTATGCGAGAACTATAACTCAGCTAATACACGTAGTGTGCGAGAACGATATACAACTCAGCTATTACACGTAGTGTGCGAGAACGATATACAACTCAGCTATTACACGTAGTGTGCGAGAACGATATACAACTCAGCTATTACACGTAGTGTGCGAGAACTATAACTCCGCTATCACACATAGTGTGCGAGAATGATAACTCCACTATTACACGTGGTGTGTGAGAACTATAACTCAGCTAATACACGTAGTGTGCGAGAACGATATACAACTCAGCTATTACACGTAGTGTGCGAGAACGATATACAACTCAGCTATTACACGTAGTGTGCGAGAACTATAACTCCGCTATCACACATAGTGTGCGAGAATGATAACTCCACTATTACACGTGGTGTGTGAGAACTATAACTCAGCTAATACACGTAGTGTGCGAGAACGATATACAACTCAGCTATTACACGTAGTGTGCGAGAACTATAACTCCGCTATCACACGTGGTGTGCTCGAACGATAACTCAGCTATCACACGTAGTGTGCGAGAACGATAACTCAGCTAATGCACATGGTGTGCAAGTACGATAAGTCCGCTATTACACGTGGTGTGCAAGTACGATAACTCCGCTATTACACGTGGTGTGCGAGAAGGATAACTCGGCTATTACACATCGTGTGCGAGAATGCCAACTCCGCTATTACAGGTGGTGTGCGAGAACGATAACTCAGCTATTACACGTAGTGTGCGAGAAGGATAACTCGGCTATTACACATCGTGTGCGAGAATGCCAACTCCGCTATTACAGGTGGTGTGTGAGAACGATAACTCAGCTATTACACGTAGTGGGCGAGAACGATAACTCCGCTAAAAGACGTAGTGTGCGAGAACGATAACTCAGCAATTACACGTCGTGGGCGAGAACGATAACTCCGCTATTACATGTCGTGTGCGAGAATGATAATTCCGCTATTACATGTCGTGTGCGAGAATGATAATTCCGCTATTACCCGGAGTGTGCGAGTGCAACTCAGCGAGTGAATGAGTGAATATTTAATTATTAACAAAGAGTGATCATAAGCTGTCTGTTGTCGATTAGACGAGGTTACTCAATTATTTACAGCTTTGGCAAAATGGAACGCTTCTCTCCCTTTTATAAGTTCTCGGAATTGTAAAGTATTTCATTTTCCTTCAACTCTTCCAAAGCATTACGATGTCCAAGAATGTTGAGCATTTCTTGGATAAAATATCAATTTATTACGTCAACTAAATTTCCTAATGGACTCTAATAAGGAAAAGCAATTGCACCTGATCCAGAGATTGATCAAATGTCCCCTTTGGCAATGGTCATGGTCGGTGGCCTGGGTATGGACGGGTGGTCGTGTACCCGTGTGGTGTGGCAGCAGTGGTGGTGTCTGTGCGAGGGTCTCTTGTGAAGGCGAATGTGCCGGTGGTGTTTGTGGATTTATCACTTTCCAGGTGTTTATTCATTCCTCACCCTTTCATGCACCCCATCCTACATAACAAAATAAAATAAACACCATGGTGAAGTCCCTGGATCTGGCCCATTGTCCCCCTCCACCAATGATATCAAATAAGTACCGTGCAACAAAACATGATCGCTCCCACTTCACGATCACCAATGAACTGAACATGAGAAACCGGGATGATAAATAAACGCTAGGAGTCAAAAGTTTAGACATCTGCACAACAGCCTTTACTTTACCTCTAACCATTTAGGTATGAAGGGGTTTCCAAGAGCAACGGGAGGAAATGAGACCGACGGTAAGCAAGGAACAGAGATACGTACCTCGGTCCCGAACATGTTCACACCATTAACCATCAACAAGTCAATAAGTCAGGAAGTAAAGGAACGGCAATCCAACCACTAACTTTAGATACGAGTGTGCCAAAACGCGTCGGTCAAAGCTCGTTGTTCAAGTGAAAGAAAACCTGAAGTGGTGGAACAAGGACTTGACAAACGAACAGATTCATCCACGAACTGCAAGTGGAATATGAGGACCTCAAAACCACGTGATCCATTTAAAATAAAATAAAATTTTAAAAAAAATCTTACGAGGCCCACTCCATCGGTTAAGGACACTGGTTCCCATTGAGCCGTCCATCCGTTTGAGGTATTAAAATGCAGTTCCGACATCACGTGAGAGTTGCTTACACTGGCAAACGACAGACGCATGGACATTGTGACATCCATTCCCCAAAGCAACGAGTGTGAACATCGGAGACGACGCTCGGACCGCACGTTGCGCCAACGCCGAAGATTATATCGCTCACGGCGGTGACATCCGTTAGAGGGTGCTCCATCGCGAGTACCTGCTGGCGATTCACGCGATACACCCGAGATACAGGGGGGAACAAGTCTGCACCGACTGACGGTGATGGACATTCTGGCGCTGGGAGATCACTCGAAGCGAACTGTTGTGGCATTTTCATGGTTCAATCGACAGGTTTTTGCCTGTTTTCAGGAGGTATCAATGAACTGCACGCAGCAAGATGACGCACTCAAACTAGTTTACAAAATCACAAATAAGATAACAGGACTGGAGAAGAGAAAAAGAAAAATGCATGAAGGAACTAGAAGGGTACGCGGTAGAGCGCATACCTCCGCCACGTAGTGCCTAATCCACAAGAACATATCTGACATATCGTGCTCGATATCGTTTTTGGCCCTATCTCTCAATGGTGAAGAATCACTGAAAAAATTCCAGTCGTCGGATCCGGATCTTCACCAAAATCGAATCAGTTCGTCCTCGTCACAAACCGAACCTGTCCACAAAATTTCATCCGGATCCGTGCACACAAACAGACAAACAAACAACAGACAGAGAGGGGTGAAAGCAACCTCCTTCACCTTCGGTGGTGGAAGTAATAAGAGGGTTAAAATGTGCATTGGAGATACTGGTCAGCCGTGGAACGCAAGATCACCTTCCTTCGTCATATTTAACCATAAAGCTGTGTTCCTCACAATTAAAACCATTCCTCAAGTATAACACACACACACACACACACACACACACACACACACACACACACACACACACACACACACACACACACACACACACACACACACACACACACACACACACACTACTGGGAGTTACATTTCACAATCCTCCAACTGTGCAATACTACTACACACATGCCATCAATGGAAGGATCGTGATTGCAATCGCTCCATTGGATCCAAACAGCAACTTTGGCTTTATTTAAATAAATCTACTGAAGTTGCAAACTTGGTTCGGGCATGCCGGTTAAAAACGGGGGATAAGCAGAGTTATGGTAACAAATGGGAACACTTACAGGAGCAGCCGGCGGTGGCGTGCAGTCTCGGTAGGGTGGAATCGAACTACAAGTAGTGGTCGGAAACACAAGGCAACACCCATAGCGTGACAGATCCTACGGTCCAGCCCCCTGGGTTTGATTTTACATGTCATCGGTCGGGAAAGCTGAAGGTGTGGAGCTGTCCTGGCACGTGCGGCGGTTTTCCAGCACGTTCGGGGTGTCTGCATGTGCAGACAGATCAGATGTGCTGCAAGCGAGGCGAGGCCTCGGCACGTTACCGTGACCAGTTCGAAGATGGAAGTCAAAAACCTGGAGACAAGAGCTGCCGGGTTCGACCACACGTTCCCTGCACAATGCTATTCAAACTTATGGTTTCAATGATCCATCCTCGGTGGCCTCCTTGAATCGTCACCGCCTTGCACATCAAAGTTGGAGAGGTCCAGCTTTTGCACAAAGTCTACAGCTGAACGGACACCGTTTCGGTGCAAACTTCGTGCTCCGTCCGACAAACTCGATCGCTTGGAAAGACAGCATTTTGAAACTTCCTCAAACACTGACGCTTAACCGTTTATTCTTATCAAAAACCACAACACTTGTTGTACTTCCCCAAAAGTCTCCACAATCAAAATATAAAAATACACAACATTTACACACACGGTCGTTACCAAGGTCAAACGAGGTCCAAAAACAGATTACAGGTAAACACTCATCGCATCCACAATTACAGCCTTACCACGCATTCTAATGTCACCCCACTGGAAACTCCAATCACATCCAGAAGGGTCCACAAGACCTGTGACGGCAAAATGCTTGAGTTTGAATTTTGTCAGCAGGGCCACGTTGGTGCCAAAACTCTGGAGCGTAGCGGGGACGGCGTCGCATACGCGTGGGTGAGCTTACAAGGAAACACAAGGAGCCTTGCGCAAGAGGCCATGCGGTCCGTCATGCCTGCACTACACAACACCAGACCAAACATATCTGCATCAGGTTACAAATGCAATCTCAATGGGGGTAAGGGGAGGGGTCATCTATCTACAAGTCCAGCAATCTCTGTGTCTGTCTGTCTGTCTGCGACTGCTGTTTCTCGACAACCACTGGTCCGATCGAATTGAAACTTGCCAGGTATATTGCTGGGGTGAGTATGTGCCTTTTCAAGGTTTGATATTAATTGGTCGATCTATAATTCCAGCAATCTCTGTGTGTCTGTCTGTCTGTGACCGCTGTTTCTCGACAACCACTGGTCCGATCTACTTGAAACTGGCCAGGTATATGGCTGGGGCCCTGTGGATGTGCCTTTTCAAGGTTTGATATTAATCGGACAAGTGGTTCTCAAGTTATGGCCATTTATTTACCAAACCAATGACAGGACACGGTGCTATGACATCACGATTGACATGACAATTCTTCTATTTTTTTTCTTTATTTATTTTCTTGCACGTACGGGCATGCACTAGTATATTAAAATTAAATAATATTTCAGTTGAAAGTATTTTTTACGTTTATTAGTATATTTAAATAAATAAAAATGTGGGGGTGGGGGTGGTGAGGTTGGACCCACCCACAGACGTCAAACATGCAAGTTGCATACTCCCACCCACAGACGTCAAACATGCAAGTTGCATACTACCACCCATACGCGCACGCACGCACGCGCACGCACGCGCACGCACGCACACGCACGCACGCACGCACGCACGCACACACGCACACGCACACGCGCACGCACACGCGCACGCACACGCACACACGCACACGCACACGCACGCACACGCACACACACGCACACGCACGCACGCACACACACGCGCGCACACACACGCGCACACGCACGCGCACGCACGCGCACGCACACGCACACGCACACCAAATCCTACCAATATCCCTGCACCCCTCTATCTCCGAAAACCTCGAGCTACCGATCGACTCTTTCTGCCGCCGCTACCTTTTCAGGGGGACCATTCCAGGCATTGTCTCCCTGGAAAGGTATCGAGGCTCGTGATGTGTGTCAGGGTGGTGCCCGAGAGTGGTGCAAACGAGATGGGCGTGGTGACGACGTCACTAGATGGGCGTGGTCATGGCGTGACAAGCGGGAGGGCGTGGTCATGGCGTGACAAGCGGGAGGGCGTGGCATCTCTAGAGGGCGTGGCATCACGTACAGTATTGCTGAGTGAGCGAGTTCTTACTCGTTTTGCCCTCTCCCAGCCATCTTAGAGATATAATGTATAATGTACATTTCACGGAAAGGCTCCACTGGTTGTTGTTGTTTTGCAAATAATAACGAATAACCGAGCTGTGGAGAATCGACGTTTAACACGTTCTCACTGCATTCGATACAAGTCCCGTAAAAAATACAGGGAAACGCAGGTGGAGGCCGTTGGGCTCATCGTGCGAGTACAAACATGATAGATATTGACAAAGGCAAACTACAGAGCTCCAACCAAGACGAACCGTTACCTTATGTCATTATGTATAAACCATCGGGGCTAACTTGTACAATATTTAACACATGATAACAAACATGTGGCTTGCTCACGGCACAAGGTTACCTCAACCCCCGACACCTCCAGAGCGGGACGGAAGTCACGTGGGTTGCACGACGCTGTGGTTTTATTGCTTCCGGGGCGTTGCAGGTGCGGCACGTCATTGCTCGCACTGCGCCCTGTGTTTACGTTTCCTCCTCCTGTATCCACGTGTTCCTTTGTGGTCGTGTTCGGCGATGGAGAGAATGTACGAAGAGGAAAGGATACGCAAGGAAATTTTCCGCAGGAAGAGGTCATTCGGCCCATCGTGGCTGTGCTACACCGTCAGCAAATTAAATAAATCCGTCAAGCTAACGATGTAATTTAATTCGGGGGTGGGAGAAGAAGACGAAGACGAAGACGACGAAGAAGAAGACGAAGAAGACTAAGAAGAAGCAGAATAAGAAGAAGCAGAATAAGAAGAAGCAGAATAAGAAGAAGCAGAATAAGAAGAAGCAGAATAAGAAGAAGCAGAATAAGAGGAAGCAGAATAAGAAGAAGCAGAATAAGAAGAAGAAGAAGAAGAAGAAGAAGAAGAAGAAGGAGTGTGTTGATATAATATGGAATAGGCAAAGCCCAGAAGCGAACGTAGAATTCTTCTTATATTCAATGTTGCAATTTCCGGTGATCAGCCTGGATTCGGGATCAGCGATCAAATAATGTAAATCACGATTAAAAATTACTTTTTGATGATGCGGGAGATATCTTTATTATGAAATTAGGTAGACTTAAAACTACTAGAGTATTTAATCTCTTTTTGTTGTTAATTTTTTAATCATAAAGGTGTGATTGGGAAGACAAGAGATCAAATTAATTTGTGCATTTCTATAACCGTGATAACACTACTGCATATTACCTAAACATTACCTTCACAACAACAACGACACCGCCGAGAACAGGATCTCATCTAAAAAAAAATAAATATTACCACAACATTACATTCACAACAACAACTACACCGCCAAGAACAGGATCTCATCTAAAAAAAAAAATATTACCTCAACATTACCTTCACAACAACTACACCGCCGAGAACAGGATCTCATCTGAAAAAAAAATTCCTCAACATTTCCTTCACAACAACTACACCGCCAAGAACAGGATCTCATCTAAAAAAAATAAATATTACCACAACATTACATTCACAACGACAACTACACCGCCAAGAACAGGATCTCATCTGAAAAAAAAAATATTACCACAACATTACATTCACAACGACAACTACACCGCCAAGAACAGGATCTCATCTAAAAAAAAAAATATTACCACAACATTACATTCACAACGACAACTACACCGCCAAGAACAGGATCTCATCTAAAAAAAAAAATATTACCACAACATTACATTCACAACGACAACTACACCGCCAAGAACAGGATCTCATCTAAAAAAAAATATTACCTCAACATTACCTTCACAACAACAACTACACCGCCTAGAACAGGATCTCATCTAAAAAAAAAATATATATATATATATATATATATATATATATATATATATATATTACCTCAACATTGCCTTCACAACAACAACTACACCGCCTAGAACAAGATCTCATCTAAAAAAAAATATATATATATATATATATATATATATATATATATATATTACCACAACATTACCTTCACAACGACAACTACACTGCCAAGAACAGGATCACATCGAAAAAAAAATAATAATACCTCAACATTATACCTCAACATTACCTTCACAACAACAACTACACCACCTAGAACAGGATCTCATCTAAAAATATATATATATATATTACCTCAACATTATACCTCAACATTGCCTTCACAACAACAACTACACCGCCTAGAACAGGATCTCATCTAAAAAAAATTAATATTACCTCAACATTACCTTCACAACGACAACTACACCGCCTACAACAGGATCTCATCTAAAAAAATAAATATTACCTCAACATTATACCTCAACATTATACCTCAACATTACCTTCACAACAACTACACTGCCGAGAACAGGATCTCATCGAACAAAAAAAAATCCTCAACATTACCTTCACAACGACAACTACACCGCCTAGAACAGGATCTCATCTAAAAAAAAAAATATATTACCTCAACATTATACCTCAACATTACCTTCACAACAACTACACCGCCGAGAACAGGATCTCATCTGAAAAAAAAATTCCTCAACATTTCCTTCACAACAACTACACCGCCAAGAACAGGATCTCATCTAAAAAAAATAAATATTACCACAACATTACATTCACAACGACAACTACACCGCCAAGAACAGGATCTCATCTGAAAAAAAAAATATTACCACAACATTACATTCACAACGACAACTACACCGCCAAGAACAGGATCTCATCTAAAAAAAAAAATATTACCACAACATTACATTCACAACGACAACTACACCGCCAAGAACAGGATCTCATCTAAAAAAAAATATTACCTCAACATTACCTTCACAACAACAACTACACCGCCTAGAACAGGATCTCATCTAAAAAAAAATATATATATATATATATATATATATATATATATATATATATATATATATATATATATATATATATATATATATATATATATATATATTACCTCAACATTGCCTTCACAACAACAACTACACCGCCTAGAACAGGATCTCATCGAAAAAAAAAAAAAATATATATATATATATATATATATATATATATATATATATATATATATATATATATATATATATATATTACCACAACATTACCTTCACAACGACAACTACACTGCCAAGAACAGGATCACATCTAAAAAAAAATAATAATACCTCAACATTATACCTCAACATTACCTTCACAACAACAACTACACCACCTAGAACAGGATCTCATCTAAAAAAAAATATATATATATATATATATATTACCTCAACATTATACCTCAACATTGCCTTCACAACAACAACTACACCGCCTAGAACAGGATCTCATCTAAAAAAAATTAATATTACCTCAACATTACCTTCACAACGACAACTACACCGCCTACAACAGGATCTCATCTAAAAAAATAAATATTACCTCAACATTATACCTCAACATTATACCTCAACATTACCTTCACAACAACAACTACACTGCCGAGAACAGGATCTCATCGAACAAAAAAAAATCCTCAACATTACCTTCACAACGACAACTACACCGCCTAGAACAGGATCTCATCTAAAAAAAAAAAATATATTACCTCAACATTATACCTCAACATTACCTTCACAACAACAACTACACCACCGAGAACAGGATCTCATCTAAAAAAATTAATATTACCTCAACATTACCTTCACAACGACAACTACACCGCCTACAACAGGATCTTATCTAAAAAAATTAATATTACCTCAACATTATACCTCAACATTACCTTCACAACAACAACTACACCGCCTAGAACAGGATCTCATCTAACAAAAAAAAATCCTCAACATTACCTTCACAACGACAACTACACCGCCTAGAACAAGATCTCATCTGAAAAAAAAAATTCCTCAACATTACCTTCACAACAACAACTACACCGCCTAGAACAGGATCTCATCTAAAAAAATAAATATTACATTAACATTATACCTCAACATTACCTTCACAACAACAACACTGCCTAGAACAGGATCTCATGTGAAAAAAAAAAAATCCTCAACATTACCTTCACAACGACAACTACACCGCCTTGAACAGGATCTCTTCTCAAAAAAAAAAAATATTACCTCAACATTACCTTCACAATGACAACTACACCACCTAGAACAGGATCTCATCTAAAAAAAATAAATATTACCTCAACATTACCTTCACAACAACAACTACACTGCCTAGAACAGGATCTCATCTAACAAAAAAAAATCCTCAACATTACCTTCACAACGACAACTACACCGCTGAGAACAGGATCTCATCTAAAAAAAATAAATATAACCACAACATTACCTTCACAACGACAACTACACTGCCAAGAACAGGATCACATCTAAAAAAAAATAATATTACCTCAACATTATACCTCAACATTACCTTCACAACAACAACTACACCGCCTAGAACAGGATCTCATCTAAAAAAAATTAATATAACCTCAACATTATACCTCAACATTACCTTCACAACAACAACTACACCGCCTAGAACAGGTTCTCATCTAACAAAAAAAAATCCTCAACATTACCTTCACAACGACAACTACACCGCCTAGAACAAGATCTCATCTGAAAAAAAAAATTCCTCAACATTACCTTCACAACAACAACTACACCGCCTAGAACAGGATCTCATCTAAAAAAATAAATATTACATTAACATTATACCTCAACATTACCTTCACAACAACAACACTGCCTAGAACAGGATCTCATGTGAAAAAAAAAAATCCTCAACATTACCTTCACAACGACAACTACACCGCCTTGAACAGGATCTCTTCTCAAAAAAAAAAAAATATTACCTCAACATTACCTTCACAATGACAACTACACCACCTAGAACATGATCTCATCTAAAAAAAATAAATATTACCTCAACATTACCTTCACAACAACAACTACACTGCCTAGAACAGGATCTCATCTAACAAAAAAAAATCCTCAACATTACCTTCACAACGACAACTACACCGCTGAGAACAGGATCTCATCTAAAAAAAATAAATATAACCACAACATTACCTTCACAACGACAACTACACTGCCAAGAACAGGATCACATCTAAAAAAAATAATATTACCTCAACATTATACCTCAACATTACCTTCACAACAACAACTACACCGCCTAGAACAGGATCTCATCTAAAAAAAAATAATATTACCTCAACATTATACCTCAACATTACCTTCACAACAACAACAACAACAACAACACTGCTGAGAACAGGATCTCATCTGAAAAAAAAAAAATCCTCAACATTACCTTCACAACGACAACTACACCGCCTAGAACAAGATCTCATCTAAAAAAATTATTACAAGACGCGAAAGCAGAATTCTTCTTACATTCGCTTCTGACTTTACCGATAACTTGTTCACAACTGTATATGCAATTTCCGGTTACTTCGGCCTGGATTCGGGACCAGCGATCAAATAATGTAAATCACGATTTAAAATTATTTTTGATGATGCGGGAGATATCTTTATTAAAATCAGTGGAGGAAATATACACCAAGTCTGATATTTGGGTTTTTCATGTCTCTGACGATGCCTTTATCTCCCGGCATGCATCATTCTCCATGACAAAAACCGGAAGCAAAAAAACCGGGAGCAAAAAAAACCCGGAAGCAAAAGGGTCATATTCAACGACACGGATTCCAAAGAGCCAAGGGTATTGTGTTGTCGTTGTTGTTGTTGTTTCCTATTCTCTCACGTGCACGCGTTAAGTATGAAGCTCACTGCGTTCGCTATAAAGTGCACAAAAATAAATCCGGTGTCAATCAACTGATATTCAAAGGTAAAACGCTCCCGAATGAGTGAAAATGATGGGAATGACGAACTCGGTATGAAAGGTACAACGTGAAGAGGAAGAGTGCGTGAGCAAGTGGCGGACCGAGCGGCGCCTTCACAACTGAACCGAATGAATAACGCAAGATCACCTCAGGTATGGTGTACGAGTTAAAAGAGGTCGTGTAAAAAATACAAATAAACCTCGTTAAGCGTAAAAAAAAAAGCGACAAGCGAGAGTGAAGTCCGGCAAAGCGGAAGTGACGTCAATACGGAAGTGACCCCGCGGGGTGTGACGTGGAGGCCGTTTCAGTTGAGGTGAGGCCTGTGAGTCACAGAGCGTCCATTCGAACTTCAAGGACCCTTTGTGGTCGTACTAGTGAGTCGAACCAAGTTATGGTAAAGAGTTGGAGCGATTTTATTACGAGTGAAGACACCTGTTGTTCTCGGCGTCTTTAGAAACTCTGAAATGTGATTATTAAGTCGTTTCTGAAGCTCGAGTTGACGGTCAGTCGAGCAGTAAGTCTTGAGGTCGGGACGAACCAGTCGTATATCGATCTCTCTGTGGGTCCGTGTGGTCTTGCGTTAAGAAGGTCTTGCGTCGTACTCTCGTGTAATGTCATTGCTCTTGTTCTCACCCCGAGAGATTTAAAATATAAACACCAAACGAACCGATCGCCATGACCTGTGTTTTTATTAATATAGATGGTTCTGTTTGGCTTGAGGTTGTCCGTCTGATTCGTTGGTCACACAACAGGACGTGTCCGCAAGATTGCCCACAAAGCACGTTGTGTGCTCCGTACAGGTAGACGGTGATCATGAGGCTGTCACGAGGCTGTCCGAGGCTTGTGCAGGAGTTTAAAGACAAAAACAATGGAAGCTTCAGACGGACGGGATTCGAACTATTCCAAAGGAGCATGTTGTTATTCAATCACTTGATGATCCATACATTTTAACCTCGATGTCTCGTTCGGATCACCCACCCACCCCCTCCCCAACACCCCCTCCCCCCACCCCCAACCCCCCCCCACGCACCCCCCTCCCATGTATTCAATGTCCACCGACGACCAGTTCTGACAGATGGGTTGTCCAGTTTAACGTACGTCCGAGGGACGCCGCACGCATTGATGAATCGCCCTGCCTGCAAGACACCAGGATGGCAGTTTATAGTTGAGTCGCTATTGGAGAGGGGAGTCCAGTGTGAGCCATTGTTCTCCAATCGATGTTCACAAAGTGACTGATTTGGGTATTTGCTTTCAAATTAATTATTATATTCGATTTGCATTTGCTTTTCCAATAAAAGGAGGTGAAAGGTTATTTCTGCTTGGTTGTAAACGTACTTGAATCGTTCGTCTCGCTTGCACGTACCTCTCACCTGTCCTTTGTACCTTCCATTTATCATGCCGATCTACCTTGTGTCATTCCCTGCAACGCAATATCTCACCCGGTGGTATCGCCTCTTTGACCTCAACGGGCCTGGATCCGAGTCCCCGTGGAGTTACGTCGGATCGCGGCCAAGGGGGCACTGCGTTTCAGATCGTGCTGTTCTTGGGGAGCGTGAACCTTGTGTCCTATGTTGAACAGTCATGTCGATGTAAATGCTTTTGTGAGCGAGTCTTTGAGCTGGAATACCTTTATCCGGTCGACATGTTTTTGTCACTGATGATCTTTGAACTGTTCCCTCTTGTTCCCAGTGAACGGGTGATGGCGGAAGGAGATAGTTCTGGGGAGGCACTGCATGGTCGACCGTCGCTGCCAAGCCGCATATTCACACGCACCGGACAGGTCATTTCCTCCTCGTACACCGTGCGTAACGGCACGTGCCAACCGTCTTCACGCACACGAACAACCTAACGTTGCTTTGTCTCGTTGATGAAACCTCGTGCAACCACCATTCGCAAGTTTGAACGGCAGCCTCTTGATGCTAGATTGCAGACATTTTATCCACGCTTTATCCCGTGCAGGTTTACCAGACCTGGCTGGACCGCCTAACGCCCCACACGGCATTGCGCTGGTTGCTGACCACGGTGCTGGCAGCAGGGTACCTGGCACGGGTTTACTGGTTGCAGGTATGGTAATAACGCCCCTCCTGGGATTCATGAAAGAGGGAGATCTCTTGGATGGTTTACAGATGTACGATCGGTCCCTTTCCTTGAGGCCTTCGTGCCACGGCATTTGTTTCGTAATTGAGATGAGAGGCCAGGCTGTCAAAACGTGGTATGATTAAACGAGTAACAGCTTCCTTGGCTTCTGTAATGTTACCACACGGAATGGAAACACAATATCCCTCATGGTGACACGGATGTGCTTGGCTTGTGTTGCAGGGTTGGTACATTGTTACATATGCTCTCGGGATATACCATCTCAATCTCTTCATTGCGTTTCTCTCTCCCAAAGTGGACCCTTCCTTTGGAGATGACTCTGGTATGGAGATTACCCCAAATGCCACGGGTCGGATTGTGAACGCCTGGTGGGGATTCGAGACTTTTGTATATTTGTACACCACCAGCAAGGACGTGTCTTATTTGCCGATCCACTGCCCGCCCTGTCTCTCGCAGACGACGGTATGGCTCTTCCGACGAGGCAGAATGAAGAGTTTCGCCCCTTCATCAGAAGACTTCCAGAGTTCAAGTTCTGGTAAAGTAGATATTCTTTCCTCTTCAGACCTCGTTATGTGGTTATCGTCATTACCCTCTGTCATCGTTACACGTGTGCATGTAATTATGGTTCCCGGAGGGAGGCGGAAACTGTTTCGTCTTGGTGTTCCGCTTTTAAAAGAATATTTTTTTTCCATTATTGAAATTTTAAATTGTTTGATTATTTAATTATTCGATTTCAATTATTTATTTTTTCCCCCCAATATATATATATATATATATTTTTTTAATTTTATAAAAATATTTTTTCCCCAAATTTTCAATTATTTAATTTCAAATATTTATTTATTTGTTAATTCATTTGTCAATTTTTTTTTCAGTTATTTAATTTTTTTTTCAATTCTTTATTTGTTTGTTTATTCAATTTTCAATGATTTTTCTTTTTTACAATTTTTTTTTTTTAATCATCATTCTGGAGGGAGGTGTTTAGTATTTGTGTCTGTTGTGTCCTGCTTTTTTGAAGAAAAAAAAAGTTTATTTTGATAATGACACAGAATTTCAAGTTATACTAATTGGCTTATATTATGAGTTGGCTAAACCAGGAACCATCATCGATCTCCAATCACAGCCCTTTTAGTTTTGGAACCGTTTTTAGCTCGCCTGTTCGAAGAACAGATAGCTGCAGCGATACCCCCGGCGTGAGCGTCAGCGTCAGCGTGAGCATCAAAATGTTAAAGTTTTTGGTGCAAGTTATTTCCTTTCTAATGTTTTTATCTACCACACTATTTTTTTACTGATTACAATATACAAATACATATATTGCTTTAAAATTATTTGGATCAGACTTCACTGCAATGCTTTATAAAAAATATTATTAGACTAGTCTTTTAAAAACGATAAATGTATAAATGGGTGGCTTTGACACGAACTCTCTGGTTTATTCTACATCCCTCCGTCTTCCTCATGCCATTATCTCGGCAGGTATTCAGCGACGAAGGCCGTTGTAATCGCGATGCTCTGTACGTGCTTTGACGCTTTCAACGTTCCCGTGTTCTGGCCTATCCTCGTCATGTACTTCCTGCTGCTATTTTGCATCACTATGAAGAGGCAAATCAAGGTAGTGTGTGTGTGTGTCCATAATTCATTGTCATTCACCTAAAAGTTGTTTTATATATATCTTGATGTCCTTGTTCATGCACAGGTAGATTGATGGCTCGTAGTATCCTTGTGCTGCTTGTGTTGTACATGTGCAAACCCCCTCCATGAGCATTTGCCCGAAAGTCGAGTGATTCTGTTCTCTTGTGATTTCCTCCCCAGCACATGATCAAGTACCGATACATCCCTCTAACCACGGGCAAGAGGCGATACAAGGGAAAAGAAGACACTGGGAAAGTGTTTGCCAGTTAGTGTAATTTGTCTGGTGACTGGAGGACGCTGCCTGCTGGTCTGTGCAGGGACGAGATGGGCATGGTTTGTGTTCAATGCATGCCGGTTGGTTGGGAGGTAGTTGAGGGGATGGCATGGGTTTGGAAGGTCTTGGGAGGGGGAGGGGAAACGGGGGAGTAAAAAAAAAAAAATCAAGTATATTTGTTGCTCTCATTTCAGAGCTGTAAGGGTTAGGGCTATGAGAGTGTTACTGAGATACGCTCTCAGGTCTTAGCAGGGGTTTCCCAGATGGTCATGTTTTCATATAATTTTTCTTCTTGTCATTTGCTTTCATACCCTCACTGATCTATCCTCTCTTTTGAAGGCATTGACTGAGGAATTAATTTGAACTCTTACCCTTCCCTTCCCCACTTCATTTCCCTGTACCAAGAATACTTAATGGTTCAGCTTTTTTGTTATTGTTGGAAACAAGAAGATTAAAACAGAAATTCAAATTTTCTACATTTTCCCATTTCTGACTTGTTTGTAAGGAGAGAAAAGGAGAAATCGTCTTTTATTTTATTTTCTTACGCATGGGGAATCGGGGTGTATATTGATAAAACGATTGAAGGAGAGGGTGGGAGAACGATGAAGAGTGAGTGGTGGGGAGGGTTTGGTGTTAAATTTTCCATCATATTTGCGATGTGCACTTGTTATTTTAAACACAAACTCAGACAAAAGAGAAAAGAAAACACCTCACTCTAAAATCTTACATTTCAACTAGAGAGGAGGAGAGAGAGATTGTGACCATACTCTGTGCAGAGCGTTGGTGCTGCTGAAGCAGTCTCCTTGGCTATTGGGCACAATCCTGGACGGGTCGCCACTCCGACACAGTACACCAGCATGCTGGCACTCATTTTGCCGACCTCGGAAGGATGACAGGTCGAGTTAACCCCACCTGGTATTAATTCAACAGCTGAGCGGGAGTTGAACTCGGGACCCTTGGATCCAAAGTCCACCACCCTAACCATTAAGCCAACACCAGATATATTTGAAATAGCTAATATGCAAATTGGACTAGCAGGAGGGCCTGGAGGTACACACACTGACCTCTAAGCTGTCTAGCTTGGGTTTGAATCCTGACCTAGCTATAAACTGTCATCTCGGTGTTTCACAGGTCAGGCGATTCATCAATTTGTGTGCCTTACCTCGGATGGACGTTAAACGGGCAGCCCGTCTCTCAGCATTGTTAGTGGATCTGAAAGACCCAATGTTGTCCTTTGCGAAGATTGGGCGAGTTATCGCCAGCACCAGTGACAAACCTCGCAGTATAACCCGTGCCAAGAAACTGCTTCGGTAGCACCGACACTCTGTGACAGAGTATGGTACATCAGAATCTGAGAGAATATCCAAATATAAGGAAAGAAATGGATTCAAATGATGAATAAAACACCGATCTTGAGGAAACATCTGCCCGGAACATGTCTTTTGACAGAACAAAGACCCGTATTCTCAGAAACGGGTCTTTGAATAACGACCCGGTTGAGCTAATCATCCAGTTTGGTCCATGAAGTCAAAAGGTAAAATTTCACATTTTGGTTCCACATTGATGGACTAACCGTTGTATGGTTTTGTTTTTTTGGGTCACATGTCTGTGGGTTTATAAAAATTGTGATGTACATGTCTGAGTGGTTGTTTAATGTTAGAAATACTGCAGACCTGTTTTTAAAGTGACCCATTACACGTTTCATGAAAATTCACAAAACTTATTATTATCGTACCATACAGTCTGGTTCTTATACCATATGACACTACAAAACTACTAATCAGAGTCGATTCTAATATAATTACATGGTTATTGAATCCTCCAGTCTGCACATAACACTTTCAAGTATCATACACAACATGGCGGAAATATCACACGCTGGGAGAAACATATGACGGTAGTATGGCTCCGCAAATGAAATTGCCGTATAGTAACAGTTTCTATCGACTCCTTGCAAATGTCCAACAGAGTATTCTCAATTCGTTCATCAGAATCGCCGTCATTGCTGCCCTCATCAGACGTATCGTCAAGATCTTGCTCTTCCTCATCATCAAATTGCACATTGTAAACATGTTTACAGCTTGCACGAGGCCGTGCAGCCATTTTAGTCCGTTTGCAAGACGCTGATACTCGGGTAGGTTGCCGACTCTGGTGTATTTACATGAACATAAGAACTGCGTCTGGGGGTGGTGGTTCTGTCATCCAGCGAATAACGAGGTGGCTGCCCTCTTCATTCCACCCATGGCTGTTGGTGGGATTTGGGATGCTGGGAGTATTTTTGAGACTGTGATGCCATATTGCAGCCTGGTAGTTTGTTCCCTTTGCATGGAAACACAAACACTTAACATGGAGTAAACATTCCTGACTGCACCTCACCTTTCATGTGGCCAGAAATTTTCATTCTGTGTACAGCATGTGGCTGTGTCTCTGATGCAGTGCCCCCTGCTGATTAGGGCAGGAATTTGTAATTTGCTCAGGGTGCTGGCGATACCTCGCCGACTCTTCACGGAGGACACTGTGGATCTTTAACATACACTAACTAATGCCGGCAGACGGGACGCCCGTTTCATGTCGATCCGAGGGATGATACACACTGATGAATCACCCTGCCTGTGAAACACTGGGTCGACATTCAAACCCGGGCTAGACAGCTCAGAGGTGAGTGTGCCGTCATGCCAACCCAGAAACAACTGATACTGCATTTCATGAACCTCACTGGTTGTGGACCTGGATGAATACAGTCGACATGTAAAGTGTTGAAAAACATTTTACAAGTTTGTGCAGACTGCTCTTCCCCCAGTTCAGTGAATACCTCTGCTTTTCATCAGCAGCGTTTCAGAATCCTTCATGTGCAGTTTGATGGAGTACTGCTTTCCCCTCTGGGCTGGCACCCCTGCCTCACACCTTGCTTTGCTTGATGCCATGGAAACTAAGGCCTTCAAAGATCAATGTAATTTCCCGGGTTGAAACTGAGTCTATGGGTTTACCGCTTTCCCATCACAGACAGGACACCTGTGGTCTCTCTGTATTCTACCACCTCCTTTTTGGTCTTGCAGCCTCTGCTCTTTTTGTGCTTTGTCTCCCACAGATTTCTGCAGACCACACACGGTACACCATCAACCCCCTTCTGGTGAAACTACCTAAATCCGGGATCACTGCTCACCTCCACTCATTCATTCCTCTTTGTCCCACCTGTGAAACCAACCTCCATCTCCTCTTCAATGTCATTCTTACCTCCAAATCCTCAAGACATCTGTTCACCATCTCAGATCGTTACCAATCCAAAGCCATGATCTTTCCACCCCCGTTAACCCGATTCCCCAAGCCCACCTCCTTCCAAATTTCCAGTTTTTCCTTCATGAGAGTTTGCTTATGTATCTATCTTGTCCACCCCATGTGTGATCCTTGAGCCCTCATTCCTAGCCAAATTCCTTATTTGTCCAAATCTCCCTCGATTTTACCCTTGTCCCTGCTGTTCCTCGTGTTCTGTTGCTTTCTGATCCATTGTATGTTCTTGCTTTTCCATGAGCCTTGACTTTGTAGACAAAAAAAGCTTTTCTTCTCCCTCCAAGTGTGCTCACTGTGTCACATCCAGTGAATGAACGTGGTCCTGGCGATGCTTTGCAGGACGTCTCCTGCCCGACCGCTGCAGCCACTTTGCTCTCATCAATGAACATTTCATGATTTTGTTTTTGTTTGTTCGGCACTCGATAAACACATGTAATGGGGACATTGCATCAATGTTGTCCCATACGCGGTAGCAGTGGCAATGCACCGTTGATCATCGGCAGTTGAAAGCATGAAACCCTACCACCACACTAAGTGGAAGTATTTTTTTTTTTTAAACAATTGAGCTAAAGCTAGTTCAGTATCAACACATCTCCATCTTCTGTGATAA
Organism: Eptatretus burgeri; assembly: GCF_056783735.1. Classification (NCBI taxonomy): domain Eukaryota; kingdom Metazoa; phylum Chordata; class Myxini; order Myxiniformes; family Myxinidae; genus Eptatretus; species Eptatretus burgeri. Next base: position 6,214,957 of record NC_140971.1, on the reverse strand, counting down.
TGATAACACAGGTGGTCTCTGGTGCAGCATCACACGTGTGTCCACTTCCTCCTGAGTTGTGCGCAAAGCTTCAACTTCAATGGAAGCATTATTTGTCAGCCTGAAGCATTTGTCTTCACACTCTCGTGAAGTTTCGCACTCAACTGTGCCTTTTGCCAGTCATCTAACTTGATTGATGAGGTTAGTTTAGCTTCTTGAAGAAGACGCAAGACGTCTATACTGCTTGATTTTTGTATACCGACGTCTGACCCACGGCTGACCCTTCCTGCGGTTTGTACGGACGTGTCATTGGAGACTACAAACACTGCATCGATGCGATGGCTTCCTGGTCAAACATGGAAAAGGGATTCTTGCAGTTCCCCAAAGGTCATGTCACCATTGAATCTTTGCACTGCACTCATTCCATCAATGATGATGCTGGTTGATTGACTTTCTCGATGATGCATTCTTATCGATGGGCTGTGGGTGGGTGCTCGTTTGATTTTCCTTCAGTGTTCCGTCAGAGCTACTAAGTGACCAGAGTATTGGTGCAAGAGGGTGACCAGAGTATTGGTGCAAGAGGGTGACCAGGGTATTGGTCCAAGAGGGTGACCAGGGTATTGGTCCAAGAGGGTGACCAGGATATTGGTCCAAGAGGGTGACCGGAGTATTGGTACAAGAGGGTGACCGGAGTATTGGTCCAAGAGGGTGACCAGGATATTGGTCCAAGAGGGTGACCAGGGTATTGGTCCAAGAGGGTGACCAGGGTATTGGTACAAGAGGGTGACCGGAGTATTGGTACAAGAGGGTGACCGGAGTATTGGTCCAAGAGGGTGACCAGGGTATTGGTCCAAGAGGGTGACCAGAGTATTGGTCCAAGAGGGTGACTGGAGTATTGGTCCAAGAGGGTGACCGGGATATTGGTCCAAGAGGGTGACCGGGGTATTGGTCCCAGAGGGTGACCAGGGTATTGGTGCAAGAGGGTGACCCGAGTATTGGTCCAAGAGGGTGACCAGGATATTGGTCCAAGAGGGACATCTCGTGAGTCATCTGATTTCAAGAAAAAGTTGAGTGGGATCTTTCTTTGCCCTCGTCCTTAAAAGGACTGGTAAATAAATCGTGACTTGTGGTGTTATTTTAAGCTTTTTAAAGGAAGCCCAACGCCATTTCGCCGCCATATTGGATTGACCCTCAACGTGTGACTCGAAGCTGCCACTCAGGCACGTTCATCATATTTTCTTCATCGGCTTCATGAATTATGTGCCGAAACTTATCGAGCTCCTGGACCAATTTGTGCTTCACCACATGATCCTGAGTTTCGTGATCAGCTCCACATCCCCTCCCTCCATAATTTGATATTTTCCTCCCCCATCGACCCGGGCATCCACATTTGGAACTGATGACGTCACACATTGATGCGACAGCTTCACTTATAAACACATTAAAAAAAAATTCATCAAAAACTACTTTAACCACGTGATATTCATTTGTGTGTGGCTTTAAAAGGATCACCTCGGGTGTAGCATCGCAAACCTTTCTATATTAATATTATTAAAACGCTCGGAAGTGAAATCTCGCGAGATTTTGTACAGGTCTTCCGGGTTAGACTTCCGGATTCTTGCGAGACGTTGTGCGTCATCAGTGGGATTTTAAAACGCTCGGAAGTGAAGTCTCGCGAGATTTGGTACAGGTCTTCCGGGTTATACTTCCGGGTTCTTGCGAGGCCGTTTGTGTATCATCAGCGGGATTTTAAAACGCAAGTTAAAAGTGTTTCTTCGTCCGTTTTAGGTCCTCTCGAACTGCGCGAACGAGAGGACGGCTCTTGTGATCGCTCCGCGATGATCGGCGTCGTGTAGGTCAGCCTCCGGCCTCACTCGGGTCGGATATTCGGACGGTGTGCGTGGACGAAGAATTATAAACGGCGTGTCGGTTGAAGCGATGACGACTATTTCATGGACACCCTTTGTGTTATAAGCTTTCTGTTCCGTTAATTTGACTCCTTGGTGACTATCGGTCGTTATAAGTGCTGGAGACCCGAAGGAGGGTTCCAGGGGGGTGAGGTTTAGGGGGGGGGCAGTGACCCTATCCTGGATTCCAAAACGGGGCCTGGTACTGGAGGCCCAGCTGCATCTGCTATGTGGGTGCACCAAAGGATGAAAAGCCTGCCGATATTCTCGAGCACCTGGGTCCGGCGTGTGTTTGTGGTTTCTTTAACACTAGTCGTCGTCCTTTGGTGGTACACCGTTGGCAGGTACAGCCACGTGCCACGGGGAGGTGCTCGACCTGCAGCCATTGACCGTCAGGACCCAATCCTATGGCATCCCTGCATGCAGCCTGAAATATCTGCGTTCGAGGGTGACTTGGCTCGTGGGGACGCCGTGTTTGCAGCTGCCAGGACGGGTGACAAGGACAAGACGCTGGCATTTGTGGGCAGCGGTTTGGTTGGGCTGGAGGCTTCCGTGAACCGCCTTTTTGCGAGCAGTGGCGGTGGTGACGGCATCGCTGAAGAAATGATCGATACTGGTTTTGCACCTTTGGTCTCGGTCCAACTCGATAAAGAGAAACCTGCAGAAGGTCAGGGGTGGCAAGCGGCCATTCTGAACCTCCGCAAAGGCTACCTGTCGTTGCTGCAGTGTCTCCAACAGGGTGGTGACAGAGGTGTGACTGTGCGGCTTGACGTGGCGGTCACTCGAGGGAGTCCGAGCCTCGTCGTACAGGAGCTCAAGGCCAGGAATTGGGGCAACCAAGCGGTTTGGGTGAAGCTCGCCGGTGGGAGCGCTGCGGCATCCGACGCCGTTACACCTGGAAGGTTTGGCGTCGCGGCTTCTGGCTCTGTTGGTCGCGGAACTAAATCGAGATCTTGGGTGGTGGGTGGCTGGGGGAGTGATGTCGATCGGGTTCCCACGGTGTGGGTGGCTGTGGGGTCCGTGGAGACGCTATGGGTCCCGGGATTAGCGGTGTGGGTGGGAAAGGTGGGTGAGGATGAAACGGCATTGAGGGCAAGGGTGAAACGAGAAGGTGAAAAGGGTCGTGAATGGGGGCAGAAAGCTATGGAGAAGCACCAGTCTGACTGGGTCGAGACCTTAACGACAGGTAGGTTTGCTTCTGCAGTTTTTAATTCGGACATGACCTCTTTATACATGCCTTTACCTGCATGCAGTGTCTGGTGGAGAAATTAACAGCAGCTAACATTCTGTAATATGGCTTTAATCTGGCCAGCATTTTGTGGTGGGGTTTGCACTTTCATGTGTGGAACACTTAAAGACCGTTGACTCTTCTGTCCCTCCAAGGAATTGAAATATCACAGCCTGACCCTTTCACCCCAACTCCCACGGGCCTTATGGCCAATTTGACCTTGTACTACCTCCTTTCGGCGATGCCAATGGGTCCCGGGAACCAACAGTCGGGCGGTCAGTGGAGGACCTTGAATTCTCCCGAGCGCTGCTTCAGCGGTCACGCAACGCTGCATGCCCCGGGCCTGTGGGTGTCGCACATGCATTCCGTGGCCGAGGTCAGACGTCTGGCCGGTTTGTGGAAGCTTACGCTGGAAAAGAGGGGCTGTCGCAGTTTAGTGGAGACCGGACCACAGGTGAGAATCTTGTGGATAATTTTTCTGCTCCAATGGTGGAAATATTTTGGGAGATGAACTTGGGAATCTTTTTCGGAATTGAGTAGAAAACAGGAATTTTATAATTCTATACCATGAACGAGAATGTTGAAGGATTGTTTGGAGTCATGAATGTGTTTCTGTGCGGCAGTGTGATGGAAACTTATTGAGGATCTTTTGAAATTCAGTTTGTGTCAAACAATGACTCCGTGTAACCAAGAGTTTTCTCCCCCACTATGGACCTCTTCAGGGTGTTGTCCAGGCGGTCACTCTGAGCTTCATTGCTTTGCACTTCACCGAACAGCACCTGGCGATTGAGGCAGAGCCAGCTGCGCTCCACTGCTCTTTCACCTTACGTGGAATTCGCTATGGCCGCGCCACACTACGTCTTGCTGTCAGCTCAGGCTCTGGCCCTGACCCCGAGATCCGACTCTGGCTCCGAAAACAAGACCTCGAGTCTGACTCGACCTCTTCTCGCCTGTACGCTTGCCCGGCCGGGTGCCCCCCTCCTCCGGTGGTTTTGGACACATCGCCCGGAGGACTTGCTTTTCCCGCTCTAGTTACCCACCCGCTCACCGCCTTGCTTTACATCTCACCCGACGCAAAGCATTTGGTCGACGTGGCTGCCACGTTGCATGTCCGTTCCGTGCTCGGACACGCCGAACACATGGCTGGAGAGAGGCCTGCTTTTCCACCCACCCTCGCCATTGGCCTCGCATCTCTGCTCATTCTTTTCCACCTTTGGTTACTGAAATTGGTCTACAACGAATATTGTGGGCTGAGCAATCGCCATCGAACTTAGGCCTCATCCAATCAAAGCCTTCGCCTTGTTTGTTGTCCTGTTCAACGTCGCACTTTTTGGAAAACCGGTGGGAGGAGGGGGGGGGATTCAGGCCAAGTGTGAACTTGAAGTCCTGCTTGCTGAGCCTCATCTCAATTGGGGTTTTGTGAATCTATCTGTAAATAATAATGTAAACTTTTCTGGGTTTGTGTGAAGTGAGAAAAGTTATTTTAATGTCATTGTGCTGTGCATTTCATTTTGATGTGGTTGTGAATTATTATTATTCGTTCCTTGAGGATGTTAAACATGTTTGAGTTTTTGGCTCATGTAATAACCTTTCACCTATTCTTATCAATACGTCACCAGATTGGCAACAGGTGTGTGTAGATAGCTTTTGTGTCCTAAGGTGGGTTGTGGAATGGAGAAGATTTCTAAATACCGGGGTGGGTTGAATGATATGAAGGATTGAGGTGGTTAACTGGGTGTGCTGGTACATGGAGGTTAAACCGCTCTTTGGAAGGTTGTGAGATCCAGTGAAGAAATCAAAGGTTTGAAAGCTGTGGTTGTGATGTGTGTGTTAGTTCAAGTTCAGCATGTTTGGGACATGTTTCCAGCAGCACCTCTTTTACATGCAGGTTCTGATTCTGTAGGGAACCAAGTGTGGAAGATCTAAAACTTTCATCTAGTTCGAACCCACACGACTTCTGACCATCTGTGTGAACCTGTATGATGTTATATGATCTGCAATGCAAACAGAAACTACCTGCAAACTGCTGGTTCATTAAAGTGTTGAAAGTGTTTTATCTCCCAAAATGAGATGTAATCCATGGTGCTTCCATGAACATTATTTATTATAATAAATAAATTAATAAACTAACCATTAAGCCAACACCAGACATAAAAGTTTAAGAACACCCCCATTTTTTCCAGTTTTTACTGAAATTTAAGCAGTTTAATGTTTCAATGTACTCTGAAATGAAAGCATGGAACAAATAAAAAAGAAATCATGGAATCGTTTCGTTGAACAAAATTTCATCTTAATTTTTGACTCTTCAAAGTAGCCACCTTTTGCAGATATAACAGCCATTGCAGATATAACAGCCATTGCAGATATAACAGCTCGTGCCATTCTTTCTACAATGGAAATCAAATATTGTTCGGAAAGTTCTTCCCAACACTGTTGCAGATGTTCCCACAAATGTGTTTCACTTGAAGGTTGCTTTGCTTTCACCCTTCTGTCCAGTTCATCCCACACCAGCTCGATGGGGTTTAAGTCTGGAGACTGTGCTGGCCATTCCATGATTTGAAGCCAACCATCTTGTTCTTTTCTTCTAAGGTGGTTCTGACATAGCCTGGAGGTATGTTTTGGGTCGTTATCTTGCTGTGGGATGAACCCTTGACCAACTAGGCATAGACCAGAGGGTTTTGCATGGTTCCGCAAAATGCTGTGGTTGCCCTTTTGCTTCAGGGTGCCAGTCACTCTGTGCAAGTCACCGACTCTTAATCCAGCAAAAGAGCCCCAGATCATCACGCTTCCTCCTCCATGTTTGATAGTTGGTGTCACACACTGAGGAACCATCCTTTCTCCTACTCGACGGCGTACAAAAACCCTGCGTGATGAACCGAAGATTTCAAATTTTGATTCATCGGTCCATAAGACCTTCTTCCAGTTTTCAGTAGTCCACTGGCGGTCCTTCATGGCCCAGGCAAGCCGCTTTTTCTTATTTTGCCATCTGAGCAATGGCTTTCTTATTGCCACTCGAAGTCTTCTCTTCACAGTTGAAACTGAGATTTCCTTACTTCGACCAGTATTAAGCTGTGCTTGAAGCTGCTGTCCTGTGAGCCGCCTATCACGCAAGCTGTTGACTCTCAAAAACTTGTCTTCTGATTGCGTTGTGGCTTTGGGTCTGCCAGACCTCTTCCTGTTAGAGTTTCCAAGTGTCTTTTGATGGTATAGGAAACTGTACTCACTGACACCTTGGCATTTCTTTGCAATTTCTCGAAAGGAAAGACCTACACTTTTAAGGGTTATATAATGGTCTGTCTGTCTTCCTTTGTTAATCATCTTTTTCTTGCCATTATGATAGTAATGTACTACTTCCTGCAGTGCAATATTGTCCAAATAATGCTTCAGAGGGTGTAGAAAAACAGTCTGTTCCAACACTGCTTTTATGCAGACAGAGGGTTCGTAACTCGTCAACAAAAGTTGGGACACCTGTATGAATTGTTTGGATCAACTTTCAAGGCTTAATTTACTTCCATTGCTGCAGAACAGCTGCAGTTGTTAACCCATTACTTGTTCCTTGAAAAGGGCCTTTCTTAACAACTCTCAAATTTATATTATTTTTCAGTTTTTGGTAACCTAAACTTTTTTTTTTTAAACCTCTGCCAGTTTACCACTTAGCTTTGTGCCATTTCAGGTTAGTCACTGGACTTAAACTGCTTAAATTTCATTAAAAAATGGGGGTGTTCTAAAACTTTTGACCTGGAGTGTAGGCTTGGTTCAGGTGTTAGTTTTCTTCCAAACCAAGCTGTTAAGTAGGTGGGTAGTAAGAAGGCCAGAAATAATTGTTTTAATGAAGCATCAGCCATTTTAGACCAGTTCATGAATATGAAAATAATTAATAAATGTCAATACAAAGACATTTTATCCCATATTAAATAAGATGAGAAGCATAATCCTAATCCTTAGTTTTAATTTCACAATGAGTGATCACATCTTCCTTCCCATACCCACTACAACTTGACACAACAAAAGAATATGAGGCATCTATTGTCTTTGGAAACTTATAATACCTTGTTATTGGGTTTCTCCTCAAAAAACATTTAAACTAATGGGACGTTTTACAGTGATAGTCATTCAAATATCCTCAGACATAAATTCGGCATTAATTCACTGTTATTTGATTGATGGTGCTTATAATGATGGAATAAGAACACATACAATATTTTTATTTTGTTATACATACATACTTAACCCCAATTGGTTATAAATTCAATATGGAACCAAAAAAAAATCTGGTTTATCTTCCTGTGTCTGGAAAAAACATAGAGAGTAAATTTTAGGATAACCAACCAAGGTAATCGCATGATTTCTTTCAATGGAGAAATTATATCCATCAGAATTCACCTACGTGAAGTTTTCCAACAAATAAATACGATGGTTATTGTGAGGAAACACGAGTTGGGGAAATATAAAATAATTACAGGATGTTCCTTTCCCCATACTACAAGGGTGAAGGTATGTATCTTGGTAGAGGATACTATATACCGAAGAGACAAAGGGGTGTCGGACGTCAATTTAGAAAAAAAAGGAGATGGAATAATTGATACTCTGATAGGCATAGGTTCAACTATTCTTAAACATAAAGACCTAATTGGTTCAATTGCTTTTGCTGTGGGAAATGTAGTGGGTGCTACAAAGAGCATAAAAGATGCCCAAAAGGAATCCCATAAATTGCAAGCAATAAAATAAATTAAGAACGGCAAAACTCAGTTGTCTCCCGAAGAATGACAAAATAATTCAAATACTTGGGTCAGGGTTTCAAAAGTTTTAACATCTTTTTTCCTAAATAAATACAAGTATGGAAGCAATTGATAGTATCTATGATTTGGATGATACCATTGTCATCTCAAACTCCACTAAAAAAGAAGACTACTTCAAGGTAAATGCTATAACAGGAACAGAATGGAATACAAATGGAACAAAAAGTCTTGGAAATAAATAATCAACAAACTTATTTGAATCTCACCGAAAGTTTCTTATGTAAATTTACATTCACTTCGGCTGCGAATAACACAAACACAATACTAGTAAATGATTTCTTCTGGAAAATGTTTGATCGTGTTCGTTTGTATGTTGGAACACAATAAGTTGAAGCAGTTGATTATGTCTCTGCTGCATCTGAAATGATGAAATTTACACTATATTCATTTAGTGATAGAATGGGAAAGGGGGTTGTCAAAGGTTTTATTCCTGATATGGCAACGGGAACAAACACAGACCCTGGTTATAGTCAAAGAAAGGCAATGTATAATGATGATACAAAAACAGGTAATAGTTTTACTGTGGCAATTCCTCTCAAAGGTGTATTTGGATTTTGTGATTATGATAGAGTTCTGTATGGACTTAAAATTAGATTTCAACTGCAAAGGAATGATAATGAAAATAGATTGCTTTTTGGCATTGCTAATGCTTTTGGTGCTCCGTTAAACTGAACCAAACCACTTGCACGTGGAATTTGGGTGTTCTGGAAGGAAAGCCACGATACATGTGGCTCATTTTTAAGAAACCAGATGGAGATACTGCTACTGATCATCTCTGCAAAAGCTGCAATCCACTGTAAAAGCAAAATCTCCCAGGGTATTCTTTCTATGATCCAGGAACAAACTTGGATAAAACATTAGATGAGGCTAACAATCCTAAACCTTGGTCTAAACCTAAAAACAGAGTTGATGAAGTGTGCATGAAGCACAAAATTGATTATGGAAACAGCATGACATTGGTATAAAAACACGAAGCGGATCGAGAAATGTATAATTTGTCTTTGATACAAAATCCAACCTTGAGAGAAAAAGTTGATAGGTTCATTGTGAAGATGATGATCAGTGCTAAATTGAAACTTGGGCTTGGAAATTCAAAAAACCTGTAGGCGATAATGATGTCATAAGATTGAAGAGCAATTAACTGATGAATTACATAAATCACAAAATTTAATAGAAAGAAGATTTATTCAAAATAACTTGTTTATATCTGGTCCACTGACTTGATTGAACTCATTAATGATGAGGGGTACAAGTATACTTTAACCGTTATTGATTTGAGGAGTAGATATGCGTAGGTTTTCCCTTTGAAAAACAAAACAGGTAATACTTTTATGTTAGCCTTTCAACAGATATTTAATAAAAGCAAGATAAAACCTAAAAAATTGTGGATTGATGAGTGTACAGAGTTCCACAACAAAACATTTTTGAATTTTCTTTAAAATAACAACATTACATTATACAGTACCTTTAATGAAGGAAAAGCGGTTGTTATTGAGTGTTTCAATCGCACTTTAAAAGAGAGACGACATAAAAAATTCACTCAACTCGGTTCTGAACAAAGGTTCTCTTTAATTCAGGACATTGTAGATAAGTATGGTAATACCTTGACATACGAGTTTAATTTGTTCTGTGACCGAGCTCGTAACTCGGTTTGCTCGTATATCAAAAAAAAATTTCTCAATTGAAATTAATTAAAATACCATTAATCAGTTCCAGCCAACCCCCCCAATTTTTTTTTTTAATTCACTTTATCACTAAACTTAATTGCTACAATTTGTTTTTTTACATTTTTTTAATTTCCTTTGCCGTTACACTTAATTGCTACAATTAGCCATTACCGCAGCTTCAAAATAATCGTAACGCCCTTGGCTGGCGTTATAGCCTTCAACAAATCCTTCTGCTTGAGAATAGTACATATCGTTGAAGTACTACGCTCAAACTCCCTCGCCAACTCGACAACACGCACTCCACGTTCATGTTTTGCAATGATTTCACGCTTCATTTCAAGCGACATCATTCGTTTCTTCTTAGCACTGTCCTTTGCAGTTACTTTTTTAGGACTCATGGTTGAGTTACAACAAAGAAATTTGGCAAAATAACTGCACCAATGAAAAAAAAAACAAGAGCTAAACAAAACGCAGATTACTACGGTACGACCCTACTCAACGAGATAACCAAGAGAACTGAATGAGTGAGTGGCGGGAGATGCGTGAAAAGGCGGGAGAAAAAGAAAAGAAGAAAAAAAAAACAGCATGCTCCACTCGTAAAACAAAGCAAAAAAAACCATGCTGATGAACCATGTGACCTATGACATCATAAATTTATATTCTGCTTCCAAGCGTGTAGTGGAACAAGTGTGTGAAGTTTGGTGTTAATCGGAAAAGGTTCATTTTTCTATCCAAGATGGCCGCCAAACCATGTGACGTGACGTCATAATTTTCAGCGAATATGCAGGCTTGGGGGTAGATTACAGTTGCCAAGTTTCGCTTCGATAGGTTATGTGGTTCCAGAGAAAACATTATTTAATATTGTTCTTGAATCCAACATCAATTATTCATGAACAAACTTATATTCGCTAGACGTGTGCAATACGTATGTGAAGTTTCCCCTTGATCTGACCAGCCATTCTGGAGAAGATGTTTGAAAGTTTTTTTTTTTTTTCAAAACAAGATGGCTGCCGAACAGTCACCTATGACGTCATAATATTTTTTTTTTTCCACAGTGAATTGTTGTGCAGATGAGGCTCAAGAAATTTCAGATTTTTCCTATGCAGCGTTCAACTTGACGAATTTTCACCGGGATACCGCTTCACTGATGATGTCACGAAAAATCACCCGTGTTCCCAATGGGAAGTTCATTAAAATATATGAAGCGAAATTTTTTTTCCATTGCACGGTGTCGAGATGCAGAGGTCCAAAGTTTATCGGTTTTTTTTCAAGATGGCGCCTGCACCACATGACGTATGACGTCACAATTATCAATTAAGTTTGCTATCAAAAAAGATACATACTATGGTGAAAATTTAGTTTCGATCGGACTTACCGTTCCTGAGAAAATGATTTTTAAAGCGAAAGAACCCGCAAATTGCAGGCGGAAAAAGAATAAGGAAATAAGAAATAAACAGAAGAAAAACAATAGGTTACCCAGTCCATAAGACTGGGTACCCTAACAAGGGTGTCTGTTCATGTCAAAACACACCACAGAATAATACATATATGCAAAAAGGAAGTGCAAGTACTTTACACTTTTCCAAACTGGATTCCATGATGAAAAGAAGCTCAAAACCTCATCAGTGTACCACTGATCATCCACAATATCCAGGCTCAAAAGATACGCCTGCTCCATTTTTACTCGTGCCGAAACCATACCTTTAAAGCACAAAAGCACATTTACATTTTTCCCCTTCAATTTTACTTTCCTGGTTTTATAAATTGCCCGTTTAGCAATACCCAACAGAAAAGACAACCAGAGTTGGTGTCAAAGCCACCCAATGCTCGCCTGTTTATACATTTATCGTTTTTAAAAGATGAGTCTAATAATTAATATTTTTTATAAAGCATTGCAGTGAAGTATAATTATAAAGCAATATATGTATTTGTATATTGTAATCAGTAACAAGAGCGCAAGTGAGCACAATATACGCCCCAAAAAGAAGGTAGATACAGAATTGTGCTACTACATGGAAAACAGCATCCTGGTTGCCATGGCAACCACTTTAGATGACGAACTTATGTCACGACACACCCTCTCCACAGTCTGTACCTATGTACCAAATATGAAACGTGAAAGTTGAAAACTTTGGGAGTTAGAGTGCGGACAGGAACGGACGGACAGACAGACAGACAGACGGATGGACGACCGGTATCACATAATACGCCCCGATATATATATATATATATATATATATATATATATATATATATATATATATATATATATATATATATATATATATATATATATCGGTCGTATAAAAAATAGTGTGGTAGATAAAAACATTAGAAAGGAAACTAGAGGGGGAGCACTCGGGAGAGTGCAAAACCTCTGCCGCCAATACTGCTGGGTCACTCAAGTGAACCTGAAACAGGTCAGGTATGGGAGCATGTGCCAGAACAGCACGTCGCTGCGTCCACTTTCCGCCAGTACTCCAGGGGCCTCCGTCTGGCCATCCCCCAGGCAGATGCCAGGCCCATCCCCATCTCCTTGAGATGATGGTCAACCTGTTGCAACCATGAGGCACGTGGTCGACCCACTGGCCTCCTCCACTCATGAGACTCCCTCGCTGAGAGAATCTGGTGAGCAGGATCAGAGTCAGGAAAACGAGCCACATGTCCATACAGCCGCAACTGACGCTCACGGACTATGCAGGTAACAAATCTCATCCGAGTCTCTCTCAGCAACCGCTCGTTGGACACAAAATCCGACCAGCGATAGCCAAGGATTCTCCGAAGAGACCTGGTACCAAAGGAATTAAGTCTCCGTCTCAGATCCTTGGTCAGAGTCCAAGTCTCGCACCCATAGAGCAAGACTGGAAGTACCAAGGACCTGAAGACTCGGACTTTCGTCCTCCCGCACAGGTACCGGCAGCGCCACACCCCATGATCCAGTGAATCCATGACTCCCCAGGCCCGACCCAGACGTCTATTGACCTCTGACTCGCAGCCAGCAGAGACATGAATATCACTGCCAAGGTAAGTGAATCTCTCCACGACCTCAACATCCTCACCACAAACAGACACAGACAGGACAGCAGCATCCAAGATGTCACCGAAAGCCTGGATCTTAGTTTTGACCCAAGAAACCCGTAATCCCAACGGCTCCGACTCCTCATTCAGCACCTCGAGTGCCCCCAAGAGGATGTCTAAAGTCTCCGCAAAGATGACTGCATCATCTGCAAAGTCAAGGTCCGAGATCTTGACATTCCCAAATGACGCACCGCAACTTGATCTCTCCGACATCCTCCCTAGAATCCAGTCCATACAAGTGCTGAAAAGTGTGGGGGCAAGTACACATCCCTGACGAACTCCAGTAACAACTGGAAATAAGTCAGAGATGGTACCACCACACTTCACAGCACTCTCAGTACCAGAGTAGAGTTCAGACATCAGATCGATCAGTTTTGGTGGCACCCCACGAAGACCAAGAATCCTCCAGAGGACATCCCGATTCACTGAATCGAACGCTTTACAGAGATCAACATAGGCTGCAAGCAGCCCCTGCCGAAACTCTCGTCTGCGTTCGGTGAGGACACGAAGTGCAAGGATACGGTCAATCGTTGACCTCTTTGGTGTAAAGCCTGACTGCTCTGGACGCTGGTGCTCAAGCAGATGGTGGCGAACCCTTTCGAGAATTATCCGAGCAAAGACCTTGCCCGGCACTGAGAGCAGCGTCACCCCTCGGTAGTTGTTGCAGTCTTGGCGATCACCCTTCCCTTTCCAGAGAGGGACAACAAGGCCCCTCTTCCAGTCAGTTGGGATGATGCCTGTGTTCCAGGCAGAGCACAAAACTGCATGCAACGACACGAGTGCAGCATTTCCACCAGCCTTGAGAAGTTCGGCATGGATGCCACAAATCCCTGGAGCTTTGCCCCGTTTCAACTGGTTCACCGCAGCCCGTGTTTCCACAAGCGTAGGTGGACCACAGTTGATTCGAGGGTCAGCAACAGGGATTGTAACACCCTTGACGTCCAACTCGACAGTTGGGGGATCAGCCTGGTACAACCGCTCAAAGTAACCGGCCCAGCGGGCCTTCACTTCAGACTCCTCTGTCAAGAGCCTACCACTCTCTGCTCGAACTTTAGTGCTCCGAGGGATGGGCTTGGATGAACGTAATGCGCGAATTCCCCTGTAAGCGGGACGAGAATCACCTGTCCACAGGTGATGCTCTACCCCCTCACAGATTCCTCGCACATAGGCCTCCTTGTCTACCCTCAGTGCACGTTCAGTTTTACGCCTCAGCTCCCTGAACAGCTCAGCTCTGCCATTCAGCCTGGCCCTGCGACTCTGGTCAATGGTATCCAGTGTCCCTTGAGAGACAAAATTCTTCTTTGCCCTGCAGTGAGCTCCATGGCATCCACCGGCAACATCAAGGACGGTGGTCTTGAAGGCGCTCCACAACTCTTCAGGACCCCCCAAAGCACCCAGACCCCCCAAGTGTCCACTCAGCCTGTTCGCAAACTCCTCAGCTACTCTCTCATCCCTGAGCTTGGCAACATCCAGCCTCGGCTGGGATGGTACCATTCTCCAGGATTTAAGGTGCAGCTTTAGAGTTGCTACAACAAGCCTGTGGTCAGTATTGAGGAACTAAGCACTCCGGTAGACCCTGCAGTTCTGGATCATCCTCCAACGACCGTCAATGAGGACATGGTCAATCTCCTTTGCCACACCGCCAGCGTTGGAATACCAAGTCCAGCGATGAGCTTGTGGGCGCTGAAACCATGAACCAGCCACCCTAAGTCCATGACTTCTTGCAAAGTCAAGGAACTTAGTGCTATTCTGGTTCATAGTTCCTGACCCATGGGGACCAACACACACCTCATAACCGTCCCTATCAGTTCCAGTCGATGCATTGAAATCCCCCAAGACTAGAAGTGTATCTCGTCTGGGGCACTGATCAACCACAGACTCGAGTGTGGCGTAGAATGCATCCTTCACGGTGAGATCACTCGCCTCAGTCGGAGCATAAACAGAGACCAGGGAAATGACACCTAAGGAGTGACGAATCCTTAATCTCATAATACGCTCGTTGACCGGTGTTACCTCCGGTCAACCTGAAACCTTATTCATTAAATATGTCAACAGTGCTGACAGAGTTATAGTTCTTTTCTCCAACATTTTTTTTGGGGGGGGGGGGGTTGGAAATCACTTAAAACATGTAGACCTGAAACATATGTCTGTAGAGGTAACCTGAAACCTTATTCATTAAATATGTCAACAGTGCTGACAGTTATAGTTCTTTTCTCCAACATTTTTTTTTTTGGGGGGGGGGTTGGAAATCACTTAAAACATGTAGACCTGAAACATATGTCTGTAGAGGTAACCTGAAACCTTATTCATTAAATATGTCAACAGTGCTGACAGAGTTATAGTTCTTTTCTCCAACATTTTTTTTTTGGGGGGGGGGGGGGGTTGGAAATCACTTAAAACATGTAGAAAAGCAAAAAAAAAAATTCTCTAAATTTTTTTTGGGGGGGGGGACCAAGTCCAAAATCTAATGGCATGATCCTTGGACCATACCTAACCCCCCCACCAAGTTTCGTCGAAATCCGTCGAGGAGGTTTTCCGTAATACAAAAAATTTTACATTTTCACGCTCACGCTCACGCCGGGGGTATCGCTATAGCTCTCTGTTCTTCGAACAGGCGAGCTAAAAAACGAGTACTGGTTTACTCTTATAATTGCCCTTGATTCCATAAATAAAGACTGGAAATGAAAAAACAAAATTATATTTATAGAAAAGCTGTTGAAGGAAGAGAAAGAGTGGTACGAATCTGTTACATTCAATAAAAGTATGGGCCACATTTTCAATTAAATCACAAAAAGGACAAAAAATTAGAACAGAAGAGTTAAACTTATGGGGTAATGTCTGTGTGACCATGGCTTGATGTGCTAGTCTCCAATTCAGGTCTCCAGTTCACCCAAGAAATGGAGAACTAAGCATTTTGTTCCAAACTGGAGTTTAAAAAGTTCCAGCAGGTAAGATGTCATTCCACCGATTTTTTAACAGTTTTGTAAAACCAGGTATATATGCTTCCAGACATATGTTGTCGATAGCCGTTTTCCCCATGACGTGAAACACACCAATTTCCTCTAAGTTGGAGGAGAATGCACCCTCTTGTTTTTTGAGGCAATTTGAAGTTCAGGAAATGGAGACGTGAGTCTACCACTTCATCCACCCCAGTCCACCCGATGTTTAGTCGATGAAAGGTTTGAATTACTGCTTTCAAGACATTTTCCACAATTCGAGCAGAACGAACACCAGTTTTTAAGGAAAGTGAGCTAACAGGTAGCCAGGCATTCAAGGATGGCTGCAACAGGTCTTGCACTCTGTTTATTCCAACACTGGTGAAACAATGCATAAACGACCTGTCGGTTGAAATTCCAGAAAATAAAGGATTCTGAACTAATGGCTCATGTACAAACTTTTGGGCATCGTATGATACCTCTAAACGTTGCACTCGGAGGACTTGCCAAGCATTTAAAAGGCTCTGATGAAAACTGGGGAGGTGAGACATGTCAACGTGTTGCAGGTCGATGAGGAAAAGTTCACGGTCATATTTGAGACCTGCTTTCTGCAACCAGGTGTTTGTGAGAGGTAGCCAAGGAACACACTCACTGTACATTAAGCGCTTAATCGTGGAAATCCGAGACGCAATTATCTAGGCCGGGAGCCCGGGGGGGGGGGTCAGCCTTGCTGGAAAGTTAACCAATTTTCATGTATATAGCAATGGTCCATGTGCATGTCGATGTAAGGAAATCGACGTCTGCCAGGAACATTCTGGTGGGTGTGGTCAGAAGGGCCATTATAAAGGGACTCAAAAATTGAGCTCGATCAGCTCTGTGAGTGAACCTGATGAAACCTAGTTGAAAATGTTTGGCATAGTCCCAAATATCATGTATGACCACTGCCAGACATTTTCAGTGGTGGGGTGTGCCTGCCAGATTACATAACCGGAACCCCAAAATTGAGCTCGATCAGCTCGTGAGTTAACCCAGTGAAACCTACTAGAAAACGTTCGGTATAGTCCCAGATATTAGTTCATTTGCCAGAGAAGTAACCTTGTTGTCTTCAAAAGTGTATGGTTTTATGGTGGTTTCTTGTTCACAGGCATGCATAGACAAAATTAAGCTTGGTTGCCCGGATGGCAACCATGGGGAAATCTGTTATTTTTGCGCAAATACAAGATGGCCGTCATCGACCGGGCTGAAAATATAACTTTTTAGGTAATGAACTTAAAATTACACATGAGATCTTTTCCATATAATTTTGGCACGAGGAATCGATATATAACCTTATTTTTGTGATTAGAAGTAAATTTGAGGTCAATGTTCGAGTTCCTGGCAATTGTTTGCCGTGTGAGATACATTTTGAATGACAACAAGGTCACTATTCTGACAACTGGACG
The DNA here is from genome assembly GCF_056783735.1 of Eptatretus burgeri. Lineage (NCBI taxonomy): Eukaryota > Metazoa > Chordata > Myxini > Myxiniformes > Myxinidae > Eptatretus > Eptatretus burgeri. The sequence goes on along the minus strand of NC_140971.1, from coordinate 6,197,921 downwards.
CTCACATACGACATTAATGCGAGTTACTAATTCATTGTTTTATTCTTCACTGGAGTATCTTCAGAAGTCATTGACTGATATGGGAATGACTTATGTCCACATCTCTGTGGATCTCCAGCTGTACATGGTGGCTTGCCAAATCAAGTGGCATGACGTTGATCGCTTTAAAAATGTGATTCTGAGGCCTGGGATAATGCACACTGTGCAGTCCTTCTGTGGTTGCATTGGCAAACTCATGCGTGGGTCTGGTGTTGAGACTCTCATCAGTTCAGCATTCAGGGGCCTAGCAGGAATCATGAGTGGCAAGTTCGATCAATGAAAGCCTTCCAGATGGTTTCGACTGCCCTTCTCATTTCCTTCCTCACCACCGGCCCCAAGACATTCCAGGAGTTGTGCAACTACCTTGAGACATGCAGACAGCACCCAACTGGGAAGCACTGGGTTGATAACTTCATCAAGCCTACTCTGTTTGTTCATCAACTTCTGTATAGTGAGAGGGAGGCAGACTTCCTGCTGCAACAGCTAACACTTGAACGCATGCTTCCCTACTTCTTTGTTTCTGGTCACCATCACTATGCCCGTTACATCACCCATCACCTCTGGAGATGCGCTATCTGCTGCCACCAGATGCCAAGTCAGAGCTCATATCAGGTGCTTTTGTGTGTCGTCACCAGGAAGGCATTTGGAATGGTGTGAGTTCTGATCAGTTCGGTGAACAAACTGCTATTAGAATTGGCAAGGCTGGCCTCAAGGGTATGACTCTTTCTCCAAAGATGGTAGCAGAGTGGATCGATTCCTTTCCTGTCTCTGCCTATATCTCATATACAATGGAGAACATCTACCCTGACTCCTCAAACAAGGACAATGAAGACCAAGTGACAGAAAAGGACACAAGAATCGGACCACGTCACAAGGAGGAGGGGAAGAAGAGGAGAGAACTTGATGCAGATGATCGGCACCGGATTTTACTTGAATTGTCGAATGTGTCTCATCCTCTTGAGAATCACTCACCACATCTGTACAACATTGCCAATGGTCGAATTGCTCCCCGAGAAGCTGAAGTGAATGTTGAGGATTCCATGGTTAGAGGTCAGAAAATGGTTGCAGAGTTCCATGCATCCCTTCCAGGTGGATTCCATGCAACCATCTCATGCCCCATCAAGACAATGGAGCACTTACAGAAAGGAGTGAAAATTGGGGACAAGACAATCTTTGAATTAGAAACCATCTTCCTCAGGCTGCTGACTATTGGACAGCAAAGACAAATGGAGCTCGGACCTATCTTCCATTTTGAGCTCTGCGCAGTACCCCCCTCACTGATTGATGAATATGGGTGCTTAAGGAAAGGCAACAAAGCACCACTGGCACACAAACTCTGTGTTCAGGCGCAACAGCCTCTGCAACCAGATGTTACCATTGTTGACGCGAGCCAACTTCTCTATCATATTGTCTGGCCTTTCAGGGGAACTATGTCAGTATTAGTTGAGTCCATCAAGACAAGTCTGTCTACCATTGCTGGTCAGATCTTGGTCTTTGACAAATATTATGATGTTTCTGCAAAGGACCATGAACGAGTGAGGCATGCTGGCATTGGTTCCATCAACTATGACCTCACAATAAACACACCCCTACCTAGTCGAGACGCCATCCTGAAAAACAAGCAGAACAAGTTGCAGCTGTCCAAGGTTTTGAGTACCTATAAAACTTTGGTGAAGGAGTTACTGTGGAGAGCCGTAGCCATGGTGCGTTCAACCATGATGAAGCAGACATTACAATGATCTCACACCTGCTCATGGCTGATGAATGTAATGCAAGAGTGATACGTATCCTCTCTGATGACACTGATGTTTTTGTATTGATGGTTTACTGGGTTTACCAGCGGAACATCCAGGCCACAGTGCAGATGGAAAGGTGGGATGGAGCAATTTGGGATATCAACACCACCTGTGACCAGCTTGGCCCCAAGTGTCTGCAGCTTTTGGGAATGCACTACATCACTGGCTCAGATACCACGTCATACCCATACGGCAAGGGCAAAGTGTCATCCCTGAAGACACTGAGAGCTGGCATCTTCCCTGGTTTGTACTCCGCACTTGGTGAGCTGAACGCAAGCCATGAATAGCTCATGGAAGCAGGGCGGACATTCTTCTGTGCCCTGTATGGTCAGCCAGAAGGTATCACCATGAGTGAGATGAGGTACTATATGTACACAAAGAAGTCTGGCAAGCCCCTCAAGCTCATGGCATTACCTCCAATTGAGATCAATCTCTTCCTACATCTTTAGCATGCACATCTACAGACAGTACTTGCAAAATCAGCTGATCAGCAGGCCCCACCTGAACTTGACATCACAAAATATGGATGGGACATCAGATATGGAATCCCAGTGCCAGCAACTTCTGCTACTCCACCAGCCCCTTTGGACCTCATGGATGTTGTGCGGTGTGGATGCAAAGCAGAGGGGAAGGCCTGCAGTACTGCAAGTTGCAGTTGTCACCATGCAAAGATCTCCTGCACGCTATAGTGCACTTGTGGTTGCAGTGACAAGTGCTTCAACCCACACAAGACTGTGGAAGACAGTGAAAGTGAAGTGAAAGAAGGGAGTGTCGAAGCAGAACTGGAAAGAGAGGAGGATACGGAAGGGGGACGAGTACAATGAATGGGAATGAACAATACGTAAGTTGTCTACTTGGCTCTATGTCCTCTGTTCCTAAGATGTCCAATATGATGACATGACAATGTGTATGCTTTCTGATTATCAACATACTGTTGTGAACCATTCATGACTTCACTTTTGCATTGGTGTTGCATAATTTTCAGCAGAAAATAGTCATGGACATTTCATGTGAACCTCTATTTATTCCTGAACGTAAAAAATAACCCCAAAATTGAATTTCTCATGTCAAAATCATATGGAAAAGAGGTATTACACAGGATTATATGTTGACTGATTAAAAACTTAGCCCCATCGTCTGAGCTGTAGCGGCCATCTTGAATTTATGCAAATCACAGGAGTTCCCCAAGGTAGCCACCCCAGCAACCAACCTGAATTTTATTAATGGACCCATGTTAGTTCAAAACAATCATAAAACCATACACTTTCCACATCAACAAGGTTGACAATGGAACACATAATAACGGCAAATGCACTATATCATGAATGAACACTGCCAGACTTTCAGTGGTGGGTGTGCCCGCCAGACACCCCCGAATGCCCCCACCCCAAAAATTGAGCTACATCAGCTCGTGAGTTAACCCGGTAAAGCTTACTGGAAAATGTTTGACATAATCCCGAGTACCAGGAATGGTCACTGCCAGACATTTTCAGTGGTGGATTGTGTCCGCCAGACACCCCCGAATGCCCCCACACCCAAAATTGAGCTCGATCAGCTCGTGAGTTACGCTGATGAAACCTCCTGGAAAATGTTCAGCATAACTCCGTGTATCATGAATTTTCAGTGGTGGAGTGCATGTGCCTGCCAGACACCCCAAAATACCTGCTCTCCACTGAGCCAGACGGAATTCTGAGAAAAAGCCCAATGATTCTGTGGCATTGTAATTTACTCACAATTATCAATACAGAATGTATTTGACCAAGCCTGAACCGAGACAACATTAAGGTGCCAGGCGTGTTACTTTAGATGTATTACGTTTTGTGACACTTTTACCGGTATATGTGTCAGTTTTAAAATAGGAATCAAGTAGTCAAGTTCTCTTTGCACTGCAACCCAACTTATTTTATTGAGGATCAGAGTCATCAACACATCCAAGAAGATATTCAACGCAGTCTGAGAGGTAAGTTTTGTTACTTAAATTGCTCCCCATAGATATCATGCTGCCACCTTTTATCTCATTAATCAAGCTTTAAAACCTTAAAGATTTAAGAGAAGTCTCTCCTTTGTAACTATACTCAAAATCAGTGTGTTTATGGTGGTGCAAAGCGGTACATGTACATGTACATCCCTTTGAATCCATCAGGTACGGGGGTATGTTACCAGAAGAGTGCCGAGGCCTAATCGCAAACGACACAGGATTCACCTAACCCTCATCCTCCTGCTGATGCTATCCATCCATCATATGGAGGGCCACTTGTCCATTAATTAGGCCTACTTTATCGACTGATATAGATATTTCAATGAACCTTATGCAGCCAAGGTTACTCACACTATATACTACAAGTGGAGCCAATATGCTTAGGTCTACGGTCATTAATTTCAAAGCGAAACAATGAATGTATACTCTTTTCTTGATTGAGGGAAATGAAGGTATATATTTCTCATGTCTGACTGGACCATTATGATGATTTTTGTACATGTTACTGAACCATTTCCCTCAAAGGTAAGCTAATGCCCATACTACGATAAATGTCAATTTTGATTCCTCTCCATTAATATTTAATATTACTGCAGTCATTTCTTTTTATAATGGGTGTTAGCAAAAGTGTAGCACAGGATTTTTTAATACAATACATTATTCTATTCTTTCAGCTTTGGATTATCGACGTCAGCCAGGAGGATGACTTCAGAAGAGCAAGGTTTGGAAGAATCACCCAGGAGGATGGATCCAGAAGAAACATGTGTGACTTCAGAAGAGCAATGTTTGGGAGTGTCAGCCCAAGGATCAAATCGTTCATCCACTATTGTCAATCAAGAGGTAAGGGTAATGAAACTTAATTTGCACATTCTAAAGCACTGAGAAGATACCACTCACCAAGCCACCAGAGAAATCTCCTCTCAAAATGTCTACTGAGTTAGCATAATTTTGTAACTTCAAGGACAGAGGTGAAATTCGGAATTCCCATAACCAAATGTCAAACGTCATTATGCCTCCGCCACAAATTTATGTTTTTGGGTTGTCTGTCCGTCCGAGTCTCATTATCGCGGTCTTAAGAACCGTTGAAAGGATTTTCGTCAAACTTTTTACCTGTATGCACTTGGAAGAAGAGGCAACATGATTAGATTTGGGGTTATTAGATCAAAGGTTACAGGTCAATTTATTCGCACAGAATATCGATTCAAACATTATGCGGTTGCCCAGCTGACAGTTATATCCACATGTGATCATATGATCCCTGGACCATTTAATTTTTACTCCACATTAACGGACCCTATTTTCATTCCAGAACAATAACGCTGAAGGTGTTTCAAGCTGCTATATCTGTCACAAGTGCACAGAAGAGGACGGCAAGCTGAGAAAGTTCAGTGACAGGACAAGGACAACAGTAAAGAATGCTGCTGCCTTGCGTAAAAATTGGAAATCTGACAAATACTTTGAGGTCACACAAAAGATTTTGATAAGCGGTGATCACGAATCTACTGTCAGCTATCACCCTTCCTGTCATTAAGCATTACACAGCAGTGAAGCGTCCGAAAGAACCCCTGCCACCTGATGATGAACCAACCGCCAAAAAGGTTTCTATCCAAACAAGACGCTACAGTGTCCTTTCCAAGTCTGATCAGCAGGGCCTGTTGAAAGGTACTTGTATTTTCTGTAGCAAAAGCCATAAGAAGAAAAATGGAAAAGAGGAGCCCAGACTGAAGATAATGACAGTTGCCGGTTGTGAGTCACTTTGTCATCGGGTAAAATCTTCTAAAAACGAACGTATCAAGAGTCTCATTCGGAGTAGCGTGGACCTGATCGCAAAGGAAGCAGAATACCACAAATTCTGCTGTGTCCAGTTCCTGAGGGAGACTGATGATCAAGATAGGCCCAATGAAGGGAGTTTGTCTCAGTCCTACCACAAGAGAGCATTTGCATCTCTGCTTTCATATATCCAGAATGAGGTGGTAGAAAAGCAACGATCTGTGTTAGTTAGTGATTTACTTGGCATGTACAAAGAGGAGTACACCAGTGTCGGAGGAGATGGGGCAGACGTCCAGGCCTACACAGCTCAAAATCTTACCAGGAAGGTAAAAGACCATTTCAAAGAAGAAATCGCAATAAATCTGGCCGACCATCGGAAAGGCAACTTCATCTATAGTTCTGCTCTTCCAGAAGAAGATGCCAAAGCTCACCTTCATGAGGATTCTAAAACGGTATGAACAGGATAATAAGTTAAGATGGTCCGTTCTCCATCTTAGATCTCTGATTATGCAGCTCCCGAAGACCAAGACCCCAAATCCTGCAACAGTACAAAGTTTGAAGGAATGCGCCACAGAGATACCAGCACAGCTGGACCTGATCTTCAGACGTCTCCTTGGTGGCATGACACCAACTTTCAGTGCTGCACAGAAGGTTACAGTCAACAGAAAGGTAACTGCAATGGCATCGGATGCCATTTATAACATCACTCATGGTACCATAAAACCATGGAAGCACACAGCCGTGGGTCTCGGGCTTGCATTCCTCACAGGATCAAAATTGGCCATGCAGATTCTGAACAGAACAGGACGCTGTATACGCTACAGTGACACCAAGGCTCTCGAGACTGAATTCGTCTATTCAGTTGAGGGTGACGAACGCGACATTCCAGATGGGATTCGCCTTGAGCCAAACTTAGCAACAGCCTGTGTGTGGGATAACAATGATGCAAACGTGGAAACTCCAGACGGGAAAGAAACGTTACATGCGCCAGTTGGTCACACCTACCAAAATGTGTTGCAAGATGACCAACATGCCAACACTAATCCAATAGTTTCGAGAGGAAGAAACCGACGCAAGAAGAAACTGGGGATAGTTTGTCACCAACCGATTATGGATGGTCTGTGAATGACAACATCCTGAAGACAACCTGGATTGAAGGGCCAGCCATACCAGACAGTTTGTTTGCAAATGGCAGTAACAACGCAGAGGACATGGAGGTCGAAGGTGACAGCGAGTCGGAGTTGGAAGTAGAAAGTATTGATGGATTATTGAGAGAATCAGATGGCGAAGCATGGAGTGAAGACTCAGAATCAGAGGAGGAAGACGGGGATTACTGATAGGAGACCACTCTAGAAAATTTGAATTTGTTTGAATGAATGGCTGACGTCTGTTTGTGGTCATTCATATGGGCTATACAGTACCGTATTATGCTGAACATTTTCAGTCACTTTCATTGGATTGGTAACTCATGAGCTCAGATCTAGTTCTGTATTTTGGAGTTGGGGAGGGGGATCCAGGTGTCTGGCAGGTATACTCCACCACAGAAAATGTCAAGTGGTCATTCATTATTTTTTTTCTTTCTTTGCCTCATTTGAAGGACTATTGTTTCATCATATGATAATCACATTACAAAACATAAATGTACAGACAAATGAAATCAAATTATATACCGTAGCATGTCAAACAATCTTTCTACCTTGCTTCTGTCATTTCTTTCGTTTGGTTTACTGTTAAAAACAAGCTCAAATGAGCTAAGATCCTCGTCCTCTTAATGATGACGTCATAAAAACTAATATGACGTCATTGTGATGTGTCAGGTTTGCGATAAATTATCTGTGCTAATGCCCGGCTTGATTCCCGCAAACAAAATTCAAACAGCTTGCCTCGTTTCGGAGATAATGGTATAGGCGATATTATGACGTCAACTTTTTTTCTCGGAAGAATTTCCAAAATCGGACATGGTTACTGCCTGCGCGTGGGCTTTCTGCATATACATGGCAAGTTTCACGAAGATCCGAAGAAAACTCTGGGTTGTGAAACAAAAAGTCAAAAAATAGGAATGACGTCATAAAAATTGATATGACGTCATAGTGATGTATCATATGTGCGGTAATTCATCTCTGCTAATGCCCTGTTCGATTCCCGCAAACAGAATTCAAAAAGCTTGCCTAGTTTCGGAGATAATTTTTTGGCGATTTCCATTAGCGGAGATATTTTGACGTCATAATTTTTTTCACGGAGGAATTTTCTAAATCGGAGATGGTTACTGTCTGCGCGGGGTATTTTAACACATGTATGCCAAATTTCAGGAAGTTTCGATGAAAACTCTAGGCTGTGAAACAAAAAATTCCACAAGAAGAAGATGACGAACAACAATGTGAGTAAGGCTGAGAGATCCTCCACGAGGATCTAAAAAAAATTAGTTCATATTTCAACTCGTGCAAAAGAGCTCTGGCATGCGTTTTAGTACCAAAGCTCATCTTTGTGTTTTAGTACCACATCTCATCGTTGTTGCCAAAGATTAAATACATCAGGTTCTATCTGGTTTTTTTTCTCTCTCTACAATCAATGAGAAGAAGTGTTTTGTTTTCATGTTTAAAACATTGATAGCATCTACTGCAATTGGCATTTCTATAAATTGTTCCCCTGATTAATCCATACCTGTTTCAGCAGTACGCAATTTATCCAACTATAATCTCAGAAACGCTTTCTTAAATTTTATGAACTTAAAGGGAAATAATAGTTTCGGCAATGTATTACATTTAACAGATAACGTCAGCGTCTTTACAACACCCACGACAAATGACGTGTTATACCTTAGAAATCCCTTCTTTTCCCATGACTTGAAATAAAACATCTGATTTTCAAAAGTTATGTTGCTGTTATTCCATTGCATTTTATTCTCAATGTTATTCTCATCAGGTTAAATCACAAGTTGACCTAGCTCAATTTTTTTTTTTGGGGGGGGGGGGGGAGGGTGGCATTCAGGAGTGTCTGGTGGGCACAGCCCACCAATTAAAATGTCTGGCACTGGCCATTCATGACACCTTGGACTATGCCAAACCATTTCGTGTAGGTTTCACCAGGTTAACTTAAGAGCTGATCTAGCTCAATTTTGGGGGTGGGGGCATTCGAGGGTTTCTGGTGGGCACACCCCACCACTGAAAATGTCTGGCAGTGGTCATACATGATATTTGGCACCATGCCGAAAATTTTCCAGCAGGTTTCATCAGGTCAACTCACAAGCTGGTCCAGCTCAATTTTTGGGGTTCCGGTTATGTTATCTGGCAGGCACACACCACCACTGAAAATGTCTGGCAGTGGCCATTCATGATACCCCGGACTACGCCGAACATTTTCCACTAAGTTTCATCGGGTTAACTCACAGAACTGATCTAGCTCCATTTTGGGGTCCCTTTCTAATGGCCCTTTTAACCACACCCATCAGAATGTGCCCGGCAGACATCCATTTCCTTATATGGATATGCACATGGACCATTGCTATATACATGAAAATTGGTTAACTTTCCAGCTAGGCTGACCCCCCTGGGCTCCCGGTATAATCCGACTTGGGATATGCATCAGATTTTGACCACCCACATTTCGGGGTCTGCAGACCCAGCCAATGGTGGCCACCCCAGAAAAAAAATCAGTCAGAACCCTCTGAATGCCCGTGACCAAGTATCTTGGAGATTCAAGTGGGATAACTTTATGCCAAATAAATGGAACCACCAGGTTGTTTATGATTGACACCCGTGTCTTAAGCAAGAGAAATTGGTACAATCTTTTCCACCTTGCCAGTTTCAATTTAATTTTTTTCCAGGAAGTTCTCCCAATTTTTTTCTCATATGCTTCAATTCCTAGAAATAAGCCTAAATATTTAAACCACTCACTACTCCACTGCATTCCTCCTGGTAAAACAGGCAGGGACGAGGAAGGCGATCTAGGGCCCACCCAAAAAGCGACACTTTTATTCCAAATTAACCTTGCAGTAGAAGCAAGCCCAAACTGGGTAAGGCAACGAGAGACCTCAGAAACATCTTTTTGATTTGCAATAGCAACACAAATATCATCAGCATAAGCTGAAACGACGACTTTGGAGTTTTGTGAAAGAGAGACCCCTAACACCGAGTTACTGAGTAAAGCTAACAAAGGTTTAACGGATAGATTGTAGAGCATGCCTGATAGCGCACAGCCCTGACGGATGCATCGCTGAAAGGGGAAAGGGTGACAAAGACTATTATTAACCTTCAGCAGACAAGATGCATTTTTGTACAATAACTTAACATAAGCAATAAATTTTTCCCCAAACCCTGTTCTCCTTAATACATCAAACAAAAAAGAATGGTTAACACTATCAAAAGCTTTTTCTTGATCTAAAAGTAATAAACCAAAAACAGGAGATGTAGTTCAACCGAGACTGATGAAGTCTCTCACCAAAAAAATATTATCGTACATGGAACGTTCTGGAACACAGTATGATTGATCAGTGCCAATCAAGAAAGAGATGACTTCCTTTAGGGCCCTGTCACACCTTGACGATTTAGCCAGTGTATGGCAACGTATCAAAATGTATGTAAAACGCTGGCATACGCTGAACTATTGATGTTTTTTTTCAGTTTTGGGCGTATTCATAATGAGTTGGACATATGCATAACGTATTAGTAATGTACACAGAACGTTTCGATAACTTATACCAAAGAATGCTTAGCGTGTTGTTGGCATTCACAACCTATGCCCAACGATAGTCTCACTTATGCATAGCGCATGGCAGCGTATCGCCGACGATCATGTGGCGTAGCCTATTAAAAGGCTGCCGCTCGACTATTTAAATGGACGCTGCCACTTGACGATTTTAATCATAACCAAGCAAGACATCGAAGTGTCAACATCACCGTCATGCCAAAGAAAACTTCGAAGAATGCCGCAAAGAAGTCTCCTGGCCGTGGCCGTGGACGCGGACGCAAGGAGGATCCATCATCACCTACACCCTCCCCATCACGCTCACCTACTAAAACTGACATGGACCTACCACTACTACTACTACGACTGACATGCTCACCTACTACTACTACTACTGCTACTACTGACATGGAAATCTACTCAACATGGAGTCTGGAACACTGACGGGTTCCTCCTGTGAACCCCATTTTTAGATACCAATTCCCCTAAACGCTGCCAATACGCCATTATACGGTAGCTGTAAGTTAGAAACACGTTCAGTAAGTTCTGTGGTCGTCCGGAAGACGTCAACGTCTACAGACGTCAATATGCGTTGGAGATACGTTACACATAGGTTCAAAGCACGTTACTCATAGGTTAGAAATAAGTTTCGGGTAAACTAGACATTACCTCGATGTATTTCGACTTATGAGTAACTTACAAGTAATGTGTGTCAACGTGTGTCAACAATCGCATAACGTGCCTACAACTTATGGCCAGCGTATGCGGAACGTGCGAGTCATACACCGAGCACGTCGGAAAATTTGTTGATGAGCTCGGCATACTACGACGTATGCCAGCGTGCTCTTAACGTATACAAAACTTACCCACAACGTATTCGACGTGTGCCAGCATTTGAGAACAATTTTTCATACGTCGGCATACGCTGGCTGAAACGTCAAGGTGTGACAGGGCCTTTAGACGGGTTGCAAGTGCTTTTGACAATATTTTATAGTCCGTGTTGAGGAGTGACACAGGCCGCCAATTTGTGGTCTCATGCAGGTTTTCTTTCTTCGGAAGGAGACACAAAACTGCCCTTCGCAGCTCAGTGGCAATTCACCTTGTTCAACACTTTCCTGAAAGAGCTCAAGAAGATTAGGGCCTAGAATGTCCCAGAAAGCCTTATAAAATTCAGCTGGAAGGCAGTCAGGTCGAGGGGCTTTCCCATCTTTGCTATTCTTAAGCGCAGCAGTAAGTTCTCCAAGAGAAATGCCAGGCTCAAGCAATTGTTGTTGGTCTTCAGACAGAGAAGGGAGCAGTTCAAGCATCGCATTCCTGTTCTCCTCATTCACAGTTCTTATTGCAAAGAGTTTAGAATAATAATCCTGTAGTTCATGCTTAATATCACTCTGGGAGATCAATAAATCACCACCAGAAGAGCACAAAGCATGGAATTGTTGAGAGGTCTTGACTGTTTTTTTCCAAATTGAAGAACCCTTTGTTTGGTGTGTCAAGTTGGATTTTTTCGTTCCGCAGTCGGACAAATGTGCCGGCCGCCTGCTCTTTCACCATTTCAGCCAGAAGGGTCATTTTCTCCGACAACTGCTGGACATTCTCGCTAGACAATCCAGCTTTCTGCTCACAGATAAGTATGTTGTTGTTGTTGTTGTTGTTGTTGTTGTTGTTCGTCTTTCAGCTGCTCCCGTTAGGGGTCGCCACAGCGGATCATCCGTTATGATCCGCATACTGATTTGGCATAGGTTTTACGCCGGATGCCCTTTCTGACTCAACCCTGGTCGCCTCTTACGACACAGGGATAAGGATTGGGTTTCGCCATGATTCCGGGCTGCGCTGCACCCTCTCATAGCGTGGCCCAGTGCAGAGCACCCGTCCTCAAGCAATCCTCCAACCAAGCCTCCGAGTAGACGGTTTACCGGCGCACGCCACTACGCCCGGTATTGCTCACGGAGAAGTATATCGTTTTTTAAAGCAGATATCACACCAAAAGCGTTGTATGTGCTGTAAGAGCAGTATTGTTCGCAAAAAACATTTGATTTGGGACTTTGTGCAGTCCCACCATTGTCTTAAGTTCAAGTATGAACCCTTTTGTGACTCAAATTTTTTCCCATACCATCTTAAAAGCTTCTATAAAATGTGCACTTTGTAGAAGTTTCAAATTAAAAGTCCAATATGCACTTCCACAGACATGATGAGGAGAGCCACACACCATAACAATCATGTGATGATCGGAAAAACCAGAAGGCCTGATATACGAGTTCTTAACAATATTTACCATTTCATGATTAACATAAAATCTGTCTAGGCGAGCCATCGTCAAAACATTTCTTGATGCACAAACCCATGTATACTGATGGATATTACGGTTTTGTACCCGCCACACATCCACCAGTTTAAACTTTTTAACTAGCTGTGCCAAAGGCCTTGCACTGGGTGGATGAGGTTCACAAGTGTTCCGATCAAGTTGTGGGTTGAGGGTGCAGTTGTAGTCACCCCCCAGGCACAACAACATGGTCAAGTCAATGGTGCTTACAAACTCTGCCAACTTATACAAAAAGGCACCTCTTTTAGAGTTAGCAGTAGGACAGTAAACATTAGTCATGCAAATCTTTAGGTTACTACTGACAAATTGCACAGACAGTAAGTAACCTTTACAAATGATCTCCGAACGCTGGAGTCTCGGATGTAACACTATTGCCACACCAGCCTTGGCCTCAACAAGCGCACTAAAGAAAAAAAGACAACCATTAAAGATTCTATGCCACTCATCCTCAGAAGACTGATTTCCATGCGTCTCCTGTAGCATTAGCACATCAATTTTTTTTCTATTTGAAAGAGCTGAAACACCTGGAGGCGACGCACACAACTGCAGCCTCCATTGATGTTCAGGGATGCTACGTTCATCTCCATTCTGTTAGTTATTGTTGAAGTTCTTTACCAGCCCGAGTCACACATTTCCTTAACCTTTGGAATTGGGGATCTGACAGGTTAACCTGATAAGGTTCATGAATCATACTCCTTGCAGAATCATACTCCTTGTAGATTTGGGAAGTAATCTTTGATTTTTACGTATCTTTTCCTGAATGTATCATGCAGGAATTTAATTACATTTTATTGAGACACTAAGGTTGTGTCGTTTCCCCCCCTCATCCTCTTGAGAGCTTAAAGCACTGAAATGTGGGGTAGAAGAAGTTTCATCTGAATCAAGTGCTTCAGCTATGGCTTCCACTATTACTTGTGGAACACTTACTTTTGGCTCAAGAGATCCCATGGGAACAGAAAGTTGTGCCCTGTTTACGGACCCCTCCGAATTTGCCTTATCCATGTCCTTCCCCTCTACAACCCTTACATTATCATCTGTGGGGGAGGGGTTAACATTTAACTCACAGGGATTTTCCCCTTTATCTATTTCCACATCACTGTCAGACATAGCTGTTAACTCGTCTGAACAAGCTTGGCTATCAGGACAAACACTTAAGACATCCTGAGACACTTCACCGTTCTCTGTGTCCCGCTCAGAGTCGGCAAGTGGAGCAAGCGAAGCTTCCACACCCGCACATCACTCCGGTACCACCAAGGGGTTTCCCATGTGGGACGTACCTTGGAGATCACGTGATCCTGACACGATCTGAACTTTATTCTGCTCCTTAGCATCAATGGCATCAACGTTTGTCCGTTTTTGACCTTTTTTCCTGGTATCCGTAAAGGATACCTCCATATCGTCCACACTGTCCTGTACAGTGGATTGCAACGGAGAGGAATCAACCACTTTCACCTCCTCCTTTAGTGGGGGAGGATTAATTACGTCACAATTACACACCCTCTCTCCAAGGTCGGATGGGATGGATGAGTCCAACTCGTTGCACACCTCAGCCGGTGTGGGTGCGGGGCTAGGCTCCCGATTCACCTTCTCCCCATTAGTATGTGGTGGGGAAGAGTTCCTCACCACACCTTCACTTTCTTGCGGTGTAGCCACATTGGGACAAACACTCTTCACATTCCTTTATGCTCCACACCCAAAACACGTCATGACCTCTGACGAGACATACATTTTATATTCAAACCCATCGATTTTTACACTTAGCACGACATTTAGTGTTTTTCCATTTTCAGGTAGTATCAAATAAACCACTGTTTTAAAAGACATGACGTGTTTAAACTTATCGCTAACATTACACATCGGCACCATTGAGATCCTCGACACAACCTTACCGAACTTGTTTAACTGGTCACACAAGTCCTCGTTCCTTATAAATGGTGGAATATTATTAATATTAACTTTAACTGTTGGGGCCTGGAAAGCGAACACAGAGAGGTAAGTGTTCGGTTCGATGAACAGGCCATGGTCAACCACCGTGGCGACCATGTGTTCCTCCGACACAAACACGACAAGCTTCTTATTCATGCGAGAAGCAGCACGAATATTATGTGATCCAACGATGTTACCAATGGCGGAAAGCACATCGTTAAGTTCCACCTCACTGGGAGGGATGTAAAACACAACGTGTTTATGAGTTAGTGACTCAAACATCTCAATGAGGAAACGTTCACCCGCCATTCTAACTCAAGAAAACAAGTTAGTAAAAACTTTACTGAGAGAATAAGGTATTTCACAAACACCAAGATAACAATCGATGAAAGTTGACAATCAATAAAGAACACGGTCGCAGTGAGCGAGAAAAAAAACCTCCCCCAGCAGCCATGCCAGGCCTTGGGCTTACGGTTTTCTCGACATGAGACCGTGGGCCCGTGGGCTCTCTCTGTCTCTGTCTCTTTCTTCTCCAGACAGAAAGGAAAGAACATGGGAAAAGTTCACAAGCAGAAAACCGAACACATGGGAAACAAAAAATGGGGAATGTGGAAACACCAAACAGCACGGCAGAGGAGGGGAACTCATGACACGAAGCAAGAAGCAGCCATGACAGTAAACACAACGTACCAACAGCCAGCAAGGGGAGGGGGAAGAAGAGAGGGAGAGAGACAGAGACAGAGAGATTTGTATCTTTTTATTACAAAAATAGAAAAGAAAGCCCCCAAATGGGAGTTACATTTTCATTTCAGAGAAAGAAAGAAAACCAAGAAACAATTTCTGAAGAAAGGAAAGGATGAATCGGGTGAATTATATACAGAACATTTCACAAAAGGATAAACATTCCTCTCGGACTTTACAAATAACTTCCTTTATACACCATTTTGATTCGAACTGCGGTAATCTTCCAGTTACTGAAAAGAAAGCAAAATCAAATTTAACTTGACTTATTACAAGGTTTTGGAACAAAAACAAAGCATCTTCATCATTTACTCCAACACCATCAAGTTTTCTTTTCCTTGACTTATATCCTGCCATCTTTGCCTGAGCAAGCAGGAAATTGGCAAACACAGCATTGGAATTTTTGTGTGAGATATCCAATCCGTAGATGAACGCACAAGTGTTAAAAAATCAAACCAAACCTCACAAAACAATTCCGAAGTAAAATAAATAAAGGTGCCAACCGTTGGCATTCAACATCGATGTGAAAAAGGTTTCCAGATTTCTTACAAAAGGGACATTCATCTACAAGCAGATTTGAAAAATGGTGTAACAAGTGATTAGAAGGAAGGATCCAGTGTACTAGTCTCCATTGGAGGTCTTAATATAACTTAATATAAGAGATGAAGGTTGAACCAAGTCCAAACCGCTCAAGTACTTCGAAAAGGTATTGATGGTCAACACGGTCAAAGGCTTTCTCCTGATCAAGGAGAATAAGTCCTAAATCTTTAGGGTTTTCCTTGCACAGTTCAATGATGTCTCTCACAAGGGAGATGTTGTCATCGATGGAACGTTTTGGGATACAGTAACATTGGTCTTCCTTCAACAACGAGGATAAATGAGGAGTAAGTCGCGATGCCAGGGCTTTTGAAAATATCTTATAGTCCGTACATAACAGGGAGATAGGAGCCAATTTTCAAGACACAACACGTCTCCCTTTTTTGGGATGAGGGTAAGAAGAGCTCGTCGGCAACTCCGAGGTAGCTCTCCAAGCTGCCAGCTTGCGTTTAAAGTGTTAATGAGTTCTGGACCCAATAAGTGCCAAAACTTCTTGTAAAATTCGGTTGTAAATCCATCCAATCCAGGTGCCTTCCCAATGGCAAGGCCATGCAGGGCAGTGCCAAGTTCATACAAAGTAATGGGTCTTTCCAGTTGGGAACACCCACCTGCAAACAACACTGGCAGGCCTACGGAGATAGAGGCAACACTGACAGGATTTATTTGTTCCATTGAATACATTTTCGAAAAGTATTCCTTCACGAAAAGTTTGATTTCTGATTGTGTCAAGGTAATGGATGAATCTGCCAATCACAGCTGAGAAAGCTGTTCACTGGGAAGACGTTTCTGTAAGGAAAAGAAGTACTTGGTTGGTACGTCTGCCTCATTCAGGTGTCGCACCCTCATCCGAACTAAGGCACCACGTGCATTCCTCTTAGTTATTTCCCTTAATAAGGACTGTTTCTCAGTTAAGGTTTTTTGTATGTTACTATTATTTTCTCCGATGACCCGTTGGAGTTGTAAAATCTCTAACTGTAATATTTTCTTTACTTCATGATCAGCCCTTGTTGAGAAAAACTGATACTGTTGACAGAAACCTTTAATTTGGGTTTTTACTAAATCCCACCATATCAGCGGGTTAACGGAAACGCTTAACTTCTGTTCTCGGAGAGCCGTCCAGAAGGATTCAAAGGCCTGAATGAAGTTGAGATTTTCGAGGAAACTATTGTTGAATTTCCAGTGAGAGCTCCCTGGACATGGTTTAGAGAGTTGAATAAAGACTCGAGCTGGGGAATGGTCGGAGAAACCAGAAGGCACGATATCGGATTTATAAACTCCATGTAATAAATGAGAGTTTACATAGATGCGATCAAGCCTCGCAAGTGAGATGTGGTTGTTTAAACAACGACACCATGTACAAGACCGATCAGAAGGGTGCTGCACACGCCAAATATCATGGAGATTATATTTCGCAATGATGTTTGCAAAATGTTTTGCGGTACCTGGTTGGGGTTCCGGCCCGTTCCGGTCAAATGAAGCATTAACAGGAAGTTAAAATCGCCACCAATAATTAGACAAATCTGCAAATCCAGTGTATGCAGGAATTTTCTCAGTTCGGCAAAAAAGGAGATCCGCTCGTCATTTTTGCTTGGAGCATACACATTGAGAATTGTGAACTTGACCTGATTGATAGAGAAGGTCACAGAGGCAAGGTGTCCATCAATAATACTCGTAAATTTAAGGCAGGACGGATGGAAATGTTTCCCCAAGACAAACATGATGCCCGCCTTCGACGAGGAGTTGTTACTGAAGAAGCATTCCTTCTCCATATATAGTCGCCACTGAGCCTGAACAGATCGGACAGCATGGGTCTCTTGTAACAAAGCTATGTCGAGACCGTTGACCTCTACCAGCTGTTTAATTTGGATCTTGCGGAGCGGACTCCCACCACCATTAACATTTATTGTTCCAATCTTGAAGCTGGCCATGAGGAAAATAATAGCTTCGAAGAATAAGATCAGAAGTGGGATTATTGATTAGGATCCCTTTTCGCCTTGGCAATCAATTTTTTTAAGCGGTGACAGTGTGTCTGGTGGAAACCGAATAAGTCAGGCTTATGTACGATAGATAGCCTGAGCACACTCGAGGAAGGACGGTAGATCTGGAAAGTATTCCGTCAGGTTTATATTGCGTTTCCTGTATGTATTTTGTAAGAAGAGTCTGATTTGTTCAGGGGGAGTGGGACCTTGACTGGTTTCTCCTTCTTCTGACCTTCTGACCTTCTCCACCGTTTCCACCTGACTGTTCCTGTTTGCTTCCTCCAGGTCAGATTCGTCAGAATCGGTTTTAGTTTCCGAGTCACACAAGCTTGTACTGTCCTGCATATCGATACTGTCGTCAGTATTGATACACGGATCTGTACTGGTTACCACATCTATGTACTCTTCCATTGTGGGAACATCTCCTGGTGAAATAACGGAAATAATCGGGGGAGTTGATGAAACGGAAACACCATCAGCGGATGCAGTGATATCGCTTCCCTCGACCATCACGGTGTTATAGACCTCCAACGGCGTGGGGGTAGATAATACTTTGGGGGGGGGGGAGGGGGTCTTGTAAAACATCCATTTTAACATTTCCTGCGTTTCCAGCTTCAGGGTTCAGCTTCAGTTTCCAGCTTTCCAGTCACACCTTGACGTTTTAGCTTGCGTATGGCAACGTATCAAAATGTATGTAAAACGCTGGCGTACGCTGTACTATTGATGTTTTTTTCAGTTTTGGGCGTATTCATAATGAGTTGGACGTATGCATAACGTATTAATAATGTACACAGAATGTTTCGATAACTTATAGATAACTTATACCAACGAATGCTTAGTGTGTTGTCGGCATTCACAACTTATGCCCAACGATAGTCTAACTTATGCATAGCACGGCAGCGTATCGCCGACGATCACGTGGTGTAGCCTATGAGGCTGCTGCTCGACGATTCAAATCATAACCGCACTAGACATCGAAGTGTCAACATCACCGTCATGCCGAAGAAAACTTCGAAGAATGCTGCAAAGAAGTGTCCTGGCCGTGGCCGTGGACGCGGACGAAAGGAGGATCCATCATCACCCACACCCTCCCCATCATGCTCACCTACTACTACTACTACTACTACTACTACTACTACTACTACTACTACTGACACGGACATCTACTCAACATGGAGTCTGGAACACTGATGGGTTCCTCCTGTGAACCCCATTTTTATATACCAATTCCCCTAAACGCTGCCAATACGCCATTATACGGTAGCTGCAAGTTCTGTGGTCGTCCGGAAGACGTCAAATACG
The DNA here is from genome assembly GCF_056783735.1 of Eptatretus burgeri. Classification (NCBI taxonomy): domain Eukaryota; kingdom Metazoa; phylum Chordata; class Myxini; order Myxiniformes; family Myxinidae; genus Eptatretus; species Eptatretus burgeri. The sequence continues at coordinate 6,178,790 of NC_140971.1, read as the reverse complement.
TCTACATATGTCAATATGCGTTTGAGATACATTACACATAGGTTCAAAGCACGTTACTCATAGGTTAGAAATAAGTTTCGGGTACGCTAGACATTATCTCGACGTATTTCGACTTATGAGTAACTTACAAGTAACGTGTGTCGACGTGTGTCAACGATCGCATGACGTGCCTACTGTGAAGACTCCGTTCTCCAGCCCGGTATGAAGAGAGTCAGCAGAAGAGGATTCACCAAAAGGCAGCTTTATTGAAGGACCACACGCCAGCAGAGTTGGTGTTGGCAGCTCAACCAACATTGGAGAGCTCCCAAAACCACACTGAGTTTTACATTTAAAAACTCTCCCTTATATACAATCTATCTCTAATTCCAATCTATTTCTGGTTATACTTTAACCCTAGTTGGTGTGACAAGAGCACATTTTTCAGGGCCTAACAGTCGTCCCTCTCCCATGTACAAAAAGCTTTATCACTGTGGGATGGTTGCAGGACAAACAGAAATACCTTTTAAGTTCACATAAACCTAAAGAGAAAGACAGGTCTGGCTTTGGTTGAGAGCCCAGCCCAAGTCACAGTGAATGAACCCAGCTTTATTAGTTTCTCAGAAGTGGAATGTGGGTAGGGTGCAGCCCAGTGCCAATGATGGACTGCCTGACAGCATTTACAGGCTATGACCATTTTAACCTAAACAAAGGCCCAAGAGTGGAATGCTTAGGAGAACCGAGATAACGTTTTCCTTGGGTCGCTATCACTGAAATAACACAGCCTGCGTCTTTAGAGGGCATCTGGTGGATTGACTTGCTGGGACAACGTGCCACTAAAAGACAGAGAGTTAAACTAAAGCATTTACAGAGTATTTCAAAAATGGGTTCGAATCCCTACATCTAACTAATATATATGTATTAATTATGGATCGGATGTGACCATAACATAGCACTCCTCACACCTACAACTTATGGCCAGCGTATGCGGAACGTGTGAGTCATACGCCGCGCACGTCGGAAAATTTTGAGCATGCTTAAAATTTGTCGACGAGCTCGGCGTACTACGACGTATGCCAGCGTGCTTCAGCATGCTCTTAACGTATACAAAACTTTCCCATAACGTATTCGACGTGTGCTAGCGTATTCGCGAAATTTTTCATACGTCGGCATATGCTGGCTAAAACGTCAAGGTGTGACAGGGCCTTTACCACGTGATGGACTGGGAGCAGTAACAGGGTTAAAGGCCCTGTCACACCTTGACGATTTAGCCAACGTATGCCTGACATATACAAAATTGGGCTAAAACGCCGGCACACATCGAATACGTTATGGGTAAGTTTGTATACATACGTTAAGGCCCAGTCACACCTTGACGTTTTAGCCAGCTTATGCCGATTTTTGGAAAATTTGTCTAAAACGCTGGTACACGTTGAATACGTTATGAGTAAGTTTGGTATACATGAGTAGAACGCTAAAGTACGCTATCATACGTCGTAGTAAGTAGAGTACGTCAAGAAATTTTAAACATGTTCAAAATTTTACAACGTACTCGGCGTATGACACATGTTCCGCATGCGATGGGGATAAGTTTTACACACGATATGTGGACGCTTACACACGTCCACAAAGGCTACTTATAAGCTACTCATAAGTCGAAACACGTCGCGGTAATGTCTTTTTTAAGCGAAACTTATTTCTAACTTATGTTTGACGTGCTTTGAACCAATTCTTTACGTAGTCCCAACACACATCGACGTATGTAGACGTATTCCAATGACGTCTTCCGGTCGACAAAAAAAAAAAAAAAATGAACGTGTTTCTCGGTTACAACTGCCATATAAAGACGTGTTCCCAGCGGTTTTGGGAATTGGTATATAAAAATGCTGCTCATAAAAGGGGAACCTAACAGTGTTTTCGAGTTCCTTTTGAGTCGATGTCCATGTCAGCAGTAACAGTATCAGTATCAGTATCAGTATTAGTATTAGTATTAGTATTAGTAGTAGTTTGTTCATGTTGGCAGTAGTAGGTGAGTGTGAGGGGGAGGGTGTGGGTTATGATGGATCGTCCTTGCGTCCGCGTGTCCACGTGTAGGTTCATAGGCTGCCACTCAACGATTTAAATGGCTGCATCTCCACTATTGAAAGTAGATGCTTGCGCTCAACAATTGGATTTTTTTTTAAACTCAACGACTTTTAAACGGTACCACTCAGCTAGTTTCATTGTTTACAATGAACGATTTAAATTGCTGTCACTCGCCTTTGTTTTTTGACGCTGGGGTTTGGAAATTTAAAGCGTTTCTTCTGAACGTGTAAAAACGCTCAAACTCGACTATTTTAAATAGACGCTGCCGATGGACAATTGGAATCATAGCCAAGCTAGACATCGAAGTGTGAACATCCTTGTCATGCCGAATAAAAGTTTGAAGAATGCTGCAAATAAGTGTCCTGGCCGTGGCCGTGGACGCTGATGCAAGGACGATCCATTATACCAACGTCTTTCAGCCTATGAGTAACTTAAAAGTAACGTCTGTCGATGTGGGGCAACGATCGCGTAACGTGCCAACAACACGTTAATCATAGGTTAGAAATAAGTTTCGGGTACGCTAAACATTACCTCGGCGTGTCTCAACTTATGATTAACTTACAAGTAGCATGTGTTGACGTCTGTCAACGATCGCAGACCGTGCATACAACTTGTGGCCAGCGTAGCGGAACGTGTGAGTCATACGCCGGCATACGTCGTGAAATTTCAAGCATGAAAAAATTTGAGGACAACCGAAAAGTACAACGTTTAAAGCCAGCGGACAACGACGTATGGCAGTATTTTTCAGCGTGCTTTCAAAGTTATCAAAACTTACCCATAACGTATTCAACGTGTGCCAACGTTTTAGAAAAAAAATTCAAAAATCGGCATACGTTGGCGAAAACGTCAAGGTGTGACCGGGCCTTAAGTCGAAAATCCGGCTCGATTGTTTGTGCACAATGTATTCCAGACGATTAGCGTGAATTTTCATGACCATCTGACCATAACCGTAGGAGGAGTAGCATTTGGCGCGAAGGCACCTCCAGCTCTCGCATATTATCGATTTTTGCACTAATTGACCTTTGACCCCTGACCTAAGTAAAATCAGTCAATATGTCCTGAGGCAAAGTTGTAGTACTCATTGAGTACCATGAACTTGCAAAGTTTCATTCGTATCGATGCACTCACCTGGTCGCTAGGGGGCCTTCAATTTTCGCCAATTTTCACGCATACCCTAATTGTAGGGGGGCGCTGCGGGTAAAGTATTCCATATATCACAAAAACCGGAATATATTTGATAGAGCATCACCTGCAGATCATTCGTGCCAAATTTCATAACCCTACGTGGGATAATGGCTTTCGGAATTGATTTCGCGTGAACGGTACCGATTTTGAAGGTTTTTCGGTTGTTGCTAGGGAACCAAAGCGTCCCTAGCAACCATCACAATTTCCAAAGCACTCGGTCATAAGATATACGTACCACCCGAGTTTGGTCAAAATCGGCCCACGTTTACTACCAATTATGCCGATGACAAACAAACAAACATCCAAACAAACAGACAGAATTACTGACAATAAGGGTCACCTATTTCGGCGACCCAATAATATGTTTGAGATTTGGAAATGATGTCACGAACATGTAAACAAGTTTTTTTTGAATGTATGGAATCTTTTTTTTTTCTTTTCTTTAATATAAAAAATTGAGGCTTGTGGAAAAGCTCGAACACATAACGTGTGTTTCATCATTGCATGGATGTTTCGGAGTTTTATTACATTGTACAGAATACAATTATCATATCTATCCTTCATAAACAAATACAAATTGCCCGATTGTGTCTGAACGGGGTAAACATCATAACCACAGCACGCATAATGGTGAATGATGCCTCATTTAAGAGCTCTCCGGTCCGGAGAGTGCATGTGGTCTAAAGCATTGATATTCATGCAATTTCGAGTTATGTTCATTTTTGTTGTGCACATTGGTGGTGTATTGGCTCAGAGTCGTTAGTTCACACGCCCACTGGAAGTGAAAAATTATAGAACCACAAACTATTTAATCAACGTGAAATAATTACCTTTCCATCCAATGGCTTCACTGAGAAACCTTCGCAGTTTTTAACAGTTAGTAACTATTTTGCTGTTATCGGAAATTCATTGCAAACTCCATAAAGATTCCAAACTCCATTGGGAAGGAATTCCTTGACAAACGGAACCTGTGATTCCTCACTAATGTTTCCATGATATCTTCATGCACATGTGAGGCGTACAAAAGAACGTGCTCTGACAATGCCTTGTGTGAGTGGAAACACAAAGTATATTTCTTCTTCTATTAATTTTTTTTTAAACATCATGCTGATTCCCTTGCTTGAATTGTTTAATTCATTTGGAGCAATCCTCAAATCATAGAACATTACAGAGGCACGTTTGAATCCTGACCCAACTTGTATAATCTCATCCTGGTGTATTGCAGGCAGAATGATTCACCAATGTGTGTGTTGTCCTTTGGATGAACTTTAAGCTGGGTGTCCCATTTGCCAGCTTTGGTTGGTGGGCTTTAAAGATTTCATGATGTCCTTGGTGAATACTTTTTTGTGACAAAGCACGGTAAGAGCAGAGTGTGTCAGACCAGAAAGTATGCGGTGGAAGACAGAGAGACCACCGACCTGTCTGCGATGGTGACGTGATAAGCCTACAAAGACTCAGCTTCATCGTGAGAAATTCCAATGATCTTGAAGGCCTTGGTTTCCACAGCGTCAAGCTGAGCACGATGTGAGGCAGGGGAGCCAGCCCAGAGGGGAGAGTAGTACTCCATCATGCTGCGGATGAAGCCCTTGTAGGTGAATACGAGTTCATGTGTACCAAAGATGCACAGTCAGCGGCCAGCTTTGGAGGCCAACGTTGAAATGTGTTTTGCCCAAGAAAGATCATGGCTGATCGTGAGACCCAGGAGTTTGAATGACTAAACTTCCTCAAGAGGATTGTAAAGAAAGTAGATAGGAAGGTTTGCCCGTGGGTCGTTTTAGAGAGAGGGTGAGAGTGTAAGATTTGTCAGGCTTGAAAGACATATTCCAAGTGTTTCACCAGTTTTGGATTTCTTCAAGGTCTGAAGAGATGTCAGAGGCTGCAGCCTGCCTGTTTGAAGGACGAGGGATGTCACGGCAGAGGGTGCAGTCATCAGCAAATATATAAAGAGGATTTTTCAGTCAGAGAGATCATTGATGAAGTTCAGGAGTAGGACTGGTACCAGAAAACTGCCTGAGGGGCACTCCAGCCTTGACAGGGAGAGGAGATGAAAGGGTTCCGTTGAGAGCCACACGGTGAATGAGAGAGTGGATGAAGTCAGTAATCCAAAAGTGGAGTTGGCCTTGGATTTCGTAAGCAGACCGCTTGGAGAGCAAGACGGCATGCTAGACTGTATCAAAAGCATGAGATATTTCCAGAGAGATGCCCCTTAACTCATGTCCGATATTGAGGGCCTCCATCCATTGTTGGGTGAGTCGAAGCAGCATGCACAAGGAATAGTGAGTGACCTGGTCTGAAACTAAGTTGTTGATCCGAGATGAGGCTGTTGAAGAAAAGGCAGGATTTCATATGAATTGCGATGATGATTCCACGACCTTGATGATGATAAGCTGATAGGTGCAAAAACTGATCCCTTCAAGTATAGACCTTTTCATGAAGTGCAGTGATGTTGGTGGATTTCCAAGCAGATTGAAGATAACATGGGGAAATTACAGGGTGAAAGGAGCAGAGAGAGAGAGGATTTACAAGAGCACCAGAGCAGGTTTTTGGGACACGTGAGCTGATGCTGCCCGGGCCAGCAGCACAGTCAGAGTCGAGAACCTTCTCCACGACCTTCTCAGGTGCTAAATAAGTCTAAAAGAAGAAAAAGTCTTATTTTATACAGATGGATTCACTTTGTGATTAAAAAAAAAATCTGTTTCTCTGACTTTTTGAGTCAATTAAACTTGACTCATGAAAGCTGAACTCTATTCTGGTAGGTCCAATGAAAGGGGACATTGATATGGATGTTGAGCAAAAGGTGATTTATTCAAAGCACAAAGTATTTTTTTGTTTACTTTACTCGTTTTTATTTGGAGGATTTGGATTGGTTGTGTTTGATGGTTTTTGGAACTCATACCTGAACAATGAAATATTATTACCGTTGTTGCATGTTCATCAATATGGACTCAGTCCAGGGTGGTCTCGATCTCGCCAAAAATATGGCAGTATTCGATATTAAACCTTTGACTACCTGACCGATTTATAACTCCAGAAACAACTCACTTTGCTTCTGAATAACCCAACACATTTACTGATTTTAGAGATAAAAGTACAAAGTTAAAAAAATGTCAAAAAAGTTAATCAAACCACAGATTGTTTTTGCTCGATGAGGTGGAATGTTTTCCTTGTTGAAATTGAAAACCTTTTCTGATCTGTATTGATGGCTCTCACCCCTCCTCATCAGTCGGTGGGGTGACTTTCGCCGTGTCCCTTTGAGTACACCTCAGGCTGTTCGCCTGCACCGGTCTGTGCTCGAGAAGGCGAGAAGGTTAAAAGCACTTTTTTTATTTTTTTTTGCAAGATGGCGTCTTCAGGGAATAGTCCAGGGGCCAAGAGGACCCACCACGCACCCCCTCAGCATTCATTAGGACTACTATTTCCTTACTTATTATGTAACTGGTGAAATTTTAAAACATGTACCCAAAGAATAAAGTGTCACGATTAACGTTTTTTGGGGGGAAAAACAATACCAGCTTTAAAGTAGTAGAAATTGCATTAGAAAGGGGGGTGGGTAATTGGAGAATGAAAACGCGTCACTTTTTCCCCTCCGGGGTGTCTTCTTTGTCAATATTTTAAATGAACAAATTGATTTACTCATAATTTCAGCCTTTAAAAGAGATTTATAAGCACCTGTTTATTATTTTAGTCTCACTAGGACCAAATATCATGGGGAATTTCGAACGCCTAAGATAACACTTATTTACACAATCCAATCTGCTAATAATGTCCTTTCCCTGCATGCCCACAGAAAAATATAATGTCTTAGTACTCCATTATCACATATTTCACTTTTACTGTTTTAGTCCTCATCAGAGGAACTATCTGCAGCATATTCCTGTTCTGTTTCATCACCAGATTCCTCCAGTTGTGTTGCATCTCTCTCCAGCACATCAATTAGTTTTTGTGGTAAGATCATTTCATCTGCACACCAGAGTGGTTCTCCATCCTCTTTCCATGTCCTTCCCAGGGTTTGGGGATCTCATATATGGCAACATTTGCCATTTTTCATATTGTTATCTGATAATTTGCTCGAGCAACATTGTTCTCTCAAGCATGCCCTACTCGGAGGCAATCGAGCCAGGTCAATGGTACTGGATGTTAGACTGTCAACTGAAATATCCCCATCACACTTTGACTTGAGCAACAAGTGCCACACTTCATCTACGCTCTCCGATTTGGATTTCCCATACAGTGCACAGGTGAACTTTTCACACCCCATCAGAAGATCATCATCAACATTCCAGTCATCTCCCAAATGCTTCAGGGCATCACAGTGTGCAGGAGATTTCAGTAACTTGAGAGGTTTAATCTTTCCAATACCCCTGAAAGAGCTGACAATCACAACCGGTGATTGCATGTAGCGTCAGCATAGCCTCACACATTTGTTCTGTGTCGTGCTTTGAGAGATTTGTAATGTTAATAAGGCGCTTATTGTTGCCATGACCTGTATCGAAGAGGATAGTAATGTCTATTTCCTGACATGATACAGCAAGATCCAGAATATGTCACTGTCTGGACTCCTGATCCTTGCATACTCCTCTGCATGCAAAGCCACCCCATCCAGGAACTCCTCTCTCAACGTCACGCAGAAAACCCCACAGGATGTTTTTCCACTTTGAAACATTAAAGGACATGAGACCATCGTCATGTTTATCCTTTCCCATTGCCATGTTTGGGCTACTTCTAATTGTCATGTAACAGTCAGGAAGGTTAGTATCTGGTATCTCCTTTAACGAACTCTCATTGGTTCTTGGAATGGTTGCACTTTCGGTGTCTGCCACCACTTCACCCACAATATCCTTCTGCATTATCCCATGCGCCGTGTGGACTGAACCGGCCTCATACAACTCATTGACAATCGTATCAAAATTATCAAACTCAGAGTGAAAAACAGACTGGCTCATAGGATTGCGGATGATACTTGCAGGTAGAAGAGAAGCACTCTCTTGCACAGCTTTTGCTATTGCTGTCTCAATTTTAAGGCTAAAACTATAGCCAAACTTGTTTATTCGTTTTAGTAGCTCCTCACTACAAAACATATGGCGAAGTGTCATACACAGCAGTATATGTTTGGGCATCATCCACTTCCCATTTGTAGCCCCTCTACAAATGTCCTGACCGATGGACAACACAAGTTCATTGACTCTGATGTTTTTACAGTCCTTACTGCCAGACAGAACAATCTTAAAGAACATTTCTAATTCTTCGAGAACAACGCCTTCAATGTTCTTGAGATATTCCACTTGAGATGGGGGCCACATCAATTTAAAAAAACATGTATCTTAAGCTGATAAATCTCTTCTAAAGGCTGAAATTATGAGTAAATCAATTTGCTCATTTAAAATATTGACAAAGAAGACACCCTGGAGGGGAAAAAGTGATGCGTTTTCATTTTCCAATTACCCACCGCCCTATCTAATGCAATTTCTACTGTTTTAAAGTCGGTATTGTTTTCCCCCAAAAAACGTTGATCGTGACACTTTATTCTTTGGGTACATGTTTTAAAATTTTACCAGTTACATAATAAGTAAGAAAATAGTAGTCAGAAAAATGAATGCTGAGGGGGGTGTATGGTGGGTCCACCTGGCCCCCAGACTAGTAGGCTTTCAAATTTTCAGCAAAATCTACAATTATACCACTTCCACTAATTTGTTTCTCCAACTCTTTGTTATGTCTTTCCAACTCTTTTTGAACCTGGAGTTGAGCTTTCCTTTCGTTGGCACCAGCACGTTGGTTCATGCTGAAATACCACCTGACAATGCTCCAGCCGCACTTAAACCAGCAAATAAAGGAATTAGAAATGGGAGAAATCCTGCACTCGTCTCTCTTATTGAATATTTCTTCAACATTGGTTTTGTCATTTTAATTTTAAGTGAGCCAGTACCGTTCAAGATTTTCACCTGTTCTCTTGTGAGCAAAACATCAATTCTTACTGCTCCTTTTCTCTGAATTGTATTAACGTTAATGTGGGGGAAATTGCAGGCACTCGGGCAGTGTCCTGGCAACCTTCGACGCCCACGGCTGCAAAGTGGGGCTCGGCTGAATTAAAGGAATTTTGGGGTGGCTGAGTGAAAATGAATGATGACCTGGGAGGAAAAAATTGTTTTGGGACATGCTGATCAAAGCCACGTACACACATCATCAAAGGCAAGCCAATGCAGACTCCTTGATGTCAGGCTTTGGAGTGACTTTGTGCAACACAATAAAAAGGAGACACAGAGCCATACGAGGTGGGAGAGGGAACACGATGTAACCAGAGAGAAGCTACAGTGGAGTGTGCAGCATATTGAAGCTGTAATTCATTTGACAGACCGGGCTCAACAGCAATGAGGGTGCTGAGAGGGTCGCATGTTAACCACATGGAATGTTAACCACAGCTCCGACTTTCAAACTCGCTGCATCTCCATGGATGCTGGTCGATCTTATCTGCTGGCCAGTCGGGTTCTCCATGAACCCATGCTATCCTGCTGGGGTCACGGAGCTGACACCAAAGCAAACAACTGAATCCTGATGATGTCACAGAGCCAACATCAAAGCAGACAAATGCTCTCTGGGCATATCAAAAAAGAAAAAGGTAAGTTCCTTATTCCTCAGCACTGCTGGACGCAGTGTGGGCCTTAAAGGCGAGTAGTGAACTGGGTTCGTCTGCTTGCCACGGTGGAATGAAGATCGCGCTCTGGGGACTCGCAACGCAGCTGGCCAAACAGACGTCATTTTGTGCGCACTCGTGCACTTATCGGGGAAACAGAGCTTGCTTCAAACGTGAACACAACCGATGAACTAATGGGGTTTAAAAAAATAAAGATGCATGAGATAAGTTACCGACTTGAAAGTCATGGGTTTATTCAAAAAGCATTGAATCTTGTGTGTATAACTGTGAGGAGTTTTAAAATCATTGAGTGTTTCTATTAAAATTGTGCTGATGGAATCTTATTAAATGGTATTAGCATTTTAAAGTAGACAGCAGGGATTAATAAATGGCTTATTAAATATCCTTCTGTTTTGTGTCGTATGCTGGTTTCACCTGTGAAACAATAGGCGGGACACATATTTGTCCGTCAAGTTTTTCTGCCATGCTCGCCTTCCGGATAACTGAGGCACTCAATTTGGTGCACAGAGGCAGCATGTAACACACACACACACACACACACACACACACACACACACACACACACACACACACACACACACACACCAAGGAGGGGTGAGACTACGGAAGGATGGGACTGAGAGGAAAAAGAACAAGACCGGGTGTACAATGGAGGTCACATGGGAGGTCATGCAGATCTACATCGTCAACCACTTCAGGGGTGGGGAGGGGGGGTTGGGAGGTGGAGCATGGTAAGGAGACAGCTTGGTCCATGAATTATGCTTCTTTGCTGTGATTAAACTGGATGCTTCAGAACTGGGGAAGGCTCCATTGGGCGAAGCACAGATAAGGAGACAGCTTGGTCCATGAGTTGTGGTACCTTCCTGGGGTGAACATGGATGTTTCAGGATCAAGGAAGGCTACGTTCAGTTTTAGAGACTCACGAGTGGAGATAACGACCGGTGGCATTTACACACATGAACAATTGTGATTTATATGTGTATAATGCATTATATACATACATATTGATATGTGATCATATATGTCAGGGCATTGTTTTTTTTAATTATTATTGATTTTTTGTTTGTTTGTTTTTTACATGGTCTGGGCTCGTGGAAGAGCGATTACAAATAACAAATCAGAACACAACATAAAAAAGGGAACAGCAGGAGAAAGGGGGAAAATAACAACAGCAGCGCAGAGGGAGAATGCAGACGGAGACGGACAAACAAGGGATGCAGGTAGCGATGAGGGGTAAGGGAGAATGCACAGGGTGGACAATATGGATACATAATCGAAATTGTGTTTGACCAGTTTGTGATTTTGTCAAGGTCTGTAGAAAGGGAAGAGGCTACTACCTGTCCGACAGAAGGATGAGAGATGTCATGGCAAAGTGGAGTCATCAGCAAAGAGATAAAGAAGATTTTCCAGTCAGTGAGATCATTGATGATGATTAGGAATCTTCTTTTTCTTCTTGCGTATGGCAGCTTGGCTGCCAGGTAACAATCATTTTGTTGGGGCACAACTATGCTGCTGATGCTGTGCCCATATACCAGTACATTGGTACTCATTTTGCCGACATCGGAAGGATGACAGGCTGAGTCAACCACACCTAGTGTTAATTCAGTGGCCAACATAGCTCAAACTCAGGACCCTAAGATCCCAAAGCAAGTCACCCTAACCCGTAAACCCAACACCAGCCTATAAAATTAAGAATGATATGGGGCTTACAACACTGCCTTGGGGTACTCTAGCCTTGACAGGGAGCGGAGATGAAAGGGTTCCGTTGAGTGCCAAACGTTGACTGTGAGTGGAGTAAGTCAGTAATCCAAGAGTGGAGTTGGCCTTGGATTCCATAGGCAGACAGTTTGGAGAGCAAGGCGGGATGCCAGATTGTATCAAAAGCTTCAGATATGTCCAGATCGACGGCCCTGATCTCAATTCTGATCTTGAGGGCCTCCATCCATTGATGGGAGAGTAGAAGTTGCATGTCCAGGGTAGAGTGACCAGGTCTGAAAATGAAATTGATGAATTGAGATGAGGCTGTTGGAGAAAAGGAATGATTTTATGTCATCTGTGATAATGGATTCCATCACATTGCTGATGATTGGAAGTACAGAAAGCTAATTGGTCTGTAGTTGGGTTTTGCACCCTTTTACTGACGTCTGCTGACATCTGCTGATGAAGTCGCCGGTGGCATGTTGTTTTCGAGTTGTCCGTCCATACGTACGCACATTCATGCTAATTACCTCGACCACCGAAGGTCAAGGAGGTTATGTTTTCATCCCTCTCTGTCTATTTGTTACTAGCAAAATCGAAGATTTTTCAAGTATATTGGTTCGTCGATTTTGTTATTCTGTCTGTCTGTCGCCTGCAGGTCACAATTTTAAACCGATCTTCATGAAACTTCACCACATGGTAGAGTTTGTCATAAGGAAGAAGCCTATTGTTTTTGAGGTCAAAAGGTCAGCATAGGCCAAAGGTCAACAACTTTGATGAGATTTCTAAAATCCTTAATTTTCATCCGACATTGACTTGAAATTTGAAGAGGATTCATATTTCAGGTCACCAAATTCAACCGCCAATTATTTTTGAGGTCAGCATCGACCAAAAGGTGAACACAGGCCAAAGGCCAACAACTTAGGTAAGACTTCTAAGTTCCTCAATTTTCATCCGATTGACTTGAAATTTGAAGAGGATTTATATTTCTTGGCACTGATATGCGATATGCCCGGAGAGGAGAGGGGGGGCAGACCGGAGAGGAAACCGTTTAGGCAAGAAAGATCACCAACTTGCCTGAGGTGATAGAGTGAAAGACCAAAATACTTGGCCTCATCGCAGGAGATACCAATGATCCGAAATGCCTTTGTTGCCACAGCGTAAAGCCGAGAAACGTGAGAGGCGGGAGCTCGATCCTAGAGAGGAGAGCAATACTCCATCAGACTGCAGACGAAAGCTTTGTATGTGGTCAGGAGCTCAGGTGTGCCGAGGAAGGACTTTGCACGACAGAGGATTCCCAGTCGGCGACTGGTTTTGGAGGCGAGCTTGGAAATGTGGCTTTCCCAGGAAAGATCATGGCAGATAGTGAGACCCAGAAGATTGAGAGAAAGAACTTCTTCAAGAGGAATGTTTAGAAAGTAGGTGGGGGGGGGGCTTCTAAACGGTCCTTTTGGAGAGACCCATTCGGAGAGAGGTGGAGAAAGCGATGGGTTTCGGACACAAGATTTAGATGCAAACACCGAGTTTAGGCATTCAGTCTTTTCACGTGCGGTATCAGCAGTGCGGCCATTTGGGGTAAGGGAGAGGATGGAGGGGGAACATACACCAGATACAGATTTGATTAGATGCCACCAGGATTTGGAGGAGGGAGAGAGGTTTGAGAGTTCAGACTTGAGATGAGAAAGATGTTGTTTTCTGGCTCTCCTGAGGGTAGATCCACACTTGTTCCGAGCTTTATTGAAGGAACTGAGATTACTCTCAGTTGGGTTTGCCTTCCATGAGGCAAAGGCAAGTTGTTTCAGGACAACTGCCTCGCCACAAGCTTCAGTAAACCAAGCGCAGGAGGAAGGGTAGGACAACTGAAGCCGAGAGGGGATAAATCTGTGCATGAGAGGGAGAGCAAGTTTCTTTGAAAGAATTCCCAGGACGAGGTGATGTTTGAGAAAGTAGCGATGGGAGACCAGTCTCGAAGTTTGATGGCTGCTTGAAGACCCTACCAGTCAGCCTGAGTGAAATGCCAGACTCGACGGCACTGAGGTGGTTCTCAGATAACAGCCAGAGAGATGTCCACTTTGACAAGCATGTGGTCAGAAGAACCAATTGGAGCGAAGGAAGAACAGATATTTTCAGGGAAATTTGTCAAAATCAGATTCAGAAAAGATGGAGTACCGTTGGTTGAAATCCGGGTCGGGAAGTTGACCGATTGAGTCAGTCCCAATGAGTCAAAAAAGTCTTTTGCTGAGGTGCCATGACAGGTGAGAGAGGTACCCACACCCAGCCAACTGGCATGATGGCAATTGAAGTCACCACATCTGAGGAAGAGAGAGTTTGGATGAGAAGATAGAAGTTGGTCGATGTTTTTGGATAGTGAGTTGTAAATGGAGTCATCACTGTTTGGTGGACGGTACAGTACACATATGAACAAGACGTGGGAGTGGAGGGGAAGCCGTAGCCAGAGGTATTCCTGGGGGTGTGGGGGAGTGAGGGCAGTGCATGGAGAGTGAGGAACGGAGTCTTTGATGAAGTGAGCAACTCCTCCACCAGGACGAGGCTCAGGTCTGTCATACCGGAGGAGGGAGTAACCAGGGAGAGAAACGAGGAAGTCAGAGATGCCTTGAGGGAGGAAAGTTTCTGTTAGGTATATTGTGTTTGGTTTGTCAGTAGCAATCTGTATGGGAAGATCTGTCAGGTTTGAGCAAAGGCACCGGATATTTGAGGTCCACAGTGTTAGTGGAGAGGGAGGGGAGGAGGCTTTGGGTGCAGGGGAGGGGAGGGGAGTGGGAGGGTAGGACAAGGGAGGAGGGGGGGTAAGGAGAGTTGTTCAAAGAGTGTGGGAGATTGCAGAAGAGCTCAGGGAGGAGGCTAGATCATGAGGAGAAAAGGCTCTGTGGTGCTAGGTTGAGGTACAGTGGGTAGTAATAAGAGAGGGGCAGAAGGCAGTTGAGGATTTGAGGAGGTAGAGTGATGAGATGGAGGAGAGAGAGGACAGGGGAAGGAGACAGCTTTGTGGATGAGGGGGGGCAACTTTAAGAAGGGTGAGTGAGGGGGTGAATGGTGGGAGAAGGGTGAGTGGGGAGAGTTGAGGGAGAAAGGTGAGGGGGGAGTTTTTGAGAAAGGTGAGAGGGAAGCTTAGAAGGGGAAGAGTGTGATGGTTGCTTTGAGAGGGAGGGGTGAGAGGGGTGAATTGGCACTGAAGTTGGAAAAAACGACGATTGAAGGAAAGCGGACATGCAAAGCAAACTGGGGTTTTAAATTTTTTTAGTTTAGAAATGCGACTAAAGACAGTTCTTGAGGGATGCAATAAAGGTGAATTAATAAAAGTACTAATACCAGTATGTGAGTGTTGTAGCTTGCTACAAGTACGAAAACTGGATTTAGAACCATTAAAAAAACCCCATAATACACCCCTTTGGCCAACTCTGTGGACAAAACACCAAGATACGTGGCCATTTTGGAAAACGCCCCCTCACGACCGTTCCCCATCATTTCTCAAAATGTGTGGAGTTAAATTTAAAGGTCGCATCACAAGGTTCCTAAATCCACCATCAAACTTAGTTCTCCACAAAATAGTCACGGGGCTGCTGAAAGTAACTCCTCTACATTTATCATCAAATGAAAATCTCATCTTATCATGCATTTCACAAAAGTGCAATAAATTCAAAATATAAACATAAAATGTTTAACCTTTTCATTAATTTTTCTTCATACCATTTCTGCCTGTTCTTGGACATTTGTCATGTCCATGTTACCTATAATATATAATACATGTTACCTATAAGTGTATATATATATATATATATATATATATATATATATATATATATATATATATATATATATTTTTTTTTTTTTTCAGTAGACAGACCTGAGTGACCCAGACATCACTAAAGATTTGGACGTGAAATCATAGTTTTCTATAATTACAATGAAAACAAACTTTTTTAACAACAATAACAACAACAACAAAAAGATTTTACACTTAATCAACATCCAGCCTTTGATATCTGTCAGGTCAAGTGTTCTGATCAACATCACAGAGAATGTTTTCTCTGACCATACATGTCAGAAAAAAGCGCCTTGCATGGCGGAGCCACCCGTGACATGCATCTGCAGTGATGCATTGGCATTTAACATGCCTCCTCCATGGCCTGGATAAGTACTGCCTGCTTATTGGGATTGTGGTCACGTACTTTACAGAATCAGGTGGAAAAAAAACAAACACTCTGTGGTTCAGGAAGGGAGAGTAGGGTGGGATGAACTCCATTGACAAGCGTGCATGAGCTTCAAACCATCCTCGGACAAGCGCAGAGTGGTGGAACCTGACATTGTCCCACACAATGACAAAGTTTATCAGCTCTGGCCCTTCCAGCACTCTCTCTTCTGGGGCGATGACCCATTCATACATTGAATCTAAAAACAGCAGCAGGTGTTCTGTGTAACATGGGCTGATGGTGGCATGATGGGAGATTACACCATTTCTAGAAATGACATGCAGCACACATGGTTATATTTCCTCCACACTTGCCCAAGACATCAACTCAATGGTTGCTCGTATCTCCTCTTCCTCCTTCAAATGCAACACAGTGTTGCAGGGTGCAGGTAGCATCATTGGCTGAGGGCACAGCAGTGCCACTGATGCCCCTCTTACCAGTGCACTGGTACTCATTTCATCTCAACCCGTTCGCAAACTCCTCAGCTACCCACTCATCCTTGAGCTTGCCAACATCTAGCCTAGGCTAGGATGGTACCATTCTACTGGATTTGAGCTGCAACTTCAGAGTTCCACCACACCAATCTCTTCAACAAGATCACTGAAATCCTCAACGACCTCTTACAGACCAATTTTGTTGTCACAAGATGGACCACACGTCCTGTGTTTGTTCTCGCCTTTCTTTTTTTTTCTTTTTTTTTTTTTCTCTCTCTCTCTCTCTCTCTCTCTCTCTCTCTCTCTCTCTCTCTCTCTCTCTCTCTCTCTCTCTCTCTCTCTCTCTCCCTTTCCTCTTCTTTTCTTTCTTCCATCATGATTCTTCGCCCATGGAATTATTTAGAGCCCTCAGGGAAGGGAGAAGGTCAATAAGAAGAGCTTTTTTTTTCAACAAAACAATAAAATTGTAAGGAAAGTTAGGAGCTATTCTGGTGCCACAGCCGACCCGGCATTTCACATGAGATACTGTTGTGGGCCAGGGGTTGGTGGCGAGGAATGGCCGCCAGGTGGAGCAGTTGAGCCGTCTCCCACCGAACACCTGGAATTGCAAGGTCGTAACCCTTGGATAACTCCAAAGGTCACAGGTCCCTGAGCAGACCGTGGTCACCAATATTTTGACGGTGTGGGTAGAGTTAATTGCCTAATTTCAATATACCTAAGTACCCACGTCGTCTAACTACCGGGGAAAACCACACCCTTGTCGGACCTCGGGCGGAACGGGCCATTTACCGAGCCAGATCCGGGTGTAAACCGAGCGGGGATTACCAAGATCCGTCGGTCCAAATGAACAATTACAGCAACAAGGCCTCCCTAATTCCCAATACGCACCGTGCTCAACCAATGAAAGAAAGTGACAGACAATGAGCTGGTACATTGAATAATTAATCGGGGTCTATCTATAATGAGGCAGGGGAGCACAAAAAGAGCAGAGTTAAACCGACTATCAGAAATGCAATTTACAATTTACAAGGCACTTAAACAATTGCTATTTATAGACTGGGCACACACACACACACACACACACACACACACACACACACACACACACACACACACACACACACAAAATAAATGGGGCCGGTTAGACACCTTTCCGCCTCGTGCGGTCTGGTCGAGACGAGCTGGTTCGGGGGGGGGACTCGAACCCACACCTTCGTCGCCGCACCAAGCACCAGGGACCGTGCTCTCCAACCAGCCACACACCAACGAACCAAGACCAAGGAGAAGACCAGAGACAATGATGACCCAGGACCAGACAAACCAGCCAGCACTAAGACCCGCGACCCCCAAGACCAGCGCTCCGGAGGCTGGCGTTCCTTTATTCATTTATTGTGCGGGGTGAGAAAATCGCCATCTGAGGCATCTCAACCCTCATTGGCCGGGGTGTCGTGGGGAAGGTGCCCTCTGTGGCAATCTCAACCCTCATTGGCCGGGGTGTCGTGGGAAAATCGCCCTCTGTGGCAATCTCAACCCTCATTGGCCGGGGTGTCGTGGGGAAGTCGCCCTCTGTGCGTGATTGGACAAGGGGCCTTTCTGGGCGGAGTCTCGATCTGAGGCGAGGGAAATTTCTGCCCACGTACGTGGCTGGACACAAGTGTGTAATGGCGTGATGTGCGAAGTGAAGGAGTGATGGTTTCGGTTGGCTGGAGGCTCGATTTGTATTGCAAAAACCCTGACTAAAAAAGTAACTCGCAGCACACATGTAATTCCCATTAGACACAGGAAGGGGACCCTAACTATAAACACATACTTATCTAAATAACTAAGCTTGGGGACTGCCGTCTGTTTGTGTGTAAATGGCTTCTAAATCCGTAACAATACACCCAAACGTTCACAGCTCCTCATCGTTGCAACCCCAGCTCCACGAGTGCACCGTCATAAAACAGTAAACCCCACGAGTGTAACACTACGCAAGGCGGTTCTGAGATTTTTAAAAGAGAGTAGGAAATCCATAAAGCATTCCAGATTACCGAAAGGCCCCTTCGTTCACGTAACCTTTATAGAGTTTTGTGGCTCTGAAAACGCCATAAAACTAAAGAAGAAGAAGAAGCAGAAGATCCCCGATTCTCCAAATACGGCGAAGCGACGGGGTTCACACACATCGTTTTACGACATGGCGGTGCCGAGTGAGCGACGTGGCAAGGTGACGTGAACGAGAAGGTATCACACACAGTTCAGTCACTTGCTCTACGTGCAGTGGTACGTCTCACGAGGAAAAATAAACATACATCATATTCTCCTTTGTAACTGGTCGATGGATCCAAGTACAAAGTGCGGACCGTGCGGTGCCGTGCGGTGTGATTATTGTTTATTTTTACACGAGATCACATGGTTTCCCCTTTTTGTGCGATCTGCTTTCATTTGAAACTTGGAGCGATGTTATCTTCTGTATAAAAGCGATTGAGACGTTTGTTTGTGTGTGACGCTACTCCCCTGAACTCCCAAGGTTAATCGTGACGAAACTTTATAGGATCACATTTTTCATGGCACGATACACCTTAAGAGGGGTTTTTAAAGTCATTTTCTCACAATTCATAACTTACCTGTCAAGAGGAAAGGGTGGAGTGGGGTGGAGGTCTGGAGGGAGGGGTTTGGGTTGAGGGGAGGAAAGGGTGTGGGGTGGGAGGGATGTGGGGTGTGGGGTGAGAGGAGGGAGGGGTGTGGGGTAAGGAGGAGTGAGGGGTGCAGAGTAAGGAGGAAGGGGGTGTGGGGTGTGAGGAGGAAGGGGTGTGAGGAGGAAGGGGTGTGAGGAGGAAGGGGTGTGAGGAGGAAGGGGTGTGAGGAGGATGGGGTGTGAGGAGAAAGGGGGTGTGGGGTGTGAGGTGGAAGGGATGAGAGGAGGATGGGGTGTGAGGAGGAAAGGGGTATGGGGTGTGAGGAGGAAGGCGCCAATGCCCGACCTTTGTCGGTATGAAATAAATGTGAATCAGTGTTTTGACTCCATTCCGAAACAGAAATATCCATTAAAAGGTTCGGCTATTCACCCTAGATTGCAAACAGGACTTCTTCATATCAACAGGTGGACAACATGACAACATGGTGGAAATGTTTGTTTATCGCAGACAGACAGACGTGGGTTGAACCATATTTTAGGCACATTGGAGAGTTTGTCTCGCTGACTAAATACATCCTCCTCCCTGTATGAGGAGAGATATAATAACTCACCGTGGTGTACATGTGGGGCCGCCATGACGGTTTTACCACACGCCGACACCTCGAACCGTCACCATGGAGATTATGACGTCAGCACGAGGGTCACGGTCCTTTCACAAAAATAATGCTGGAGCAAAACATCCCGGGTCGGAAAACTTTCGCTTCGTTCGTTCCACTTTGTGTGCGTCGCGTTTTAATTAATTAAATACCCATCCCCTCCACTCAAAACCCGTTTGGATATTTATTTTTTCCCCATTTAATATTTCGGTCATGAAGCCTCAGGATGAGGAGAATAATTAATTATTTTTAAGCTGGTGTTTGGGATGTGGCGCAGGCATGGTGGGCCGAATGACCTCTTCCTGCGTCGAATTTCCTTGTAATCAGATGTGAAGAGATCGCGACAAAGGGACGAGAAGCAGATCGTGAGGAAGCACGGGGAAGTGGGGGGCGGGAAGCACGGGGAAGTGGGGGGCGGGAAGCACGGGAGGTGGGAGCACGGCAGTGAGGAAGTACGGCAGTGAGGAAGTACGGGCTCCCACCCGATTGGTGACGTTTCCCGCGTGACGGAATCTGACGCGAGCAGGACGTCATCACGACACCCGCAACATGGCGACGGCCATGTACTTGGAGCATTACTTGGACAGTGAGGAGGGTTTGAAGCGACATTAATGGAGGCATTGCCGCGGTTACGAGCGATCGGTCGGGGGTTTTGTCCCGTAAACGGGTTTGGTTTGTAAAACAAAACCCGGAAATGTGATTCCCATCGGTGTTTCCGCACCGGTTGATGATAATAATAATAATAATAATAATTCATCGCGAGTTCGCCGTAAACTTCGTGGTTTTCATTGTTATTGCGCTTTAAGGACGCGACTCGTGACCTCTCTTGGTCGTCACGGTTACCGTGCAGCGTGACCGTCTCACTCCAATCCACATATGAGTGTGAGATGTCGGTTTGTTTCGGTTCTGCTCTAGTCTGAGGGGTTCGATTCCCGACGCAGTCCCAATCCCGTTCGACTGATTTTTTTTTTTGTTTTTTGTTTTGCTGTGACCAGGAAATGGGAGGTTTGGGGGTGAAGCCGGCTATCTTTTCCGTTAGTATTTAGGAGTAAGGAATCCCTCTCTGAGTGATGGTTGATATGGTTACGAGCTATCTCTCTCCTTGTGAACTTCCGTGTGCTCGAATATAAATAATACATTAAATACTCACCCACCGGGGCTCTTCCTCGTCCTAATTCCTCTCTCACCATTCTCTTTGCTCATCCTCACCTCGTCAGGCATCGAGAATCTTCCCAATGAATTGCAAAGGAACTTCCATTTGATGAGGGACTTGGACCAGCGCACCGAAGGTGGGTCGAACCCCCCTTCGGACCTTGATAACCCCTGGTGGTTGTGTCCAGGGATTTCTTCTTTTTTTTTCATAATGGAAGTTCCTTTATGTTTGCCAGTGGTTGGTGGTAAACACACAGGCACAAAGACGGAGCAAGTAAACGGAGACCCCATTAGGAATCGTCCAATGTTCACGTCTTCCTTTGAACACTAAAACTATCTGCATAACCTCTCCTTGACCCCTATTCACCCTTGACCCATTTCCATGACCTCTCCTTGACCCCTATATGACCTCCACAGACCTGAAGGCAGAGATTGAAGGGCTGGCGAGCGAGTATTTAAACTCTGTGGCCGTACTTTCTCCCACGGGTCGACTTGATCGCCTGCAGCGCATACAAACGGCGTTTGCGCGGTGTCGGGAGTTTGGTGATGACAAGGTTCAACTCGCCATGCAAACCTACGAGATGGTATGAGCCAGTCTATGGCTGCACCTCTTGTACATCTTCACCAGTGTGACCGTGCGTGGTCATGCCCTTGAGTTGTTCACCTCTGGGAGGTTACCAGCTCCATTTGGCTTGTTATACCGATGGGTTGATATCATCCTCACGACCTTGCCATGTCTTCCATAACGTCCCTACCTGCTCAATGCATCCCCTCACCCAGCAATGTAAGTCACGTGGCTTGTACTCCCTCTCCCTCCCCCTCCCCCCACCCCTCGACACTCCCCTGCGGTCTGTACAACATAACCAGGGATACCTTTAACCACCACAAGAATAATGAATTCTTTCAGAAAAGTCGTGTTGTCAAGGTGAGGTGCATCATGCTCATTAAATGGTGGAACCACCTGTACGATCAAACAGGAAATGAGTATCAGGTCAGACATTCAATCACAGAGTGACCTTGAACATGGATGAAACAGACTACGTGTGTCTGGGTCCTAAAATCCTCCCCCGATAGAGTGGAAGAGGTTAAGGGGGTTGGGGAGGGGGGGGTTGAATGGCCTATGATGGTACCCCACCACTTATAACCAGCACATGGTCTACATCGTCCCTGGAATTGGTCACCTGTCCTTGTCGTTTATATCCTGGGGTTCCACCACACAATCTGAACACGATCCTTGATGCTTTACAGGTTAAGTTTGTGGCTCCCTTTAATTTGGATGGATTTTGTCTGTTGCAGTTTTGTGCCACAAAGCCTACCTTTTCCACTTGGAGTGCCGTTTGGCTCGGAAGATCAAAACCTAAAGAAATGATTGTCTTTTGTCCCAGTGGTAGACAAAATAAGATGATGGACTCCTTACAGGTTTTCCTGCACACCGATTGTTATGACTATGGGGCAGTGTGATAAGGCACATACGTAGTGCAGTGGAATTGTGGAGTAAGATGACAGCAAGTGTTCTGTCAAACTTCAATAACCACTTTCCCCCTGACCTCCATAACCCCCCTTTTTTCCTTATCTCCCCCCCCCCACCCCAGGTGGATAAACACATCAGAAGGCTAGATGCAGACCTTGCACGCTTTGAAGCAGAGCTCAAGGAGAAGCAGCTGGAACCCGTTGGACTTTATGAACCTGGAGGCGGGCGTGCCAGCAAGAGTGAGCAGAGTACAGGGATGCGTGCAGAGCATGCGGGATGATACTGAGGATGGCACTGGGCAAATGCTGTGTCTTGGTGAAGGTGGTTGTAATGATCACAGTGGTGATGGGTTGTGGTGGTGTAGTGGTACACTCCCAGTTGTCTGGACAGCAAATGAAGTTGTTTGTTTCCTTCGTTCAGTATACCAACTGTTTCATTCCTCATGTGATAATATCCTTTGTGTATGAGCAGAGGGTCGAAATGTGGAGAGAAAGAAGGCGACGGTAGGGAGGGGTCGCGGTCGTGCTCCTGAAGAAGAAACACCCCGGGGTGGCGGACGAAAGAGACTGAAGCTTGGAAAGCCGTGAGTAGGGGCTTGTGTGTGGTGTGCATGTATGCGTGGGAGGTGGATGTGGTTGGGTGTTGTATTAGAGTAGTTCGTAGTGGGTGACAGAGACTATACTGAATTATGTCACAGACCCCCAACAATTCACCATATTCCACTTCATTCGGTGAGATTATCTCCTGTTGATTGAGTAAATTGTCCACAAACACCCTTTAACCAAATGCAGACAATCTTTCATTGCATGAATTTGATTTAGAAAACATAAAATCTACACAACATGAGAGGTGATTATGGAGTCAGAGCATCATTTGCCAAGTGCTAAAGAAGGAATAAAAAAACTTGCCATTTGTATTTACTACTACTTCTCTCCCTTGAATGTTCAGGGTGGAAAGTGCAACTCAACTGCCGTTCAGCATGGCTGTGCATCCTTCAGATGTGCTCGACATGCCTGTAGATCCGAATGAACCCACCTACTGCCTTTGCCATCAAGTCTCCTATGGAGAGATGATCGGCTGTGACAACCCAGATGTACGGAATGTCTTCGATAATCCAGCAATACAAACCATGAACTATATACTGAACCCATATCTCCCCCACCCACGCTCCTCCCCTCCCACCAAACCACGCTCCCCCCCTCCCACCAAACCACGCTCCCCCCACCCACCAAACCACGCTCCCCCACCCACCAAACCACGCTCCCCCACCCACCAAACCACGCTCCCCCCACCCACCAAACCACGCTCCCCCCACCCACCAAACCACGCTCCCCCTCCCACCAAACCACGCTCACCCCCCACCCACCAAACCACGCTCACCCCCCCACCCACCAAACCACGCTCACCCCCCACCCACCAAACCACGCTCACCCCCCACCCACCAAACCACGCTCACCCCCCACCCACCAAACCACGCTCACCCCCCACCCACCAAACCACGCTCACCCCCCACCCACCAAACCACGCTCACCCCCCACCCACCAAACCACGCTCACCCCCCACCCACCAAACCACGCTCACCCCCCACCCACCAAACCACGCTCACCCCCCACCCACCAAACCACGCTCACCCCCCACCCACCAAACCACGCTCACCCCCACCCACCAAACCACGCTCCCCCCACCCACCAAACCACGCTCACCCCCACCCACCAAACCACGCTCACCCCCCACCCACCAAACCACGCTCACCCCCACCCACCAAACCACGCTCACCCCCCACCCACCAAACCACGCTCACCCCCACCCACCAAACCACGCTCCCCCCACCCACCAAACCACGCTCACCCCCACCCACCAAACCACGCTCACCCCCCACCCACCAAACCACGCCACCCCCCACCCACCAAACCACGCTCCCCCCCACCCACCAAACCACGCTCCCCCCACCCACCAAACCACGCTCACCCCCACCCACCAAACCACGCTCACCCCCCACCCACCAAACCACGCTCACCCCCACCCACCAAACCACGCTCACCCCCACCCACCAAACCACGCTCACCCCCCACCCACCAAACCACGCTCACCCCCCACCCACCAAACCACGCTCACCCCCCACCCACCAAACCACGCTCACCCCCACCCACCAAACCACGCTCACCCCCCACCCACCAAACCACGCTCACCCCCACCCACCAAACCACGCTCCCCCCACCCACCAAACCACGCTCCCCCCACCCACCAAACCACGCTCACCCCCCACCCACCAAACCACGCTCCCCCACCCACCAAACCACGCTCACCCCCACCCACCAAACCACGCTCACCCCCACCCACCAAACCACGCTCACCCCCACCCACCAAACCACGCTCACCCCCACCCACCAAACCACGCTCACCCCCACCCACCAAACCACGCTCACCCCCTCCCACCAAACCACGCTCCCCCCACCCACCAAACCACGCTCCCCCCACCCACCAAACCACGCTCCCCCTCCCACCAAACCACGCTCCCCCCTCCCACCAAACCACGCTCCCCCCTCCCACCAAACCACGCTCCCCCTCCCACCAAACCGCTCCCCCTCCCACCAAACCATCCCCTCCCACGAACTTGATACTACCCCCACGCTCCCCCAACCCATACCCCCCCAACAAACTTGATACTGACCCAATGTTCCTCCTCCTCTTCTTCCCCCGATCCACGCTCCTCTTCCACCCCCCACCCCCCAACCCCATGCTCCTCCGATCCCACACTCCTCCTCCCCCAGACCCATGCTCCTCCTCACCCCCTCCCACAAACTTGATACTGACCACACGCTCCTCCTCACTGCACCTCCTTCCCCTCCCACGACGTGTGCTCCCCCTTCCACTGACCCATGCTCTTCCTCCTCCCCCCCACTCCACCCATGCCCCCACCTCACGCACCTCCACCCCCCACCCAGCCCCACGAACCCACGCTCCTATTCACCTCCCCCTTCACCGACCCACGCTCCTTCACCACCCCCCCACACTCTTACTCTCCCCACCCACCAGCACATGCTCTTACCCCCAACCCCACCCCCCCCCACACACCCCCAACTCATGTTTCTCCTCACCCCTCAACCCCCTCACTAACCCATGCTCTGAGAGAACAAAGCACATCCTCCTTCTCCCCTCCTCCCACACTGACACTGACAATAAATCGATGCGCTTCTTCCACCACTTTCTATGCCTCAATGATCAAGCACGCACAAAGACATCGTTTTGTTACAAGTATCGTTTCATCCTTGTGATATGTTAATAACCTCCGATGTCATTCACCCTCACCCTCCATTTTTTCTAGTGTTCCATTGAGTGGTTCCACTTTGCCTGTGTGGGCTTGACCACCAAACCAAAGGGGAAATGGTGAGTACACCCTCAATTCTCATCCTTCCTTCATCTCCATCAATTCACAATCCACTTTATTTCCTTTTTCACTCTTAACCATTCATTTAAAAAGTTGTTACACCTTGACGTGCAGACAATTCAAATCGTGTGTTCAGGTATTGTCCGCGCTGCACCCAAGAGCGTAAGAAGAAGTGATCGGAGTCGATGCGGTCCGAACGAGGGGAGTGTGGTTGTGGTTGTGGCTGTGCTGGGGAAGGAGATATTTAGTTGAAAAGCCTCAATGGTTTAATCAGTGTTAATGGACTTGACGGCTTTTCATCGAGTTCTATCACAATTTGACATTGTGGGGTTAAAATCACTTCCTGGTTTGAGACCCTCTTCCCTCCGTGCCAAGCACATCTTGCTGCACTAACAGCTTGTCCGCCGTCTTTGAAAGAAAAACCCCACTATGCCACTTAATGTACTTTATCACCACGACTCTAAGACATCTACGTCACCAGCATCTGCAAGGGTTGACTGGTCGGTCGGACCAGAGCAGTTACATTACATCACCATGTAATATACACAACGGTGCACACCTTGTACAAGCCTGTATGTGTAACAGTTGCACATCCAGTCCATTTGTTAAAATCTCAGTGGGTTCGGTAACGAGAGATCCTTCACTCATCGTTGTGGTGGCAAGGGGTCAGTGCTGCCTCCACCGTGGGGTGGATTTGCTGTTCTGGATGTTTTACATTCGTATCTTTCATTGCCAGTTCACCAAATAAAAAGCTTAAATTGCAAACCTGCTCGCTCTTTGCTGCCACAATTCCCGTTTGCCCCTCGAGTGAGATCCACGATGTCCTCAGGTCGTGCACCAAATGTGGTTTTGAAACACAGAATGGTTCGTCCACCTAAGCAGGGGGTTACCCCCATTCCAGACCGTGGTGTCTAAACCAGGCCGACGATACACCATTTAAGGTTATCTAATGGAACACACGTGCAAGCAAGCTTGAGTGAGGACGTTTATTGTCATACCTTGCTTACGGTTGCCAACTCTTTCATTGTGTGGATTGATCGCAAACAAGGCCCAGTCAGGCCTTCAATCTGACGCTTGATCTCCACAATAGCATACAAGGTCATCCAGCAACTTTTAAAACAGTGTCATTAATCCTCGCACTTACACACATTGTTGTGCTATGGATTTTTACATGCTGGCATCGTGGAACCTCTACACCTACCCCTTCCTTATGTACGAGTCCTAAAGGGTACGCCAGCGGATGACTTCAGTGCTGGCATGTCTCGCTCCCGTAAAGCGCCATTTCCCCCCCCCCCTACTCGGCTTTAATGCCACCTCAAAAGGTCACCCAAGAGTCGGGAGGAACCGTTCCTTTCGCCGTGGCGCCAAGCGCTGAACACGATGGGAAATTACATGATGGATTGATTGATGGATGGATGTGCTCGCCGTGTTGCACGGATGTACAGTTGCAGGGAAGGAAGGGTTTGTGAGGGCATACAGATGGTGGAGATGCAGACAGTTTAAAGTGTCCAACAAACACTCGTTTTAATTTTCATCGCGAATATACAACGAGCGCGTGCATGGGGTGTGGGGGGAATCCACAAGATGAGGAAATCCAATCCCCCCCTCCCTTTCAAGTCCTGCTATGCCATGGAGAACTGAAGAATTTTAAACCAAAGCTTCAAACCCTTCACAATTCCAAGACGTCTGACGAGGTACACCGAACCAGCGCAAGGGATACAGCACACAACTACCTTCTTGTTAACTTTACTCAGGACCTGGCTAACCCGGTGGATATATGGAATATGGTTCAGGCTCGACGGGCTTAGGTCATGGTAAGTGTCCCATCGCTCCACCACCTGGATGGCATTGGGGTGGGTTCTCACTAAAGTTTAACCCGCAGGTTCAGTGAAAGGGTCATTAACGGGGGTAAAAGGTACGTTTCACCACCTGCAGATAACCGTGCAGCAAGTAATTTATCCCAGCCTGACCGACCTACCAACCAACCACTCTGATCTTTATCCAGAAAACTCGGTTTGACCCATAAAGGGCAGAGTTGAGCCATTAAAGCAGCGGTATTAGGGACGAAACCATGGTGAACATTGCTCATATCATTACAAGGAGCGGCACGACGAATAGAATTACAATAAATAAATACGACGGAATGTGGCGATTACTCAGTAGTAAAAGAGCGAAAGGTGCAGCAGAATGAGGTCGAGAGGGTCCAGCTGTCGCCCGGAGTTTTTCGACCTCGACCCCTGTACCGTTATGTCCGCTGGGACACAATTGACTTCTCCCAATAAATTGGTGCATTGAAGGGCACAACTCGAGACTGGACGTATCACTCTAAAAAAAAAAAAGTTACAGCAGGTAGTTGTTCATCCAAGACGAATTACGGCACCGGCACGGTGCAAAACTTAAACCGACGCCTACACACACACACATGCACACACGCAAACATTTAAAGCTTTGCTGCCAAAACTAGAGCCGAATTATCCCATTCGAGACCATTGCAGTTAATGCTCGGCCCTGGCTCATTTGGAGAAAAGCAAACTCGGCAATGTTTGAGGACAAAGGGTAGCCAAGTGATGACGTCAGAGCCAGGTAATGACGTCGTGTTGTTTAAACGATTTTCATGGTTTTGTTTTGATAGTCCCCATGGTCCTGGATTAAATGACTTCCAGTTGGGCTTGGTTATGGATTTAGGGGGTCAGGTGAAGGTCATAGACATAGAGGGTTCATCGGGGAAGGAGATAGACAGTGGGAGGAGAGGACTGACAGAGAGACAGACTGAATTAGTAACTAAGCGTGGAGTCGTCCCATTCCAGCTGTGCATACGGGGTCGAACTTCCCAGATGACCCTCTCGTCCTGGACCCCCTTCTGCCTCCCCCCGACTTTCCTCTTCTTCCTCTTCCTCTTCTTCTTCTTCCCCATATCCCTCCCCTTCGCTGCTTTCCTCATCCAGTCCTACTTCGTCCTCACTGATTCCAGTCTCTTCGCAGGACTGGGTGGGAGAGGAGGGGGGGGGGAAGGTGGGAGGGGGAATGTTTGAACAGTTGTACAAAGATAAAAACAACTTATCTTCATCAAACAATATAAACGATGATCACTGCAATACCTCCATCGGGTTCACGGTGATTGTGAGGCCAGAATCGTCCCAGTCCATCTCCCCCTCGCGTCCTTCAGCCCCTGTCCGCACGATACCTCTCTGAGTGGCACGCACACGTGCCACACCCAGTGTCACTGCTCCCAGGACCACGCATACCGCAACCACCACCACAACTGCAGATATTCCCAGCACTGCGGACACGTACAGGTCCTGCTTGTTCCAATGGTACAGCATATCAATACACCAAGTGCACGACCAGGTGCAGGAAAGCATAAGAATGAGAATGGCAATGGTCATCTTCTGGACTCACCGGTGGTAGTTGAGGAACCCACGTTTGAGTCTGCGGCATCTGAGGCTAAACGAGGTTCGGCAATGAGGTGGCTGGGGGATCCTGGTAAATGGGCAGAATGAAGTGGGTTCACCTGTTGAAAAGACAGAGTTGACAAGCAAATTATGTGGTCGTGAAATCAGGAAGTGGAGGCATACCAACATTGGATACATTATATAGTGATTGAGGCTCAGACTGTAACACAGTCTTTTTATATTAATTACTTTCAAATACCAGCCGTCGCTTCACTGATGGAAGTACTAAAGGGGGGAGGGAGAAAAAGCGGGGGGAAGAGGGAGAGTGAAGAGGTGGAGGGGAAAGGAGAGAGGAGGGGTGAAGGAGTGAGGGGTGGAGGAAGGGAAGACAGCGTGAGATGAGAGGAACGTTTTTCACCAGATTTGCTTTGATCCCCTTTAGAGCACCTCACAAAACCTCCAAAAAATTGAAGGGCATTCGGTAGAGCGCATACCTCCACCACACAATACCTGATCCATGAGAACATATCGGGCCCAATACATTTTTGAAATATCATGCTATTTATAGTTTTTGGCCCGATCTCTTAATGGTGAAAAATCACTTTAAAAAAATTAAATAACTCATATCCAGATCCAGATTCGGATCTTCACCAAAATCGAATCATTTCTTCCTTGTCACACACCCAACACGTCCACCAAATTTCATCTGAAGCCGTCAACTTTTTTCATCAACTTTTTGAAATATCGTGCCATGTATTAGTTTAGCCCGATCTCTCAATGGTGAAGAATCACTTAAACAAGGACAAATGTGTCCAAGAGCCACGTCATTCCACCAGTCAATCTCCTTGCTATGCTAGCTTCCAGGGCATCGAGTGCCTCCAGGGCATCAGGTACCCCCAGGGCATCAGGTGGCCCCAGGGCATCGGGTGCCCTCAGGGCATCAAGTGCCCCAGGTCATCGGGTGCCTCCAGGGCATCCGGTGCCTCCAGGGCATCAGGTGCCTTTAGGGCGTCAAGTGCCCCAGGGCATCGGGTCCCTCCAGGGCATCAGGTGGCCCCAGGGCATCAAGTGCCCCAGGGCATCGGGTGCCTCCAGGGCATCAAGTGCCCCAGGGCAACAGGTGCCTTTAGGGCGTCAGATGCCTCAGGGCATCAGGTACCTCCATGTAGCCTCCCTGCCTGCTTCACTCCCTATTCTCACCCCCAGAAAGGTTTTGTCTTCACCAGAAGAAGAACAAGAAGAAGAACAACGCGGAGATCTCTTGGAGCCAGCGTTAGCTACGCAACGCGGCAAAAAAATTCAGGCTGCTAGGTTTCAAGGTTTTGTTGTTATCGAGGAGGCACACTGACACACTGACACACATTGACATTTATTGGTGGAGATAGAAATGAGACAAAACAAAGGAACATGAAATGGAGGGATGATGAGGTCAAGAAATGCGGAAATAAGAGACAATGGGATTGGTCTGACCTCCAAAACAAAGTCGTTGCTAAGGAAACGTCCGCTGAGTTCGGTGCAGCGAATCACAAATGAACGCCGAGTCAGGTGATGCAGGTTAGTGTTCCGATAGGCCAGATGCCGCAAAGCCTGCTGGTAAACCGCCATGGGGGCAACCCCTACACAAGAGAGAAAATGGTTGAGGTTATGGCTTTTTTTAATTGAGCATCAAAACAAAAGACTCAAACCTGGGTTCCTCCATTTTCAGCCAGTCGTGATGGAGGAAAAATAGTGATCTAGTGTTTTAAAATAAGAATAAAGAGGCTTCAGCTGCAATCATAGAGGACTGTCACTCTTAAGCCTCACCATCTATGAGCAAGCCTTCCGCAGAGCTGTGCAAAGTGAGCATGGATGCGAGTTCAGAAGGCAGTAGTAGTAGCAGCTCCTCATATTGAGAGGCCAATGTGGACCCTTGCGCGAGCACCTCACACGCCTCCAGGTTGTGCGCCAGCCCCGACCCAGCCCGTTCTCCTTAGCGAGTCATTGGAAAGGAGAAAAACGTGTTTGGGTTCAGCACTTATAGGTAGATCACAAAGAGGAGAAACTACAGTAGGTTCACATTCCGATCACAATTCGAACCTTACCTTCAGCCATGTTGTTCTCTTCACTTTGTGCTTCAATGTCCGAATTGATCCGCGGAAAGCTCAGGATGCGCAACGCTGGAGTCAGCGGCACACCGCCAGGTGCTGCGAGGTCGGAAGCTTCGGGAGCGAGAGGAGAAGCGGCGGAAATCCAGAGCTGAGGCTCCGGCGCACGCCCAACTACCACGTAGGCAGACACAGGGGGCACCGATGGGCAGGTGCTGTCTGGGGCACACCTGGGTTAAAGGAATTTTAAAAAACCGACTCACATAAATTGTGTTAACTTGTGGGATACATTTCATAATCGGTCCTAAATAATATCCGTATAATGATAAAAACCCAAGAATAACGGGGTGGGTGTGTTAGTTGTCCAATAATATACAATGCTACAAGTTCATAGGTGACGTACAGGTGGACACAGCACACAGCATTGCACAGAGGGATGGGAAATATGATGTAATTGATGACCGAAGAGACCAAGTATGTCAAATCGATACAATAAATAAGTTCTGTTCTTGCGTGTGGTGGCTTGGCTGCCGGATAGCTGTTATTTGTTGGAAGCGTGGCTGTGCTGCTGATGCTGTGCCCCTCTACCAGTGCACAAGTACTCATTTCGCTGACCTTGGAAGGATGACACGCTGAGTCAACCCCACCTGGTGTTAATTAAGCAGCCAACCGGGCTCAAACTCAGAACCCTAGGATCCGAAGCCAGCCACCCAAGCCACAAAGCCAACACCAAGCTAATAAATAAGGGGTATTTGGTTATTCTGAGTTGCTGATCTTTATTTCTTGTTGCGGTTCGGTGAAGCCGGCGCCCCCCCTATGCTACGACATACAACAGTCCTGAGACAGTTATTACCCTCGCCAGAGGAGAGGGTATTGCATTTGGGTCCGTTTTGTCTGTTTGTCTGTCCACACAGAACGTGAGCTCGGTTTTTCTCTGCAACCGCTTGTCGGATTGCATACGAATAAAAGTAAAAATACTATACTTCGCGAGAGGTCCTCCAGATGGGACATCTGACCATGAGTAAACGATGGTAACCAGCGGAAAAATCCAATTCGTTTGAGAATTGGCCTGGATATATACCATCATGGACCGAGCAAAATGTTCGACCCCAACATTCACTGGATGACCTGGAGCGCCAAATGCACGTACGTGAGCTGTGTCGAGATGGTGACGCGACGTGGCCCAGGTGATGGAAAGAACCGCGAATTTAGATATGCAGCATGGCGCAGAGTTCGGCTGAAGGCCTCTGGATCATCACCTTCAAGGGTCAGCACCGACTGTGTGGGGTTAAAATGGACCTGCCATGAGACGTACCACATCATGTTTGAATGTTGATGAGATAAAGATACATCAAAAGGCCTTAATTTTAGAATTCCATAACAGACACTGCAATAAGCAGCCAGCACCTCCCACCACAAAACAGCTCACACCTTCCACCAGCACAGTCCGCACCCCAATCCCGAAGCATTCTCCTTTACCCCTATGCCACAGCCTCTTTCCCACCAAACCACACCACTACAGCCTTCATACCCCCCCCCCCCTTTTTCCACACCACAGATGACACACTCACACATTGTAACAAACCTTCATGCCTCTGCCTAAACTGTCAAAAGCTGAGAAATCAAGGCCTTCTTGACAGGCGAGAAGACAGGCAATGTCTCGCCGGGAGTCCCGGATGCCTGACCTCAATAAGAGTCCCCACAGCTCACCATAGAGATAGTCTCCAAGCTGTGCGGCCTCACCACCTGCACGCATGAATGGTGGGAAGAAAGTGCAGAAGTAAAAAAAAAAAAAAAAACATGCAGTGAAGGGAGGGACACATTATTTGGTCACAATAGCAGCACTCACAGGCGTGCAGCAGGTCTAGTGCCAAATCCGCACGGCTATTGTCCCGATAGAGCACGGGGCAGGGTCTGCACGGCAGAGCACAGTTTAAACAATCGGTGGAGTTGCTTACAGGACGAGTTTGAGTTGGGTTTCACCTTGTTACAAGTCGAGCACTAAGATTTAATAATACAACACTGGGCTTGAGCAAAAGCAATGCCATGGAAAAGTCAAAGCAGGATAGATCTCCATCTGCTGGCAAGCCACAACCAGCAGGTTGAGATTCAGTAAACCAGACAAAGACACACGGACAACCAGACAAGTCGGTAGATATATCTGCTCATCGGTGTCGTGGAAAGCGTATCATAAAGCAAAAGTATAATGGTTAGAATGAATTTGCCAATGAATATGGTTTGCCTCCACGCAGTGTGGGAATGTCAAAACGCGAATGGCAAATTTGGCATGCTGGAGTTGGAATGGCACAGATGGAAGGTGACGTCACCTTTGTGAAGTCTCCCGGTGTGGTTAGTAGAGCTGTTACCTGGGAATTCCCAAAACATGAACGTCAGGTGTGGGGGTCTTTGAACTTGTACATGTTGTTTATCCATCTTTGTTTTTTTTTCACTGATAGACTACGTCGCTGGCTCACTGGCAAGCCGGCATAAGGAAAGTGACAAACAAATACGTATACACAAACAACCAAGATCGATAAAACCAATAGGGAGACAAATAAATAAATAAATAAACAAATCAGTCGATAAAAGACAAAGAGGTAAATCAATCAGACAGGTGGATATACTTCTTCACAATGTGTACCTTGCCAGCAAGCACCAATCACAACTTGCGTCTCCAGGTCTGCCCCAGAGATTGGCCAATCACTGGACACCTGATACGGGTCGTACGATACGCCGTCCACCAACAGAGTGACAGCAGGATAGTCCACATTGATAACGTAAAAATGCCACTCGTTGTCGCAGGCCTGGCGGGAATAGAAAGAATTGAACTTTGACGAGAAGGAAACATTTCACGTAACGAGGAACATGATGAACTGAGGAAGTACGGGTGGAGGGCACCGTCCTCCAGTCGGGTTACATGTCTGAGCAACAACCAAAGGGGTTCACTCGTTTCATTTGTGCACAAGTATGGAGGCTTCTAGGGTTTGTTTGGTTTTTCACGTGAAGACGGGTGAGATTGCGTCCTTGTTGATACACAGGATGTATTGAGAGCCTTGACTCAAGATAGAGGTTTGCACGTATTATGTGAAAAAATAAAACCAGATCAATACGTCTATCAGTATAATGAGCGACGAACATCGTTCACCTGTTCAAGTTTCCAGTAGAAGTCTGCAGGATGCGATCCTCCCTGCTCGATGACGTCACGTCGAAATGAGAAGATTACACGACACTCGTGCAGGAAGAGGCTCAACTTCCTAATGCCAGTGCCTGTGCACACGGGCCCACATCACAGAGCAGACAGAGACTCTGCGCTACTGAGAATGTCGCACAAACACCACTCTATGAGAAGCACAACTTCTGCTGAACCAGCTTACCTCCTCCCAGCTGACCCTTGGTCCCTCTGGACAAATCCTACCCTATCAAGGCCTTTACAACGCACATCCCTCTCCCCCCCACCACCTATTCCCTCCTGCTCCAAATAAAATCCACGACCAATCATTCAAGGTTAAGACCGAAGCAAAACTATGGTAGTTGTGTTGAGGGTGAGCGAGTTCTAAACTGTGTGAAGGTGGAAATAGTCACCTGTCCTGTCACCCTCACAAATGATGGCTTCCCTCGCATCTCCCCCGGAACGGTGACGCAGCCATACAGACAGAGAGAATGCTCCAGACAGGTTCAACGCCTGGTTCAACATAAATGCCTAGGTAGGGCGAAGTACGGCAGATGCACATTTATAATGACTTGTGCAGGGACAAATATTACGATTGTTTGGATGTTATTCATCCGTTTAATGAGACTATTGCCACCTACGAGTGTCCGATACACAAGAAGTTAACTCTGACCTCACTGCCTTCGAAGTGATGCCTGGAGGACGAGGGAAGCTTGGAGCTATGGTTGCTGGCAGCCTGAAGTAGCTCAACAGCACCCGAGGCTGCATCTGAGTTGGGGGGGGGGGTCAAAGGGCAATGCGAGAACAGTGTTGGTTGGAATGAATCGGAAGCAACGAGGAGGGGAGGGAAGAGGGAGACCCATCGTAGAAAGTGGCAAAGTCGGGAGATTGAAGAGAGGAAGGGATATCAAGGGAACCAACTCAAGAGTCACAAAGGTTAGGTAGTAATCATGAACAAGGTCTTACCACAGAGGCGCCGGCGGGAAAGTTCTGAATAGGTGTCTCGATCACACGTCCGTCCTCCCACTCCAGTTTCCACGGCAACAGATGCCTGTAGGCTAGTTGGTGAGGTTTGGCAGGTTTCGAGGGCAATTCCCGGGAAGAGGGGAAGTGCCCCACCACCAGCCGGGTACTCGATGGTGTCACTCCATCCTGAGTGTGGTGCACAGTAAGGGGGCGAAAGCTCTCGCCATGGTACTTTGCTCCAATAAGATACCATAGGCCCGTCTGGTGAACCTCACCTTGCCAGCCGTGACGGCAAGGGGCACGGATGTGAATGCGTACGATGGCATCTCGCTGGGCCCGTCGCTTCCCGCAGTCAAACGCCGTAACGATAAACTCCATCGTGCGCTCTGAGCCATCGGCGTCGGGTAGCAGGCCTGATACCCTCACGTTCCCTGCAATAAACAGCCACCTCATCTCACCAAAACCCTGAGAGATGAAAGCCAAACCATCGTCAGTTTATAAACGCATTCGCATTACATCATGGGCTTTTCACAACCAATCAGAGACTCTCTGCCATGTTACAAAACCAAACGTGTAGAATTGATCAAGTAATTGTTGAAGAACTGTCCAGCGTTCATTCCAAGTGCTTTTTTTGGCACGAGGGATGTGGAGAACACCTGATTGAAAGTTTTCACGTCATGTTTTTTGCGTCACACAACAATCGTTGAGCACATGTAACTCAAGCACCCTGGGGTGTTTAGAGGTGACACGAGGCATTCTTAGCAAATTCTAAACAGTCTCTCAGAGACACCAGTGTGTGGATCATCATAATAATAATAATAATAATAATAATAATAATAATAAAAAAACGATTACATTATTTAACTACAATGGCACTCGGTTAAATGAAAACCTCTGCCAGGCTGAACAGTTTATGATTTATATCTCACTTGATAGGCCGGAGGTGCATCAGGATCGAAACCACAATCTAAATCGACTTGTTCTTGTCACCTACTCAACTCATCCACCAAGTTTTGTCATACCTGTCAACAACATTTCGAGATTTCATGCTACATGTAGTTTTTTTTTTTAGCCCCATATCTCACTGGTGAAGAATGACTTGAAATTTTTTTTTAAATTCTCATATCTCGATCAGGATCCTCACCAAATTCGAATCAATTAACCCTTGTCACACACACAACCTGTCCACCAAATTCCATCCGAATCCATCAATAACTTTTTGAGATATCCCACTCACAAACAGAGACAAACAGCAGCGAAAACATAACCTCTGTCCACCTTCGGCAACAGAGGTAACGATCCACTACAATACCACGTCTGTCAGAAAATGAGAGGAATCAAATCACTGGACACCTTCAACCAGGGTCTTCCATGAGCCGTATTGCAAGGCTCTTTAACGTGAAGAGAGGAACTGTTGAGGATCTCAGAAAACGTCATGAAGCCACTCGATCATCAAGAGATATGCCAAGAGGTGGACGCCCCTGGATAACGACTCCCACTCAGGACCGATACATCAGCATGACCCATCTACACGATCTGTTTAAAACTGCTCAGAGTACTGCAAACACGCTTCCTCCTTCTTCTTCTTCTTCTTCTGGTGAAGACAAAACCTTTAGGACGCGGCTCTTCTATATACAGGATCCGGATCTCCCTAAAATACTAAACACCTGTACACATCCTCGCATTGAGGGTGCCTTTTGAGAGCGTCTATCATGAACTTTTAATATATATATTCAGACATTTGCTTTAAAGTTTCGAAAAGTTCACGTCACTATTTAAAGATTATTCCATTTAATGTGTTGTAATTTCATAAATACACGATTTTTCTCGTCATGAACAGGAGCCTCCATGACGGGTCACGCTATTGGCTCCATCAAGGCACCTGACGAAATATCGGTAGTTGTTATTGCCTTTCGGACGCGGCTCTTGGACACATTTGTCCTTGTTTTTTAATGGCATATAGTATACAACTAACCAGTTACAATACCCTGCTATAACAGATAATGACACGGCATACAAACGCATTTAAATAATTGGACACATACAGTCATAGCCATAGAATGTGATTCACCGTCCATGTCGATGGAGAATGGTGAACCGGGGGTGAGGATCTCATAGCCACAGATCTGGCCAAACTGTGGTGAGCAGTCGCCGTCGGTTGCTTCCACTCGCAGGACAACGGCGTCCCCTCGGCCCGCAGACCCCTTGTTCTCGGGCTCACTGGTGTCCGGTTCGTCTCCGGTCTCCTTTTTTAACAGCGTCACCTCGTATACGGGCTGCGTGAACTTGGGAACGAACTCGTTCACATCCTGTACCTGCACACGCACCGTGGCTCTGCATTGGGGCGGAGGGTGGCGACGAGGGGGTGGATCATGTAAATGGAGATTGCAAGGCAGAGGCTAAACTGTTAACGATGAACCGGAAAGCTATTGCTCCTGGCACTCAAAAAAAAAAAAAAACCCACAAACCTATATCTTCTTCATCATTAGCACTTGCACCACGATTCATAGTTTCTCCATCCGTACACCCATAGAACGATGATTAAAAATCAAATTTTTAAATACATTCTTCATCACTTACAAAGGTGGGGGAGATGGTGGTGGTGGCTGTTAAGCCAACGCATAACTTGCAGCACTCGAAACACTCAATGTGGGACGAAAACATGAAATGGAATGGCCTGCTCCAGAAGATTGTGCTCAGTGTTTAGTGTTTAAAAACATGATGAACGTGACAGCGTTTTGGGTAAAAATCCTAATTCACTTTGATCTAGTTGATGACATTTGGGAGGGGGGGGGTGGGTGGGTGGAACGAGAACGGCACTTAGTAGAGTGCATGCCTCTGCCAGGCTGAACAGTTTATGTTTCATCATCATTATTATTATTATTATTTGATTACCGATAGTTATTAATTAATTAATGCACATTTTATCCCAAGCACATGGAATGAAACATCACGGTGTTCGGTGGGGGACAATGGATGGCTTATCGAAGGTGGAACTCTGGAAAGCAAAGCAAAACCTTCCATAATAATACATTAAATGTGCTCGAGAACATTAAGGAGTTAATTAACCGGTATCACTCTCGTCATGATTTGGCTGGAAATTATATAAAAATATATATATATATATATAACAGTCACACTTCAATGTTCAAACCCTTTCATTGTTAAAAGCTGTTTTACAAATGAGCTCACTTAATGACATCATCCCAAATGCCAAGACAGAAGGGCATTATGTAACATTCCCCCGACCCCCCCCTCCCCCCCCACACACTCATCCCAATCCACAGGGGAGTTTAAAATGCATGTCACCATAGAAACCGTGGATGGCTCCGAAAGCACCGCAATGAGGCTGCAGGAAAAGCACAGAGGGAAGACGTCCCATGATATGTGTGGGAGCAGTGCACTGTCAAGACGACAATCCCGTGGATCGGAGGGAATCGAACACAGTTTGCATCAGTGTCCTCGACATAACA
This sequence comes from Eptatretus burgeri, assembly GCF_056783735.1. Taxonomy (NCBI): domain Eukaryota; kingdom Metazoa; phylum Chordata; class Myxini; order Myxiniformes; family Myxinidae; genus Eptatretus; species Eptatretus burgeri. The sequence goes on along the minus strand of NC_140971.1, from coordinate 6,140,187 downwards.
AACAAACAAACAAACAAACAAACAGCAGGACTCGGGCGATCCTCACGGTCAGACGCACGAGTCGAGAAAAACCATTAACGTTTTGGGACGTTTGGAATGGGACACGCAGGTTAACACCAACAAGGTCTTATTTGGAATGGGACACGCAGGTTAACACCAACAAGGTCTTATTTGGAATGGGACACGCAGGTTAACACCAACAAGGTCTTATTTGGAATGGGACACGCAGGTTAACACCAACAAGGTCTTATTTGGAATGGGACACGCAGGTTAACACCAACAACGTCTTATTTGGAATGGGACACGCAGGTTAACACCAACAAGGTCTTATTTGGAATGGGACACGCAGGTTAACACCAACAAGGTCTTATTTGGAATGGGACACGCAGGTTAACACCAACAAGGTCTTATTTGGAATGGGACACGCAGGTTAACACCAACAAGGTCTTATTTGGAATGGGACACGCAGGTTAACACCAACAAGGTCTTATTTGGAATGGGACACGCAGGTTAACACCAAACAAGGTCTTATTTGGAATGGGACACGCAGGTTAACACCAAACAAGGTCTTATTTGGAATGGGACACGCAGGTTAACACCAAACAAGGTCTTATTTGGAATGGGACACGCAGGTTAACACCAAACAAGGTCTTATTTGGAATGGGACACGCAGGTTAACACCAACAAGGTCTTATTTGGAATGGGACACGCAGGTTAACACCAAACAAGGTCTTATTTGGAATGGGACACGCAGGTTAACACCAACAAGGTCTTATTTGGAATGGGACACGCAGGTTAACACCAAACAAGGTCTTATTTGGAATGGGACACGCAGGTTAACACCAAACAAGGTCTTATTTGGAATGGGACACGCAGGTTAACACCAAACAAGGTCTTATTTGGAATGGGACACGCAGGTTAACACCAAACAAGGTCTTATTTGGAATGGGACACGCAGGTTAACACCAAACAAGGTCTTATTTGGAATGGGACACGCAGGTTAACACCAACAAGGTCTTATTTGGAATGGGACACGCAGGTTAACACCAAACAAGGTCTTATTTGGAATGGGACACGCAGGTTAACACCAACAAGGTCTTATTTGGAATGGGACACGCAGGTTAACACCAACAAGGTCTTATTTGGAATGGGACACGCAGGTTAACACCAACAAGGTCTTATTTGGAATGGGACACGCAGGTTAACACCAACAAGGTCTTATTTGGAATGGGACACGCAGGTTAACACCAACAAGGTCTTATTTGGAATGGGACACGCAGGTTAACACCAACAAGGTCTTATTTGGAATGGGACACGCAGGTTAACACCAACAAGGTCTTATTTGGAATGGGACACGCAGGTTAACACCAACAAGGTCTTATTTGGAATGGGACACGCAGGTTAACACCAACAAGGTCTTATTTGGAATGGGACACGCAGGTTAACACCAACAAGGTCTTATTTGGAATGGGACACGCAGGTTAACACCAAACAAGGTCTTATTTGGAATGGGACACGCAGGTTAACACCAAACAACGTCTTATTTGGAATGGGACACGCAGGTTAACACCAACAAGGTCTTATTTGGAATGGGACACGCAGGTTAACACCAACAAGGTCTTATTTGGAATGGGACACGCAGGTTAACACCAACAAGGTCTTATTTGGAATGGGACACGCAGGTTAACACCAACAAGGTCTTATTTGGAATGGGACACGCAGGTTAACACCAACAAGGTCTTATTTGGAATGGGACACGCAGGTTAACACCAACAAGGTCTTATTTGGAATGGGACACGCAGGTTAACACCAACAAGGTCTTATTTGGAATGGGACACGCAGGTTAACACCAACAAGGTCTTATTTGGAATGGGACACGCAGGTTAACACCAAACAAGGTCTTATTTGGAATGGGACACGCAGGTTAACACCAAACAAGGTCTTATTTGGAATGGGACACGCAGGTTAACACCAAACAAGGTCTTATTTGGAATGGGACATGCAGGTTAACACCAACAAGGTCTTATTTGGAATGGGACACGCAGGTTAACACCAAACAAGGTCTTATTTGGAATGGGACACGCAGGTTAACACCAACAAGGTCTTATTTGGAATGGGACACGCAGGTTAACACCAAACAAGGTCTTATTTGGAATGGGACACGCAGGTTAACACCAACAAGGTCTTATTTGGAATGGGACACGCAGGTTAACACCAAACAAGGTCTTATTTGGAATGGGACACGCAGGTTAACACCAACAAGGTCTTATTTGGAATGGGACACGCAGGTTAACACCAACAAGGTCTTATTTGGAATGGGACACGCAGGTTAACACCAACAAGGTCTTATTTGGAATGGGACACGCAGGTTAACACCAACAAGGTCTTATTTGGAATGGGACACGCAGGTTAACACCAACAAGGTCTTATTTGGAATGGGACACGCAGGTTAACACCAACAATGTCTTATTTGGAATGGGACACGCAGGTTAACACCAACAAGGTCTTATTTGGAATGGGACACGCAGGTTAACACCAACGAGGTCTTATTTGGAATGGGACACGCAGGTTAACACCAACGAGGTCTTATTTGGAATGGGACACGCATGTTAACACCAACAAGGTCTTATTTGGAATGGGACACGCAGGTTAACACCAAACAAGGTCTTATTTGGAATGGGACACGCAGGTTAACACCAAACAAGGTCTTATTTGGAATGGGACACGCAGGTTAACACCAAACAAGGTCTTATTTGGAATGGGACACGCAGGTTAACACCAAACAAGGTCTTATTTGGAATGGGACACGCAGGTTAACACCAAACAAGGTCTTATTTGGAATGGGGCACGCAGGTTAACACCAACAAGGTCTTATTTGGAATGGGACACGCAGGTTAACACCAAACAAGGTCTTATTTGGAATGGGACACGCAGGTTAACACCAACAAGGTCTTATTTGGAATGGGACACGCAGGTTAACACCAACAAGGTCTTATTTGGAATGGGACACGCAGGTTAACACCAAACAAGGTCTTATTTGGAATGGGACACGCAGGTTAACACCAAACAACGTCTTATTTGGAATGGGACACGCAGGTTAACACCAACAAGGTCTTATTTGGAATGGGACACGCAGGTATACACCAACAAGGTCTTATTTGGAATGGGACACGCAGGTTAACACCAACAAGGTCTTATTTGGAATGGGACACGCAGGTTAACACCAACAAGGTCTTATTTGGAATGGGACACGCAGGTTAACACCAACAAGGTCTTATTTGGAATGGGACACGCAGGTTAACACCAACAAGGTCTTATTTGGAATGGGACACGCAGGTTAACACCAACAAGGTCTTATTTGGAATGGGACACGCAGGTTAACACCAACAAGGTCTTATTTGGAATGGGACACGCAGGTTAACACCAACAAGGTCTTATTTGGAATGGGACACGCAGGTTAACACCAACAAGGTCTTATTTGGAATGGGACACGCAGGTTAACACCAACAAGGTCTTATTTGGAATGGGACACGCAGGTTAACACCAAACAAGGTCTTATTTGGAATGGGACACGCAGGTTAACACCAACAAGGTCTTATTTGGAATGGGACACGCAGGTTAACACCAACAAGGTCTTATTTGGAATGGGACACGCAGGTTAACACCAACAAGGTCTTATTTGGAATGGGACACGCAGGTTAACACCAACAAGGTCTTATTTGGAATGGGACACGCAGGTTAACACCAACAAGGTCTTATTTGGAATGGGACACGCAGGTTAACACCAACAAGGTCTTATTTGGAATGGGACACGCAGGTTAACACCAACAAGGTCTTATTTGGAATGGGACACGCAGGTTAACACCAACAAGGTCTTATTTGGAATGGGACACGCAGGTTAACACCAAACAAGGTCTTATTTGGAATGGGACACGCAGGTTAACACCAAACAAGGTCTTATTTGGAATGGGACACGCAGGTTAACACCAAACAAGGTCTTATTTGGAATGGGACATGCAGGTTAACACCAACAAGGTCTTATTTGGAATGGGACACGCAGGTTAACACCAAACAAGGTCTTATTTGGAATGGGACACGCAGGTTAACACCAACAAGGTCTTATTTGGAATGGGACACGCAGGTTAACACCAAACAAGGTCTTATTTGGAATGGGACACGCAGGTTAACACCAACAAGGTCTTATTTGGAATGGGACACGCAGGTTAACACCAAACAAGGTCTTATTTGGAATGGGACACGCAGGTTAACACCAACAAGGTCTTATTTGGAATGGGACACGCAGGTTAACACCAACAAGGTCTTATTTGGAATGGGACACGCAGGTTAACACCAACAAGGTCTTATTTGGAATGGGACACGCAGGTTAACACCAACAAGGTCTTATTTGGAATGGGACACGCAGGTTAACACCAACAATGTCTTATTTGGAATGGGACACGCAGGTTAACACCAACAAGGTCTTATTTGGAATGGGACACGCAGGTTAACACCAACGAGGTCTTATTTGGAATGGGACACGCAGGTTAACACCAACGAGGTCTTATTTGGAATGGGACACGCATGTTAACACCAACAAGGTCTTATTTGGAATGGGACACGCAGGTTAACACCAAACAAGGTCTTATTTGGAATGGGACACGCAGGTTAACACCAAACAAGGTCTTATTTGGAATGGGACACGCAGGTTAACACCAAACAAGGTCTTATTTGGAATGGGACACGCAGGTTAACACCAAACAAGGTCTTATTTGGAATGGGACACGCAGGTTAACACCAAACAAGGTCTTATTTGGAATGGGACACGCAGGTTAACACCAAACAAGGTCTTATTTGGAATGGGACACGCAGGTTAACACCAAACAAGGTCTTATTTGGAATGGGACACGCAGGTTAACACCAACAAGGTCTTATTTGGAATGGGACACGCAGGTTAACACCAACAAGGTCTTATTTGGAATGGGACACGCAGGTTAACACCAACAATGTCTTATTTGGAATGGGACACGCAGGTTAACACCAACAAGGTCTTATTTGGAATGGGACACGCAGGTTAACACCAAACAAGGTCTTATTTGGAATGGGACACGCAGGTTAACACCAACAAGGTCTTATTTGGAATGGGACACGCAGGTTAACACCAAACAAGGTCTTATTTGGAATGGGACACTCTGGTTTACAGAAGCGAGATCTTTACCTCCCATGATCAGAACATTCTGTTGTCTGCTCTCCAACGTATTGCAATAAACACAGCAGTCCTGCTTGTTAACCATCAGGTTTACCAATGTCCCACAACCTCATCCTCCATGGCACACCCAACGTCCTCCTCACCGGTGAGACTTCCGTTGGCGTCGGTGCTGACCGTCCTCCCCACAGTCCAACGCCTGAATTCCGAACTCGTACTCGGTTTTGCTCTCACAGTCGAGGCCCGGTCGTGCCCTCAGGACACCCTCGCCCGTGGAGCTGTTCACCACGACCCCTTCAAAAGGTGTTCCGGCACCCAGCACGCGGAATCCACAGATCTCCCCTGGTGGACACAACCATGTTCGTGTGGTTATAGCTCCACATTTCACCCTGACTCGTCACTTGATCGACAACAACCACATCCTTCCCTTTAGGACAAGTACACACCTCGTCCTCCCCCAATCCACTCCCTCCCCTCTTACTGACACACTATTAGTTGAGAGTTTTGTACCAGCATAGGGAGTCGGTGCATCATGGTCCATGGCGACCAGCGGAGGGCTAAGCAAGACCTCCTCTTCATTTTCCGTGACGACGCCATGGTAGAGCTCCTCGATCCACGGTTTGTGACGATTTACTGCAGGGAGCACAAACACATAGCGACAGTTACATTGTCGCCTCCATATCAGCCAATCCCGTGCTGCTCGTTATCCGAATCCTTCACAAGAATGATCCGATGAGGTGCAAAAGCACCCGGGGGTGGGGCGGGGGGGGATTAAATTGATGGAGGGCACTTTCACCGAGAGTGCTGCGAGTGGCGCCACGTCCTGACAATTTCAAGGGTCCCGGAGCACGTCACGGAGATACAAGGGCAAAGTATCGGCTTTTGCGCCGTCACCTTGCGGACTCGAGGCGTTACCTTACCGAGTTGGTACGTGGACGTGTCCGTAACCGACTGACTCGGTGATCTCACGGAGACGAGTGACGGAGCATTTTGTTTCTCTTTCGGGATGTACTCACATGAACCGCTTCGATGGATCGTACTCGGAGTTCATTGACGAATACAGAACCAACGAACCCAGCATGTGTCCGTCTCAGGGTGGACGCCGGCTGTGTGGCCGGCCAAATTGACCGGAGCTGCTGTCAGGCCGACGGTGCACCTTTACCCGCAGATCTTGCCCAAATGGTCGACCTGCTATCACGAGAGTGCACGGTAAATAAATAAATGATAAATCACTCCGGGTCGATCACCGACCTACGGTGGTTCGACGACATCATCGTCCTCCCTGTATTCAAGTTCTTACTCATTAAACCGATTACTCACCGCTGGAACACGGTCACACAGGTGATGATGCAGAGTGAGAGCGAGTGGTACGTTGTAACATGATCATGAGTGCACGTAATGACGTCATAGCTCAGATCCTTATGGCACGAGATCATCAAAGTCACGCGACGACATCAACCGTGATGCAACTGGCGTTTCATAAGTTACAAGGTCAAGTAAACGGGTCACGCGTAGTTTGTGTTAGAAGTATATTTGAAGTATAATGGTGCATTGTGGGAGCGATAAGATGCAAATTGTACCACGTGTTATCCGAACAAACATGGTGATGATTAATTAAATTATGTAATCAAATGCGTCACGTCCATGCGAATCGCCTTCTTCTGGCACCTTCTGGCACGAGTGCGTCCTTACTGTGTACGAATCATTTATTTATTTATTATTTATACAACCAGCTGTCGACTGGGCGTAGCGTGACCAACTGACCTTTAACACACAGCGCACGTTCCACTCCACGTGGGCATCACACACTATTCATCCATGATTAGTACATGATCACATGGGTCCGTCCGTTCATGTGTGCGGAGTGATGGCGGTCATCCTACATCCCCATATCACCACCACAGGCACCCGAACAGTCTGATCATCATCACTATCATCATCATCATCAAAACCTCACACGATCATAATCATCACCACCACAATCATAATCATCACCACCACAACCTCTCACCACCAAAGGCACCCTAACAGTATGATCCTCACTATCATAATCATCATCAAAACCTCTCACCATCATAATCAGCAGCACCGCCACCAGATCACACCACCACAATCATAATCATCACCAATCAAAACCTCTCACCACAATAATAATCATCATCCCCCAAAACCTCTCACCACAATTATAATCATCACCACCACTACAACCACCATAACCTCTCACCACCACAGGCATCCAAACAGTATGATCATCACTATCATCATCATCAGCACCACCACCGGATCACACCACCACAATCATAATCATCACCCACCAAAACCTCTCACCACAATCATAATCATCAGCACCACCACCGGATCACACCACCACAATCATAAACATCACCACCACAGGCACCCAAACAGTATAATCATCACTATCATCATCATCAAAACCTCACATGATCATAATCATCACCACCACAACCTCTCACCACCAAAGGCACCCTAACAGTATGATCCTCACTCTCATAATCATCATCAAAACCTCTCACCATCATAATCAGCAGCACCACCACCGGATCACAGCACCACAATCATAATCATCACCGATCAAAACCTCTCAACACAATCATAATCATCACCACAACCACAACCACCATAACCTCTCACCACCACAGGCACCCGAACAGTATGATCATCACTATCATCATCATTATCAAAACCTCTCACCATCATAATCAGCAGCACCACCACCGGATCACATCACCACAATCATAATCATCACCACCACAACCTCTCACCACCACAGACACCCTAACAGTATGATCCTCACTATCATAATCATCATCAAAACCTCTCACCATCATAATCAGCAGCACCACCACCGGATCACAGCACCACAATCATAATCATCACCGATCAAAACCTCTCAACACAATCATAATCATCACCACAACCACAACCACCATAACCTCTCACCACCACAGGCACCCGAACAGTATGATCATCACTATCATCATCATTATCAAAACCTCTCACCATCATAATCAGCAGCACCACCACCGGATCACATCACCACAATCATAATCATCACCACCACAACCTCTCACCACCACAGACACCCTAACAGTATGATCCTCACTATCATAATCATCATCAAAACCTCTCACCATCATAATCAGCAGCACCACCACCGGATCACACCACCACAATCATAATCATCACCCAAAAAAAAAACCTCTCACCACAATCATAATCAACACCACCGCAACCACAACCACCATAACCTCTCACCACCACAGGCACCCTAACAGTATGATCATCACTATCATCATCAAAACCTCTCACCATCATAATCAACAGCACCACCACTGGATCACACCACCACAATCATAATCATCAACCATCAAACCCTCTCACCACAATCATAATCATCACCACCACCCCCGGATCACTCACCACAACCACAACCACCGTAACCTCTCACCACCATTGTCGCTGCCATCAACTACCAATATTATCATCACCACCACAGTCAACCTCCCAATATCATCACTACTCCTCACCACGATCATCATCATCACCACCACCACCACCACCACCACCAGTATCCCTCATCCTCGTCATCACCAAAACCTCTCACCACGATCAGAACAAACTATCATCATCATGATGCCTGATCACCATTCACTAGGTGGAAGCATCCGCACCTTTCGCGGTCCCCAAGGAACGAGAGGACGGAACAACGACGAGGATCCCGAGCGTGAAGAGGAGGCGCGAGGGAGACAGCGAGGTCGCCGCGTGCCGCATTCTCCGAGCAGGCACGAGCCGATGGGGGAGGGGAGGGGGCTCCTCGGGCTCCTCCGCTCTGGATTCCTCCTTCCCCTTCTCTTCCTCCTTTTCTTCCTCTGAAGCTCTTGGGATAAATTTTCCTTCGGAATGTCGGTTCGCTTTGCCGCGCGTGCCTCGTTTTCACAGTCAACGCCGGGCACTCCGCCTCTCGTCGCAATGCGCTGCAGCTCTGCGCGCTGACGTCAGCACGTCACCAGAAGCGAAAAACATTGCCTGAACGTAATGACGCCACACGCATGAAACTTGTGCGGCGATGGATGACGCAATTACGCGCTTTTCATAAAACCGAACGAGCTCCGGATAATAAAGTTCAATTCTCCACAAGGCCTTGTCTTTGATGGACCCTCGTACCGGGAACCTGCTTTGTCTGGACATTTCAATCAAATACAAATCGGTTTTGTAATGCATCTCCCCCCCCCTCAACCAGCGGACACCCGTTCAACAATGACACGGACAAACGATTGGAGGAATTTTGCCACCACTTGGGCGGATACCCGCTGTGTTGTGTTCGGCGGACATCCGGTCACGGTGCATGTGGGGGCGGGGGTTAATGATCGGTCTTTTTTCAACTTAGTTACGTGAAAACTAGATTTGTCTGCACTGTACCGGTACAGTGTACTTACTACTTCCTGTACAGTGTACTTACTACTTCCTGTACAGTGTACTTACTACTTCCTGTACAGTGTACTTAGTACTTCCTGTACAGTGTAGTTAGTACTTCCTGTACAGTGTACTTTGTACTCCCTGTACAGTGTACTTACTACTTCCTGTACAGTGTACTTAGTACTTACTGTACAGTGTATTTAGTACTTCCTGTACAGTGTACTTAGTACTTACTGTACAGTGTATTTAGTACTTCCTGTACAGTGTACTTTGTACTTCCTGTAGTGTGCTTAGTACTTCCTGTGCAGTGTACTTAGTACTTCCTGTACAGTGTACTTCCTGTACAGTGTACTTTGTACTTCCTGTAGTGTGCTTAGTACTTCCTGTACAGTGTACTTCCTGTGCAGTGTACTTAGTACTTCCTGTGCAGTGTGCTTAGTACTTCCTGTGCAGTGTACTGAGTACTTCCTGTGCAGTGTAATTACTACTTCCTGTACAGTGTACTTAGTACTTCCTGCACAGTGTAATTACTACTTCCTGTACAGTGTACTTACTACTTCCTGTACAGTGTACTTACTACTTCCTGTGCAGTGTAATTACCACTGTTACGAATCTGGAAGCCTTTTGCACACATACAGTCAGCGGTCCCCGTAGCTCAGTTATCTCGATAAGTATGTGTTTATAGTTAGGGTCCCGTCCTTCTGTCTAGTTGGTTAATTTCATGTGTGTGCTGCGGGTTTCTTTTATAGTCAGGTTTTTTAACATCTTTAAATCTTCCTCTCAAACAAATCAATCCTCCACCTCTTTGCACACCGACTCCATTGCCCACGTGGTTTTGGCTGAAGGCGTGGGCAGAGCTTCCATCGCCTCAGATGGAGGCTCCGCTCTGAAGAAGGGCATGGAGCATTTCCTCCAGCCAATGGGAAGCCAGAATACCAGTACTCACTTCGGCAGTGCATATGCAAAAATAGAAACAACGACAGAGCCTCTTTGGGAGGGGCGGGCCACCGAGACACCCCGACACGCCCCCGTCCAATGAGGAGGCGAGTTACCTCAGGACGGACCCCTCCCACCTCACGTGAGGAATGAATAATAGTGGGGGCGATCCGGCTGGCAAAAGGAAGAAGCCTCGTCGCCTTGTTTGCCCTCGTCTTGCCCGCAAGTGCTCGTGTCGTCTCATCCGTTCTCGTACTGGCTGGCATCTGTTGCGTCATTCCCGGTCCCTGGTGCTTGGTGCGGCGACGAAGGTGTGGGTTCGAGTTCCCCCCCGAACCAGCTCGTCTCGACCAGACTGCACGAGGCGGAAAGGTGCCCGACTGAACTCTTACCCTCAGCTCGCCTTCCTTCCCAAGCTGAAGGGTCAAATAAAGACCAACCAGCTCCATTTCGTGTGTGTGTGTGTGTGTGTGTGTGTGTGTGTGTGTGTGTGTGTGTGTGTGTGTGTGTGTGTGTGTGTGTGTGTGTGTGTGTGTGTGTGTGTGTGTGTGTGTGTGTGTGTGTGTGTGTGTGTGTGTGTGTGTGTGTGTGTGTGTGTGTGTGTGTGGCGCCCGTCCTACAAGTAGAGACTGTGAAGTACCTGTGTTCATTGTAAATTGCATTTCTTTTATTCAGATAACTCTGCTCTTTGTCATCCTCTCCCCATTATATATAAACCCCGTGTTAAATGTTCCAGTTCGTTCTCCGTGTTTTCTTTCATTGACCCAGCACGGTGTGGGCTTGAGAGGGAGTAAGGCCGTTTGTGCAGTAATTTGTCATTGGGACCGGCGCGGCTCTGGTAACTCCCGCTCAGTTACGCCGGACCCGAGTCGGTACATGCGACTCGTTTCGGACAGAGTCGGCCAAGGGTGTGGCTTCCCCGGTAGTTAAACAGCGTGAGTACTTAGGTAAATTGGAATAGACAAGTGGACCCTACCTCACGCCGTCAAAATATTGGCGACCACGGTCCATTAAGTGACCCGTCGACTCTGGAGTTATCCGGGGTGACGACCTTTCAATTCCGGGTGTTCGGTGGAAGACTGCCCGACTGCTCTGTCTCGCGGTTGTTCCTCGCCACCGACCCCCCCCCCCCACAACACTACTTCCTGTACAGTACTACTGGGTATAGACAAATGTATCACCCTGCACACTATGACGGAAGATGAATCATCCTCGGCCTTAAACAGCAGATGGAGGTGCTGAGGAAGCTTGATGGTGGTTGGTCGTGTCCAGTATGGCTGTGGGAAGACGTAGATCACAAGAATTCGGGCCGATAGAGGAGACATCGTGAACGAGTGGAGGCCAGGTAGTCGGTGCGACCTCAAGTCTGTGAAAAAGAGGAAGGCCACATACGAACATCTGAATCTCTTAATCTGGCATTGGATTCGTACCACCCCGTCAAAGGAACTGCCAATCACCGGATGTATGATACAGGTATGGCCCAGGTGTGGAGGCTGATATTTGTTGGATACATTTGTACCAGGTGTGGAAATTTTGTGCAGATTCTCTTTTCAGGAGAAGGACTTGATGCTGGCGGAGGAGGTGGGCCACGACAGATTTACAGCATCAAATGGCTGGCTCGAAGCATGGCAGAAGCAGTCGTACTAAACACCGCTCGGAGACGGGTCCCAAAAGAGCATCAACTCTAAGAGAGCAAGGCCCATTCACTCCTCTGAAGCGTCGTCGGCCAGACCCGATCGAACAGGCCACGGGGAAGGCCAAGCGACCAAGGAGAGCCGCCCGTCCGCTCAAGCGACTGGCGCGTCTGCGGCGCAAAGGGCCTAGCAGAGCACCACCAGGGGTCGCCGACCCGAACACCTTCAAGTCGCCACCAGGGACGACTCGGTAACCAGCCCGGTCTCTCGGAGCCCTTCGGTCATCCCGGCTCTGAGTTCCATTAAAGGCTCACGAGCCATATTCTTTTCCTTGGGTTTTGTACGAAAGTCTGTGGCGCCTTGTCTCTTTTAAGTAGAACTGATTAAGTGCATGATTGCATGTACATTGTTGCATCGCCCTCAGCTGTAGGCTTTTTGCTCGTGTCTTGTCCCCATCCCCCCATTGATCGCTTGCTTGTTGCTCATGTCATGTCCCTATCCTCCCATTGATTGATTGCTTGCCTATTGAGAATAAATGCCCCATTGTTTAAATGTACATCTGCTCGTTGCGTCATTTTCCTGCCATTGACTGCCATGGCGCGTTCGGGAAATTACCTGGCTATTAAAGCCAATAAAAGTGATAATCTGGTCCGACGGAACTTGGAAATTTAAAACCGCTCGGCTTCGCACACGGAAGGAGCACGCTTCAGCGGCTCGTTTCCGTATGAGTCCCGTCGAGGTATAAACTCTCGGTATTTCTGTCCGCGCGAATAGTTAGGTATATCGATAATTCGGGAATTAACCCTGTAGCACGTGGACAGAATATTGACAAGTTTATGGTGCGTTAAAAGGCACCCGTAGCGGGTTTCCGGAAGGCTACGACTGGATTCCGGTTTTCGGTGGGCGCGCGACTGCGATTTGACTGAAGCGGTCGTGCGAACGCCGATGCCGGCGAGAATCCACAACAGTATGTTGCATGTTGTACGTTTCATTTCCTCCTCCGAGAGGATTTGACCTCGGAAGCTGAAACTTTCAGGGATTAATAAGGGCACCCTGAAGTTGTGCCTGTGCAAGTTTCGTTTGATTCCATAAGTTTTGAAAAATAAAAAAATTCTGCCCATCTTGGCATATTTTCTTCCTTTTTGAGAGGAGAGGGTGGGAAGGGGGGAGGGGGGTGCAATCGGAATTATTCAAGCGATATAACCACAATGTATTGTATGCACATAAGCAGTACGCATGTTTTTGATTCACATATATAACCCAGGTTATTTTTTTAATTTTCAGGAGGGATTGAAGCAGCGATGTGCTGCCTATACACCACCCAAATAAAGGGTGAATCAGAAAAATGAGTTGCACGCTTGGAACAAGATCGCCAGTAGGGCGTGTACTCTGCTGACTTAAAAATAAAAAAAATAAAGTTAATCCTTGAGTGAAGATCAGCAAATGCAGAGGGAATGTTATGGGATGGAATTTAAATCTAAGGTAAAGGGTAAATGTATTAGATACCAAGTGTTTGGGTTTAAATATGGAATCATTCACACAAAAGGAGTAAACATGTCGCACATTTTATTAAAATATTTGCACCAAGGCTGGGAATTATGGGATAATGGGACATGACGCTTTCCCCAAATCAGGGTGCTTCCCCCGTACAGGGGTGCTTCCCCCGTACAGGGGCGCTCCCCCCCCCCCCGTATAATGGCGCTTTCCAAAACCCGGACAAAACCCCCCCACCCCCATAAAAGGGGGCTTACCCCGTACAAGGACGCTTCCCCCATACAAGGACGCTCCCCCTTACCAGGACACTTCCCCCCTGTATAATGGCGCTTTCCCCACCCCGTACAAGGACTCTTCCCCCATACCAGGATGCTTCCTCAATCCTAGGGCGCTGCTCTCGTACCAGGATGCATCCCCCATACCAGGACGCTGCCCCCATACAATTATACAATGAACCCATAATTTATTTCATTCACTGTGATGAAATGTTCCTTCGCAAAACAGAAATTACCAAACAGTGTATCCTTCAGGGCGTTATCAGCCCTGAAACTTTTTTGGACAAGACTAAACAAGAACAGTACAAAGGTGCACCAAGCCCTGTGTTTAAGCAGAAGGACCTAGGCTCAAGTTCTCGATCCAAGTGGACCCTTCCACCATTTTTACTCGTGCCTCCTTTGTAACAACGCCTTTTCAATTAAATTATCAGTGATGCAATGAACAGCACGGCCATCTCTCCCAACTCATCCTCCACAAAAGAAATGACGACTTTGGTGGAATGAACGGAAGCTTCAGAATGAGAAGCACAACAAACCGATTTCGAATTGGACCACCATGTGCTTCCCAACGTGACAATTCAATAAGAAAGGGAATGCACTTGCTTTACATTGAACGTGTAATATAAAAAAGCCATAAGAAGAAACTTAAATGTTGACATTGATAATAATTACACATCTGACAAATGATATACGGAGGAAACTTAAAATTCAGACAACTATAATCATGGCAAAAGGTCCAGTCGAAATGGCAAACATGATTGAATGGAGGAAGACAAAGTGAGAAGAAACTTTGTTCAGATAACAGGCACTTCCATTGGTTCGGACACAAACCAAATCATTTTTTCTCTTCGTCAGCTCCTGGCCAGTTCAGCACCATGACGTCATCATCTACCCCTGTAATCGGCAGAGAGATCGTATGGTGAACGTGAACGACGGAAGCAAAGACAGACAAAGCGGCGCTAGACGTAGAGGCGAGCAGAAGCCCAAGGCACCTGTATCGTGGCTGGCTGCTGCTGTTGCGCGAAGAAGGGCTGCGGGCGCATACTGCTGTAGGAAACGTTCCTCCTCGGGCTTCAGCTACAGGAAAGATGGGAGGTGTTGGAGATAGAAGAGATTGGTATGCAACGGGTACTCGGATCAAATTCTCTAACCAAGAGGAATCCATGCTTTTACTGCTTATAAAGCATCCAGCAGGTGAATCATGGCGACGAGTCGTGCGTCTGTGAGTGCGTTGCGGGGAATACATCCAACGTGTTTGGGTGAGTACGTGTCCTGCATGTGGGTGTGATTCAATACCATGACAATGTAGGACAATATGAGGACCAATCTTCCTCTTTCGTATGCAGCACAAAGCTGGGGGTAGCATCATTGGCTGAGGGCGTGGCTGTGCTGCTGATGCAGTGCCCCTTGCAGGTTAAGGCAGGAATTAGGAATTTGTTCAGGGTGCCGGCAATAGCTCGCCTACTCTTAGCGATGGACACCGTGGGGTCTTTAACATCCACCAACTAATGCCGACAGACGGGATGCCAGTTTAACGTCCCTCCGAGGGACAGCGTGCACATTGATGAAACACCCTGCCTGTGAAACACCGGGATGACCGTTCATAGTTGGGTCAGGATTTGAACCGAGGTTAAACAGCTCAGAGGCGAGTGTGCGTATCGCGCGGCCATCCTGCAAGCCCATGAGGACCCCCGTATATTTTGCACAATTTACTAAGACATTAGCAGACGATGGACACTGTACATGAGATCACAGCATCTTGAGCCACGTGCCCAAATGAGAACAGGGAACACACTAACCCAAACAGGTACTGTGGGTATATGTTAACATACAGGTAGGTACAGCTCTGACTCACCTGTCCCGTTGAAAACAGAGTTACTAGCATCCGCAAGGTGCAGAGATTTCCTTCCTTATCACTACAGAATGGTAACTGAACTGGTCCATTAATCTTCTAATGATTGGTCTCCAGTCAGATTAGGTCAGGTATGGGAGCAGCGCCGGAGCAGCGTGTCGCTGTGTTCACTATCCGCTCCGTCTGGCCATCCCCCAAGCATATGACTCGCCCATCCCCATCTCCTTGAGATGCTGATCAACCTGCTACAACCACGAGGCACGTGGTCAGCCTATTGGCCTCCTCCACTCACGAGACTCCCTCGCTGAGAGAATCCGGTGAACATGATCAGCGTCAGAAAAACGAGCCACATGCCCATACAGCTGCAGCTAACTCTCACGGACAATGCAGGTAACAAATCTCATTTGCGTCTCTCTCAGCAACCGCTCGTTGGACAGAAAGTCTGACCAGCGATAGCCAAGGATTCTCCGAAGAGACCCGGTACCAAAGGAATTAAGTCTCCGTCTCAGATCCCTGGTCAGAGTCCAAATCTCACATCCGTAGAGAAAGACTGGAAGCACCAAGGACATGAAGACTCGGACTTTCGTCGTCCTGCACAGGTCCTGACAGCGCCACACCCCATGATCCAGTGAATCCATGACTCCCCAGGCCTGACCCAAACGTTTATTGACCTCTGGTTGAAAGCCAGCAGAGACATGAATATCGCTGCCAAGGTAAGTGAATCTCTCCATGATCTCAACGTCCTCATCACAAACAGGTGCAGACAAGCCTGTGGTCGGTGTTTAGTAACTGAGCACTTTGGTAGACCCTGCAGTTCTGGATCATCCTCCAGTGACCATCAACGAGCATATGGTCAATCTCCTTTGTCACACCGCCAGCATTGGAATACCAAGTCCAGTGATGAGCCTGTGGGTGCTGAAACCATGAACTTGCCACCCTAAGTCCATGACTTCTTGCAAAATCAAGGAACTTAGTGCTATTCTGGTTCACAGTTCCAGACCCATGGGGACAAATACATGTCTAACTAGAACGGGCACTCGTAGAGAGCATATACCTTCGCCGCCGCTACTGTTTTGTTCTTGGCATAAGAGTGTGGGGAACAGAACAAGGAGCATTTTGGTGCTGATTTCATATGAATCGGATAAGAATTGACTGCGTTATGATAAAAATACGCACATCTGCAGGTAGTGACCCCCCTGACCTTTGACCCCCAACCGCGAGTAAGGACAATTACGTCATTGTGTCAAGTTGCATATCACAAGATTGGGCATTAAATTCTGAACATTTTGGCATTAGTTTCATGCAAATTGGATAAAAATTGACCGCGATATGGTAAAAAGACGATTTTGACCTTTTCATGACCTTGACCTTTGACCCGATTGCTCCCAAAATCTAATCAAATGGTCCTTGGCTAATAACCAATCATCCCACCAAATTTCATGCAATTCGGTTTAATACTTTTTAAGTTATGCGAATAACAAACAAATAAATAATTATCATTGGCATCTCCCACAAACATATATTTTGGTACTGATTATAATGCCAGGATTTGGGACATTTTCTTTTAAAAACAAGGGTAATGACGTAAGTGTGTCATGTTTGCCCATCACAAGATTGGGCAATGAATTCTGAACATTTTGGCATCGGTTGCATGCCAATTAGATCAAAATTGACCGCGCTATGGTAAAAAATACGAATTTGACCTTTCCGTGACCTTGACCTTGACCTTTGACCCGATCGCTCCCAAAATGTAATCAAATGTTCCTTGGATAATAACCCATCATCGCACCAAATTTCAAGCGATTTGGTTTAATACTTCCTGAGTTATCCGAATAACAAACAAACACACACACACACATTCACAAATAAATAAATAAATAAATAAATACACAGCGACCAATACATAACCTTTCGCAGAATGCGAAGGTAATAACCATCCCTATCAGGTCCAATCGATGCATTGAAATCCCCTAAGACGAGAAGAGTAGAAGAGTATCTCGCCTGGGGGCACTGATCGACCACAGACTCGAGCGTGGTATAGAATGTGTCCTTCACAGTGAGATCATTCGCCTCAGTCGGAGCATATACAAAGACCAGGGAACAACACCCAAGGAGTGACGAATCCTTAGTCTCATAATACGCTCGTTGACCGGTGTTATCTCAATTATCATTGGAGTCAGCTTATTGGACACAGCTACAGCAACTCCTTGGGCATGGTAACAATCAGAGCAACCAGACCAATAGTTGGTGTAACCACCCGCCATGATCTCGCCACTATCCGGTTCCCGAACCTCAGAGTACTGCGATACCGATGTTCAAACGCTTGACCTCAGATTATAACAGAGACAGGTGATCATCCTCTTTTATGGATTCCAGGCACCAACTCGAAAGGACCGCCTCAAGTTAACCCAAGGAGACCGCCATCTGGTGGATGACACCTCAGCACCACCCTGACACACTCGACCGCAATCTGACATGGGAAGGTTACCCCGTGTTTTTCCTCCTGGAGTGGGAGTCCCAAAGTATTTTCCCCAATCCCGTTATCCGGTGAGCCGCCCGCCCTGTGCAGGGCAGCTGCACTGGATGTACTCCCATGGAGTCGGTTTTCAATTTTCTTTACGGTTTTGTGTTTTGCGAACTGTAGGGTTTTACGTTGGCCGGAGTGCAAATCCTGCCACCAACCTCCGAACAAAAGTAACTCAAAAAAAGTAACGCACTAAAAACTAGAAGGGAACTTGGTAGAGCACATACCTCCACCACGTAATGCCTGATCCACGAGAACATGTCGGGCCCGATACATTTTGGAAATATCATGCTGCACAGCACTATATCGTTTTTAGCCCTTTCTCTCAATGGTGAAGGATCACTTAAAAAATTAAATAAATCCCGGATCCAGATCTTCACCAAAATTGAATCAATTCGTCCTTGCGACACACCCAACCTTTTCACCAAGTTTCGTCCGAATCCATCTACAACTTTTTGAGGATATCCTGTACACAAACAGACAAACAAACAGACAGGCAAACAGACAGAAAGGGGGTGAAAACATAACCTCCTTCACCTTCGGTGGCAGAGGTAACTATATTTCCCATGGATAGTGGATCATATGTATAAAGTTTTGCATCGATTTGTTAAGCGGTTCTGGAAAAGTTTTTTTTTTTTTACGTCTTTATTCTCAATCCGATACAGTATGATTGTCAGACCACGTGACCGATGACGTCATAAATCGAATTCTTCACTCACATCGGGTTGTACATCAGATGTGCGGTTTCAGATTTTTTCAGAGAAGGATTTCGATTCACCAATTATGGCTGGAATACCATTTCACCGATGACGTCATCGTCATCACCCTGTACCGTGGGGAGTTTATGATGTGGCAATTTTCAGATTTTTTTTTTTTTTTTCATCGAGCGGTTTCGTAGGTGTCCAAATGTTTTTCCTTGAATCCAATATGACTGTCATACTATGTGACTTGTGACCTCTATGGGCAGTCCCTCCGATGTTTAAAGTTACGCATCGATCGGACAAGTGGTTGCAGTGAAAAAATATTTAAACCTAAAATACGATAGCTCGTCAACTCGCCTCCACTCAGTTTAACGTCCATCCATCGAAAATCAAAGTGTGGCTGTGCCGCTAATGCAGTGCCCCCTGTGGTTGAGAGCAGGAATTTGGAATTTGTTCAGGGTACGGCGATGTCTCGCCTACTCTTCGTGAAGGACACCGTGGGATCTTTAATGTCCACCAACTAATGCCAGCAGACGGGACGCCCAGTTTCATGTTCATCCGAGGGAAGGTACAACCATTCATGGACTCACCTTGCCTGTGAAACACCAGGATGACAGCTGATAGCTCGGACGGTATTCAATCCCATCTAAGAGGTAAGTGCACATACCTCGAGAGTCCGGGTTATCCTGCCAGCCAAATTAGGGAAGGTGACAGCATGCCAAAGAGAACAAGACTGAAGATTTGACAAGCGGAGCATTGCTGGACGACATCGATTAATTATAGTAGATATGAGAATGAACGATCTCGATTAAAGTACTGAGGAACAGGCGAGACCAACAATGGTTTCGTTCAAATTAAACACGAGTTCTCAAAAAAAAAAAAAATCATCCTTCAGGCAAAACTTTCGACATCAGGAAGCAGACATTTCACACCTCGAGGCTAACGGCTAATGGGATTCAATTGTATCGAATTCCCCCCTTGCTTCAGAGCACTCTCGTTCTGGACGTACGCCTGGTGTTAGCTTAATGGTTCGAGTGGTGGGCTTGGGATCCCAGGATCCTGAGTTCAAATCCCCCTCAGCTGTTGAATTTATAACAGGTGTGGTTAACTCGGCCTATCATCCTTCCGAGGTCGGCAAAATGAGTGCCAGCATGCTGCTATCCTGTGTCGGAGTGGCGATCCGTCCAGGATTGTGCGCAATAGCCAAGGAGACTGCTGGAGCAGCACCAACGCTCTGCACAGATTATGGTCCCAATCTCCTCCTCCTCCTCCTCCTCCTCCTCCTCCTCGTCCTGGATGTAGAATCCGAAAGAAGTCTGCTGGTGGACACCTGTACTTTCGGAGGCCTTAACAAGAGGGTTCCATTGTGGTACACCCTTGCAAGGCCTGTATTACCCAGAATTGGGGCGTCAATACTTAAACCTTGAGCTGGCGAAGCCGTTTCAGAAACAATTCCCAGCTCATTGAAGGCGAGTTGGTGCAAACTAACGAGAGCAAAGGTTGGTGCTTGCTCGTCCCACAGGAGAAACAATACGCACCTTAAGTTCCGTTGTCATCACACTCTAATGGTGCAAGTAAAAACACATCGTGTGATCACGAAGAGCGGAAAACGTTCCACGGAGAAACACGATACCCGTTCACAAACACACACGCTCACCGTGGCTCCCATCCGGCGCAGGCTGAGGAACACGCGCACCTTCTGCTGGATAAACGAGGTAGAGGGAGGCTCTGCCACCTGAGCCACGGCACCTTGTTGGTTCTGTCCTCCTCCACCGCTCCCTGCTCGACCATCCCAAGGTTCACCTCCACCCGGCAACCCTTTCGAGCAAGAGCCCCTGGCTCCATTCATGTCTGCGCCACAAGTCACCATATGCCAATTCATCAGGATACATCCCACTTCTTCTTCCACAACAACCGTAATCCCTCCCTTGTCCCCGACCAGCCGTGCGCCTCCCTCGGACAAGGACATTTACAGAGTGAATATCAGAATTATCAACACTTATGTTTTATACCCCCATTAACCCCAGCTCACCCAACCCTCTGACTTGTAGGTTCCTGTGTTTCCTTCACATTTTCTCCATCCTCTCAACCTGTTCATTCATTCCCTTACTTTGTGGTCCGTCTGTGACCCCAATGCCCCCACAATTCAGTACAATGTTTTAACCCAGTCATAGGCTTTGGGAGGGAAGAGTTTCAGCAGCTTCAGTGTTTTTCAATACAAGATCGAGGCTCATGGAAGAGCGAGATGACGGAGCATAAAAAGGGACAATGACATGACCATGGGGCCACGGTTGGTAAAGGAAGAAACAAACATGGCAGATGATAGAGAGATGAGGGAAGGAAACACAGGAACCTGCAAACATGACGGTTGGGTTATCTTGACCGCTTGTTCACACTCGCCTCGGGATGATGCGACCTCATGTTTAAATACACCGCATGTCTGTCACTGACGTACAAATCAATTCCATATTTTTTTTTTCTGCACTTGGGTTTGAGATTTGAACAAAACACTTGATCCAGTCCAATGCACCCAATTAAAAATGT
>NC_140971.1:6096087-6113587 GCF_056783735.1 Eptatretus burgeri | reverse complement strand
ACTTCATAATGATAAACGACAGTGTGGCCCTGTTATAATGCGATCGTTGAGGTCCATAAAATGTCATCGCGAAAAAAGCAGGGTCGTGCTAAATCGGGATTCAAGGAAATCGGCTTTCAAACTGAACCAATGTTTCCATGTTTACCTTCCAGCAAGTAAATTACCTTTGAATTGAAGAATTCCGCGAATAAATCGTTGTTCTTAGTCGACATTAAAACACATTTATTTTTAGTGAAGCTTTTCATGTTGTTAAAACAATCGCACTGTTCCGAAAATATATATCACAATTGACAGGTGCTCGTTTCTTCATTTATAAATTATAACATCGATGCAATGATTTCGTATTTATAAAATCCAAACGCTAATTATTCACCTTTCTATAATCGATGCGAGAGGAGATTGTAAGCTGCTGCTAACAACACAGATGGCCGTCATGAACAGCACAAAGGTAAATCTAACGTGTCTTCCGTCTCTCTTGGACGTGTTACAATTGCCCACAGTATTCAGTACAGTAACATGCTGTACAGGTTTGTATCCGAGGAGCAATAGGCTACACCATATAGCCTAGGTGTCTAGGTTTGTGTAAGTACGATGTTCGAAAACGAAAAAAAAATGATGTTCGCACAACGACGACGTCGCTTAACGACGCATTTCTCAGAACGTAACCCCGTCGTTAAGTGGCGCATGACTATATATATATATATATATATATATATTATTTATTTACATGTTTCAATACTAGCTACCAGGGAAGTGAGTACAACCAACATGGCAATGTGGAAACTATACACACACACACACACACACACACACACACACACACACACACACACACACACACACACACACACACACACACACACACACACACACACACACACACACACACACACACATATCGAAACATGTGGAGTGTGACGAGCACTCCCCCAATCTCCATTGGACATGGTCCTTCTTTGTGGATTATGCGGTTTTACCGTGTGAGACATCATCTGTGGTGATGATCACCATAAGGCAGGAGAGGTATGTGTGTGTGTGTGTGTGTGTATATATATATATATAGTTGCGGCTGTGGGAATTCGCAGAACACCATAAAGGTTTCTTAGATTAGCTATGCCGGTAAGTGAGTTTTCAGATCGGTTTCCCCACTGTTGTTTAGAGGGGTTTCTTCGTGTTCACCGGGCTGCGACTCTTTGAGATAGCCGTTTTTCTTTACCGATCATTATTTTGAACCTACACGCAAACCACAACCGCCACCAAGTATGCCGCAACGCCAAGCATGCTACAAACCTACACGCAAACAACAACCGCCACCAAGTACGTCACAACGCCAACCACGCTACAATTTCCCTCACAACAACCACCACCATCTTCACCACTACCCCCACTTCCGAACGCCATCCTCCACGGTCCATGCTACGACGGTTTCCGCATCGGGAACCATCCAAGAACGCGGACAGGATTGGCAGAACAAAAGCTCTTGCGGAGCCTGCGGGGTTTTTCCCGCCTATTTTCCCCGCACTTGGTGTGAAGGGAAGGGGGCAGGGCAGCTCGCTGCCGATTGGTGGATGCACGGCGTGAGGCGGTCGGAGTGAGGGAACGCCCCTTTCGGGAAACTTCTCGAAGGGAGGCGGAGCCGAAAACGGGGAGGAGCGAAGGGTGGAGCTCCGCGCTATATAAGGCGGACCGCACGCGGGCTCTCTCTCTCTCTCTCTCTCTCTCTCTCTCTCTCTCTCTCTCTCTCTCTCTCTCTCTCTCTCTCTCTCTCTCTCTCTCTCTCTCTCTCTCTCTCTCTCTCTCTCTCTCTCTCTCTCTCTCTCTCTCTCTCTCTCTCTCTCTCTCTCTCTCTCTCTCTCTCTCTCTCTCTCTCTCTCTCTCTCTCTCTCTCTCTCTCTCTCTTGGTGGTCGAGGTTGAGTTCTCTCTCTCGTGGACGTCGGTTCGTGCTCCCTCTCCCTCCCTCTCGTCTTGGCGCTGATTTCTTCCCCTGTCTCCCGGTGGTCCTTTTGAGCGACCTGTTGGCGAAGGCGTGGGCCGGTGGCGAGTCCGGGCGACGCATCGGGGATGCAGACGGGAGGCGCAGCTCTGCCGACTGTGTGGTGCAAACCTGCGCATCTGGCGAGGAGCGCCGGAGAGAGCTTACCGCCCATCGTCGCAAGGCCTGGAGTCAGGCGCGGCCACGCTATCTGCCGTGGGGAGCAGACGTCGCGACCTGCCCACCGAGACACCTCGAGGGTGCAGGTCACCTGCACGGTCTCGTGGGCCTTTTTGGTCATCCACGGCCCACGACCATAAAGGTCTCCGGACCCCGTCTACCCCCTTGCCTGTGAGGAGATCTTTCCATTTATTTTGTTCTGTTTGACTGCTGTGGCGCCATGTCCCTGCAAGTAGAACCTGTTAAAGTGCTTGTACATAATAATTATAGTCGGTCGTATTGCTTTTGTTTTCTATTTCTTGCCTGTACATTGCATGACTGCCTTGGCTGTATCTACGTGTGCTTTATAATAAATGTCCTTGTGTGAAATGTATCCCGTTCGTCGTGTCCTATTTCCCTTTTGAAAGCCATCTTGCATCGTGGAATAATTAGTTGGGTTTTAAACGCCCGGTAAGGAGAATCGGATCCGTCGAGGTCGGCGATAACACCGCTCGGTTATCACTGTAGTACGGAACGGACCGCTTAAGCGGTTCGTGTCCCAGGCCGACCTGCGGTGCGGTGCAGCCCCTCGGTAGGTTACCCGCGCGGGTACTTAGGTATATCGACATTCGGCGATTCACCCTATTTCGCGCGGGTAGAATGCGGACTGGGCTGTGGTGAGGTTAAACCCCCACCCGTAACTGGTTCCTGGCGGTAGTTCCAGGAGGGTCACGACTGAATTGTCCATCCGGTGGGCGAGCTGCTACTATTAGTGGAAGACGGCAGTTCGCACGCCGGCGGGCGCGAATTCGTAACAATATATATGTATACTAGTGTGGTGTGCTTACACATTGTAAGCAAAGACGAACTGTACTTCCCCATTGTCTCGGGTCGCTAACCTGCATGTCACACCGACCTCGTGCGTTCCTCCAGATCTCTCTGACGTCACACCAAACCACCGTTCCACCTCCGGGGTGTGACTTGCTCGCACGAAACGTGGGAAGGCGGGGCCTCTCTGTCTGTTCAGCACGCCTTCCTCGCTTCTGACGTCATGCCCATCAATCGTCAGCCTCGGGGGTGTGACTTCGCTCGCCGTCACCCTTGGAGGCAGGATTTCTGCCTGCTCGGCATGTTTGGCTCGCTCGTAAATGCAAAAACGTAGGAATAGGTTACTGGGGGAACTTATTCTTAATCCCTATCTGATGAACACCGCAATAATCCTTGCTTGATGCTTGGCATTTAAAAGCATCTGACCTAGAATACTCGACTGCAAGTGCAGGAATTCGGGATTTGTTTGAGGGTGCCGACGATAGCTCGCTTTGCCTTCTTGAAGGACACCGTGGGGTTTTTAACGTCCATCAACAAATGTGGGCAGATGGCACATGCTGATGAATCGCCTTGCAAGTGAAACACCAGGACAGCAGTTTATTGCCAGGTCAAGATTCAAACCGAGGCTTCACAGCTCAGAGGCAAGTGTGTGTGTACTACCGTGTTATCCTGCCAGCCCTTCCGACATAAGAGGAACTTAAAATACTGAACAAAATACCACCACGTGACCCAGCTGGCCTGTAGGCCGAAGACTCAACACACCGTGGGTCGTACCTGGCCTGCGAGCCGAAGCCTACCCATGCCTACTCAAGATTTTCAATCGTACATGGTCTCATGTTATAAACCACCAATTTGAGGCGTGCACAAACAAAATAGTCAAATGGCCTGAAATGTGGACTATGTAGTGGCCATTTTATCGGTCCACAACATCCTATCCATCTCAAAGGCAGAGTCTCATCCAAAAACGTTCACGCGATCGTCGCATCATGCGGTGGAACCCCATCCTGATGAAAGAACCCATTTCTCAAATCTCTGAATGATGGTGTCATCCAAATGAGCAACCAAAATATCTTACAACATCGTGATACAGCCAGCATCTGCAACATCATCTTCCTTAAAAACAGGGGCCTGTAAGACCATCCTCGTGAATTGCACAGCACACCCATTACTGGGATCATCGTGAACTCGCCGGCCCAATGAGGATGCGCATCGCTCCACTATCGGTAATGATGGCGGTTCACTGCACCGGTAAAATGGAACGAGGCTTCATCGCTGAAGATGTCATCAGATATCCCTGATGGTTGAATGTTTGCTTTGTTTTATCCATTCACAAAATTCCATTGTTCTCTCGGTATCATCTCCATGAAGCTGTTGAACGAACATCACCTTAAAACAGAAGAATAGCGAACTCCAACGTCTTCATCAATTTTTCTCAAGGATCTCCTTGGACTTCTGGCTTATCAGCAGCACTTCTGGTCTCTGAAACGAATCCTTGACTTGGCATTGGCCTTGTGGGGTGCTTTTCATGAAACTACTGACATGCTTCCCTCTGACTCTTTCCGGAAATGTGTAGCAACACAAGTTCCACATTCTCTTGATTGGTGCAATTCACCGTTGAGGTGTTCTTCTTTTCTGAAATGTAAAAAAAAAAAACAAATTAAAAATGTTTCCTCTGATTCCAGACTTTTGAAACGCCCTGTATTGTGTGGTGGTGGTGGTGGTGGTGGTGGTGGTGTTGGTATTGTGTTGTGTGATTGTGCTGTTCGCAGGCACGGAGCTTGTAGTTTTTTTTCGATGCAAACGAACTTTGGGTTGTGCAGGACATTTGGCCCATCCTGACTGCTGCAGCACCACTTGCATTATTCATGTGAAACTCTGAGAGCGAGATGTCAGGTTATCCCTTCTGTTTGTTCAGCCTCTGGGCCGGTGAAAGAACCCCCAGTTGCCCGGTTCTCCGTTACTTAATTAACCCCAACATGCCTCCTTGCCCTGTACCCCTCGGTGTTGCCTTTGCAGGTTATCCTTTGGCAGCAATCCAACGCACGTTACTGTTTGGATGCAAGCCCGCCTTTCATCATGTCTTCTACATACTCACAGGCCTGTGCTTGGCCTACTTTAACTTTGGTGAGAGGCCTTGCGTGACATTCTCCACACATTTTGCCTTTGCTTTGGCTCTTACCTTTGTCAGACATTAATAATAATAATATGTTTGTGTTCCTGCCTGGTACCATCTCCACAATTTAATGATGCTTGGCATTTTCACCTACGACATGGGATACCCGTAACGTGAGATACATGAGCTAACCGGGCCTGTGGTAGCTATGCCGATGATGATGATGATGATGATGATGATGATGATGACAAAGCTCTTCAAATGTATCGCTTCCATAGCGCCACTGGGAATTTATGCTCGCGTACTCATGTTGAACACCCTGTGTTGACCAGGTACTTTGTTCATTCAGGTGGTATGTGCTTGTGTGTGCAGGTTGGGGATTGTTGCACCCTGCTATCTGTATCGTGGTGCAGTGGCAACTTATCCACGTCCTTGGACCGACAGTCATGCTTGTGGCCGTCACACTAACCTTTCAAATGGTGCGGAATGTACTTCTGCCGGTTTTTGGGTTTTTTTGGCCCCACCCCCTTGAGTTTGGCCCCACCCTGTTGCTTGATTTAACAGCTCTTAACAGCATTTGTTTGTGCCATTACCTTTCCACCAAACCTTATTTGCTTTTCTTCCCCCCCCCCTCATTTCTCTCGTCCCATATTACTGATCGCCCTGCTAAGGGATACCTGTTGCTAGGCTACTACTACATGGCAACCGACAGCTACGACATAAACTGGACAATGCCTCAGTGTGTGCTCACGCTCAGGTTGATTGGTACGCCTCTTCACTTTCCCAACAGTCGTACCACCTTGTAACTGCTTTCTATCAGATAGGCCCTTGGGTTCACATTTTATGCTCGGAGCTGATTGGGTTGCGATTTTGTGCGCCATGGTGTGTCAATGAGATAGTTCAGGGAAGAGCAGAGAGATTGCAGCAAATGATGTTACTCGGTGGTGGTGATTGTGGTGATTGCATCAGAGAAAGGATAATGAGCGAGTTTGTTTATTAAATTAATTTATTGGATTTAGCGATTCTCATGATCTTGTGTAATCATCTGGAAAAGGTATGTTTTACTTATTTATCCATTTTTTTTCAATTATGACCACCTCTTCCATTCATCAAGACCACCCCCCCCCCCACCCCCAATGTCTGTGCCAAACAGGTGTGGCTTTTGATTACTATGATGGAGGGAAGCCCAAAGTAAGTATGTTTAGACTACATTCCACACCCCAGTAGCTGGGCCGCACCTCACACCGACAAATTTAACTTGAGGGATTGTAACCGACCCGTGAGCAGCATCGTGTAACATGGTAGTTCATTTTGGTAGTTTTGGTAGTTCTGTTGTAGAAGTTTTATTTCTTTCCCTATGTTGGTGGACTTGTTAGTCCCAGTATATCGAGCTCGACTTTCTGACAACTTGCACTCCATCTCCGTCTCAATTCCGTGACGGCCACTCGGACGTGACCGACAGGTTTGGCAGTACTCCTGAAACTCTTTAATGAGCTCTTACCACACAAGTTTCACCATATTTGGCCGATTATCTCCTGCGAGTTCAGATGAGGCTATCGTGGGGTGGGGGGGGGGTGCTGTGGCACACCTCATCACCAAGAGAATCTTCAACCTGAATTGTTTACTTTCAGGACCATCATCAGTGTTTGTTTCTCTTGGGTCATGGCATAGGTATTGGGTGAGGGGCCAAATATGTGGATCAGGGGGTACACAAACACCAAGGATAGAAACTT
Source organism: Eptatretus burgeri (assembly GCF_056783735.1). NCBI lineage: Eukaryota > Metazoa > Chordata > Myxini > Myxiniformes > Myxinidae > Eptatretus > Eptatretus burgeri. The sequence goes on along the minus strand of NC_140971.1, from coordinate 6,106,781 downwards.
GCATGATCCTCATCCCTCATTTCTTCGCGTTCATGTTTCTCCCATCTACCGCATTGTGCCCAATGGGGAATATCGAGTGGTGAGTTGACCCCATCCAGTAAAAAAAAAAATCTTTTTCCCTGTAATATTACCACGATAATATTTATCCCTGTAATATTGTAATGTTTTTAAAGAGAATCTTTTGTACCACACAAAATGAAAGACCGATTGCAGTAGATGACTTGCAGGAGAAGCTGACTGCTGAACAGACTGTGATGGCAGTTTCGCAGCCACCCACTTGTGAAGAACTCTTCTCCTTCACATTCTTCTTCGGTGGATTCCTGGTTGGGCCTCAGTTTGGCCTGCGCAGGTTTCGGGACCTGGTGGGTAGCCGCCTCACCGACCAACAAGGCCATCCTCCCAAAAGGTGAGGATAAATCTCGTGGGAAGGGTTGTGATACGAAGGCCAGATGTTCTTCGTATTCCGTGAGCAGCAGTGTTAACTGTCGATATCGGTTTGGTGTGTTTTTCCTCTCCATGTAGTGAACAAAGTGATATCTCAAGAGGTTACCTTCTGTGCTATGTGTGTCCTGGCAAATATCTGACACGTCTGTACCTTTGGCCGATGTGAAAGTACAGGAGTTGGAGCTCATCTGTATGAGGGTTCAGTGGGCAAAGAAATCTACATAAAGCCTGCCAATGGATGCAGGCTGTGCTTTGTGGGACAAAATCTGCATATAAGCTCAAGGGACCTGCTCTGTACAACATGTTGGCCAGGTGTACAGTCCTTTTTATACCTCAAGGGATAGAAGGAGAGGAGATTGAGACCACACTCTGTGCAGAGCGTTGGTGCTGCTTAAGCAGTCTCCTTGGCTATTGGGCATAATCTTGGACGGGTCGCCACTCCGACACATTTTTCCAGCATGCTGGCACTCATTTTGCCCACCACGGAAGGATGACAGGCAGAGTTAACCCCACCTGGTGTTAATTCAACAGCTGAGCGGGATTTTAACTCGGGACCCTAGGATCCAAAGCCCACCACCCGAGCCACTAAGCCAACACCAGGCATCGGGATGTAAGACGTGGCATGATGGTGTGGAAGAAAAATAATTATATTAATGTACTCTCAATTATAATGGTTGCTGGTGCTTTATAAATTTAATTTTATGCTACAAGTCGAATTGGCTGTCAGTTATGCTTCCCTTTACCCAAGAGTCTTTTGACCTAAAAGTTTCAAAGGAATGTCTTACTATGAAACAAAGTGACCTGGTTGAAAATACTGCAACTTTTGCCATGATTATGTCATTCTCTTTCACCTAGTAGACACGTATTGCAGTTGGAGTTCTTTTGCCTAATGCTTATCAGCCCCCTCCACTCCCACAAAAGCATATAAATGCCAGGAAATGTAATCTTAGCTGAGTGCAAATCATTGTAGATGTTTACCATCTCAGTACTTTGGACTCCGTGGTACCATGTTAAGAATAAAGGTTCTCTGATCAAATGTACTCTCGTTGTGGACAGTAAATTAATTGTGTCTTTGATTTGAGTAACAGGATTTACATCGAGTCGGTTAACGACAAAATTCCACAACAATGGAAAGGGATGGAAACGTTTACGGAGGTTTCAACATGAAGTAGTATTGTAGTATGGCCATGTTCTTGTGTTTAAGATAGCGATATGTTAATGAAACTTTTCATCTCCTGAACACATCCTCGGGCATCTCGCCCTCCCCGTACAGTGTGTGGCCGGCCCTGAAACGCCTGGCGCTTGGTATGTTGTATGTCACCGTGTTTGCCGTAGCCTCGGCACACTTTCAGGACAGTTACCTGCTCAGCACTGACTACCAGGTCGGTGAACCTTTTTTTTTTTTTTTTTCCTCTTTTCTTTTCTTTTCTACTCTACTTCACACCCTCTTGTCTCTCTTGACCCCATCAATAATACTACTCCACCATGACCCGTTCCATCATTACATGTGGGCCGTTCCAAAAGTTGTACGAACGTACTCTCGGCAATCGTTCAAGACCTGCCAAACGGTACGAGGTTTATAATTACATTTCTTACCAATAAGTCAATATTGGTCTGCAAGATTCCTTTTTTCTGATGTTTCAAAGTTTTAGGTTTTTTTCCCACGTTATCATGCGCAGAACCCCATGGTAAAAATACTGTTACGAATTTGGAAGCCTTTTACACACAGACAGTCAGCAGTCCCATAGTTCAGTTATTTTGTTACGTATATGTGGATAGTTAGAATCCCTCCCCTATGTCTAATGGGTTAATTTCATGTGTGCGCTGTGGGTTTCTTTTATAGTCAGATTTTTTTTTACATCTTTAAATCTGCCAACGCCAACAAAACCCTCACGTCACTCCTCCCACTCTGCGGGCGAACAAGCGCTTCACCCGCCCAACCTTCACGTCGCACCACGGCGCCACAACGCACGTGTTTCTGACTACGGATGTGAGCGGATCCCCCTCGCCTCGGAGCTCTCACTCCGCCCCATCAAAAAAGAATGTCTCCCCTGTCGACACTGGGGAAGGCAAAAGAGCCTCTATCGGGGGAGGAGCACCAAGACGCCGACATTCCCCTCCTCGAATCACGGCTGGCCACCACGACACCTGAAACCCCTGGTCCAATCCGGAGGTGAGTTACCAGAGAAATGGATCCCTCCACCCCGCACGGGGGAGGGGGGATAAAAAGAATCGCGAGGTGCTCAAAGCCGAGTGGGGGTCCTTTTCCGGTCATGCTTTGGTCATCTTGGTTCCCGTCTTCGTTCCCTGGTCGTCGTCGTCGTTCGTTGGTGGCTGGTCATCCAAAGGATCCTGGTTGCTCGCTGGATTCTGGATGTGGGTTCGAGTCCCACCGTGGTGGTTCGTGTGCGCTCGTTGGATTGTGGTTCGTGTGTAGCGCTCAAGCTGGGGACCCCGATCCCTTTAACGGACTCCGAGCTCACAAGTGCGGGTCAGCCAGACCGCACGAGGCGGCCAGGTACCCGACCAAACTCTAACCCCGTAGCTGGAGGGTCCGAATAAAGGCTAGTTGGCTCCATCTCTTTTTGGGTGTGTGTGTGTCTGTCTGTGGCCATTCTTTTAAGTAGAATTGCATAAGTGCCTTGCTTATTGTACATTGCAATTTAGTCGGATTAACTCTGCTCTGTGTCTCCCTTCCTGATTATTGTGAATAAACCCCATGTTAAATGTACCAGCTTTTTTATGTGCTTTCTCTCATTGGCCTAGCATGGTTCGGGTTTGAGTTATAGTAAGGCTGATTGTGCCGTAGATTGTTATTTTGACCGGCGCAGCTTTGGTAATTCCCGCTCGGTTACGCCGGATCTGAGTCGGTAACACCGACTTCGTTCGGACAAAGCCGGCTGAGGGTGTGGCTTTCCCGACAGCTAGACTGCGTGGCTAATTAGGTAAATTGGAATCAGACAAAAAGACCCTAACCGCGCGGTCGAAATATTGGCATCCACGGTCCATGAAGCAACCCTTCGACTTCAGAGTTATCCGGAGTGACGACCTTCAATTCCGAGTGTTCGGTGAGAGAGGGCCCAACTGCTCCATCTGGTGGTCGTTCCTCGCCCCCGAACCCGGCACCACAACAATACCACGGAATGAAAAAAAAAAAAGCCTTTTATTCTTGCATTGGTTGAATGGAAGGTTATATATTTCTTAACGGCAAAGGAAAAAAATTCAAGAGTGATCGAGGCAGGGGTCTGTTGCCGATACACCACCCAAATTCAAATTTACATATATATATATATATATATATATATATATATATATATATATATATATATATATATATATATATATATATATATATATATATATATATATATATATATATATATATATAGTTACGGCTGTGGAAATTCGCAAACCACCATTCAGGACCCGTAGGTGAGATAACTTTGAAGTACATGTGTAGTTAGCCCCAAACCCGTTGTTTAGAAGGAATTTATGTGATTCATTCGGGCTGCGGCGCTTTGAGATAGCCATTTTTCTGTTCTATCTTTATTTTGAACCAACCACACTCCAACCATCAGACAACGACAACAACGCCAACAGCCACGACTTTTACCTTCACAACTCGCTCCCGCAAACATCGCATCACCGCCATTCCAAACGGCGCCATGGCCATTGGCCACCGCCGGAAACCCTCCACCACCTTCACCTCCCTCCTTCTACGGCCATTCCCGCACCACCTGTGAGCACCGAGCATCGGGCTGTACTGGGCTCGTACAAGATATGCTCCGAGCCGCGAGTGCAAATAGCGGCCTTTCCGAGGAGAATTCGGATCAGGAATGCTACACGCCCACTTCTGATCCGTCCAATTAGGAAGCGCGGGGCGGCTTGGCCCCGTCTCCAGGCGCATCTGTCTGGAATCGAGATATGCAAATTCTAGGATCAGGGGAGATTCACGCCCCTTTTCCTCTGTCCAATCGGCGAGCGTGGCTCCGCCCTCGAGGAGATCCTGATCCGGAAATTTGCATATTGTTTTCTCCTGCCGGCCTATAAAACGGCGAGCGCGAGGCGAATGAAAAGAGTTGTTGCGCAGAGAGTTAGTTTTTGGTTGGAGTTGTTGCGAGGCAGTCAAGTCGGGTTGGAGAGCGGAGTGGAGTCGGGAGGCGAAGGTGTCAAGGTGGTTTTCTGCAGTCGGCTGAGGAGAATTGGGGGAAGAGTCCAAGGAGCTCGGGTCCGAGGCAGGGAAGTCGGCGCCGAGGTCGCGGTGGGATCGCTCGTCGCGGGACCCAAGCCAGCCAACTATTCTCCTTCCCCCAGGGCATCAACAATTCCCCCCCTTTCCCCCGCGCTGAGATAGTGCAAAAAGGGGGCCTCGTTCCCACCCCACTCCAAGCAGTGCCAACGAAACCCGCGAAGGAGCACGAAGTCGGGGGACCGCCGCGCAGCCACATTTGCGGCTCATCAAGAGGACGCGGGTAGGACCCCCCCGGTCTCGCGGACCTGACCGCTCCTTCGGGTCCTGCGCACACATTGGCCTACGGGCCCGTCTGCCCCCCTTGCCTATGAGGGTGGCTTCTTTCCTTTGCTTTTGAGTAAATGTGTGTCGGCGCCGTCTGTGAAGTAAAACTGTATAAGTGCTGCCGTGTGTACGCGTATTCGGTAGTATCTCTGCGTCGTTGTTTCTTTTGTTGCATTTGATATATGTGCATTCTGTTTGGCTGTATATGTGTGCTCTCCGTGTGCCGCGGAATAAATGTGCATTATGTTGAACTGTTTTCCCGTTTCGCTTCGTCTTTTCTTTAATTGAATCTCCATCTTGCTTCACGTAAAGGGTTCGTTTGTAGTGGGCTTCAAACGCCCGATAATTAATCGGAACTGTCGAGGCCGATGATAACACCGCTCGGTTATCCCGATAGTACGGAACGGGCCGCCCAAGCGGCTCGTGTCCGGAGTCGACCTGCGGCGAGGTACGATCGCCCGGTTTACCATCCGCGTGGGTACTTAGGTAGGTCGAGTTTGGCGAACAACCCTATCCTACGCGGGTAGCCGATTGGCATGATTGTGGTGAGGTCGAAAGGCCCACCCGTGACTGGCTCCGGGCGATAGTTCCCGGAGGGTCACGACTGAATTGTCCGTCCGGTGGGCGACGTGCCGCGATTTGAGTCACGTGGCCGATAGCACGCCGGCGGGCGCGAATTCGCAACAATATTTATATTTCTCATTGAAAAAAATTCTAATTTCCCCGTAGGTTTAGATTAATTTTTTCTCTCTCCTTGAGGAATGTTTTGTTTCTGTGTTTCAGGTTGGGACACAGACAGACAGGCATACAGCATGATATATATATATATATATATATATATATATATATATATATATATATATATATATATATATATATATATATATATATATATATATATATATATATATATATAATTTATTTGTTTGTTTGTTGATATGTTTATATATATATATATATATATATATATATATATATATATATATATATATATAATTTATTTGTTTGTTTGTTGATATGTATATATATATATATATATATATATATATATATGTGTTTATTTATATTGTTATGACTGTGGAAATTCGCAATACACCATAAAGGGTCCTCAGGTGAGATACATCAGTAAGTTCATGTGTAGTTAGCCCAAACCCGTTGTTTCGAGGGAATATATGTGATCCATTCGGGCTGCGATTCTTCAGTTAGCCGTTTTTCTTTTGTTGTCGTTATTTTGGTGCAAGAACAACAGCGAACATCGCCACAACCAACATCTCAACGATCACGCCATTCACTACACGACACCAACAATCGCACTACACACCACGACGCCACCTTCCACAACTACGCTACCACCATCTTCGCCACTTGCCATTCAACGAGCGATCACGATCTCCACGGGACGGATGAAAGGAGCGGAGAGGCAGCAGCAACAAGGGTGCGAAGGGGCATCTCCCGCTTGAATGTCTCCCGCCGGATTTTCCCTCCTGCTTTTCCCACGCTTTGGCATGGGGGAAGTGCGATTTGAGTCAGAGGTCAAAGGTGAAAAAAGGTGGGGGCCTGATTTTGGGGGAATAATTCCCTGGCCCCGAGCCAAAACTGACTTTCCTCGTCCCCCGCACGGCGCGGGGAGGGGGGAAAGAGAGGGCACGCCCCTTTTTGGGAAGCTTCCAGAAGGGAGGTGGAGCCAAGAACGGGGCGGGGCACAGGGCGGAGCGAAGGGCGGAGCCCGACCCTACAAAAGGCGTGGGCGTGAAGGTCAAAAAAAAAACGTCGTTCCCTTGTCCCTGAAGGGGAATTGTGGAGAGTTGTGGTGATTGTTCCTGGTCGGAGGTTCTGTTCATTCGTTCCTGTCGGGCGGACGACACGTGCAGGCGTGAGGCATGAGCCCAGTGGACCACTCCGGAGGGACTCGGAGTTACGGTCACCAAGGGCTGGACGACGTGCTAAGGGAAGTCGCGACTTCCATTTCTTTTGAGTTCTATGTAAATGTGTGTGTGTGTGGCGCCAGTCTGGTGAAGTAGAACTGTTATAAGTGTTGCCGTGTGAATTGCATTATTCGGTTGTAGATCTGCGTTTGTCTCTTCGCTTGCTTTTATTGTGTTTTCTTGCTTGACTGTAATATACGTGCCTTTCGTGCTGCCGTGTGGCACGGAATAAATGTGCTGGTCCAATTGTTCCCCGTTTCGCTGCGTCCTTTCCTTTGTTTGAATCTCCATCTTGCATCACGTAAGGGATTAAAAGTGGGTTTAAAACACCCGGTAACTAATCTGAACCGTCAAGGTCGACGATAACTCCGCTCGGTTATCCTTGTAGCACGGAACGAGCCACTTAAGCGGCTCGTGTCCGGAGTCGACCTGTGGCGTTACAATTTTTCGGTACGCTATCCGCGCGGGTACTTCGGTAAATCGGCGATCGCATCCTATTTCGCGCGGGTAGACCGCGGACTGAGTTGTGGTGAGGTTAAACCCCCACCCGTGACTTGCTCCCAGCGTTGTTCCGAGAGGGTCACGACTGAATTGCACGTTCGGTGGTCGAAGCGGCCGCTATTGGTTACACGCGGTCGTTCGCACGCCAGCGGGGCGCGAATTCGCAACAATATGTTTTTTATATATATATATATATATATATATATATATATATATATATATATATATATATATATATATATATATATATATAACTTATTTATTTGTATGTTTTTTTTTATATATATAGATATATATATATATATATAACTTATTTATTTGTTTTTGTTTATATGTTTATTTATATATGTATGTTTATATATGTTTATATTGTTGCGAGTTCGCGCCCAACGGCGTGCGATCGGCCGCTCAACTCGAATGGCGGCCGCCTCGCCCACCGGAACGGACAATTCTGTCGTGACCCTCTCGGAACAATGCCGGGAGCCAGTCACAGGTGGGGGTTTAACCCCACCACGACCGTGCCAATTGCCCACCCGAGCAGGATAGGGTTGCTTGCCAAATTCGATCTACCTAAGTACCTGCGCGGATGGTCGACCGGGCGATCGTACCTCGCCGCAGGCCGACTCCGGACACGAACTGCTTAAGCGGTCCGTTCCGAGCTACAGTGATAACCGAGCAGTGTTATCGTCGGCCTCGACGGTTCCGATTAATTATCGGGCGTATTAAGCCCACTACGAACCCTTTACGTGAAGCAGGATGGAGAGTCAATAAAGAAAAGACGAAGCGAAATGGGAAAACAGTTCACACAATGCACATTTATTACACGACACACGGAAAGCACACATATACAGCCAAACAGTCAGAATGCACCTATATCAGCAAAAGCAAAAGAAACGACGCAGAGTTACAACCGAATATGCGTACACACGGCAACACTTACACAGTTCTACTTTACAAGACTCGGCGCCGACACACATTTACTCAAAAGCAAAGGAAAGAAGCCACCTTCATAGACAAGGGGGCAGACGAGCCTGTAGGCCAATATGTGCGCGGGACCAGAAGGAGCGGCCAGGTCCGCGAGACCGGGTGGGTCCTACCCGCGTCCTCGCGCGTTGGCGGACGAGCCGCAGACGTGGCCGCGTGGCTGTGCCCCGACTCCGTGCTCCTTCGCGGGTTTCGTTGGCACGATGTTTGGAGTGGGGTGGGAACGGGGCCCCCTTGGTTGCACTATCTCAGCGCGGGGGAAAAGGGGGAATTATTGATGCTCTGGGGGAGGGAGAATGACTGGCTGGCTTGGGTCCCGCGACGAGCGATCTCCCGTCGCGACCTCGTCGCCGACCGCCGTCCTTCTCGCCTCGGACCCGAGCTCCTTGGCCTCTTGCCACAACTCTCCTCAGCCGGGTGCAGAACCCAATTCGACGCCTTCACCTCCCGACTCCGCTGCTGCCACACTCTGCTCTTCCAAACTGACTCTGCCAAAACTCTGCCACGATTCGTCTTGCGCTCGGCGCTTTATAGGTCGGCAGGAGAACCCATATGCAAATTTCCGGATCAGGATGAGCTCAGGGGCGGAGCCACGCTCGCCCATTGGACGGAGGAAAAGTGGGCGTGAACCTCCCCTGATCCGAGAATTTGCATATTTCGATTTCACACGGACCCGCCTCGAGGCGGGGCCAAGCCACTCCGCGCTTGCTAATTGGACGGATCAGAAGTGGGCGTGTAGCATTCTTGATCCGAATTTTCCCTCGGAAAGGCCGCTATTTGCACTCGCGGCTCGATGTGTATCGCTTGAACGAGCCCAAGACAGCCCGACGCTCAGTGTTCACAGGTGATGCGGGAATGGCCGTAGAAGGAGAGAGGTGAGGGTGGTGGAGGGTTTATCGGTGGTGGTTTGATGGTTATGGCGGTTGATTCAAAATAAAGATAGAACAGAAAAACGCCTAACTCAAAGCGTCGCTGCCCGAATGAATCACATAAATTCCCTCTAAACAACGGGTTTGGGGCTAACTACACATGTCCTTAGAGTTATCTCACCTACGGGACCTGATTGGTGGTTTGCGAATTTCCACAGCCGTAACAATATATATATATTATATGTTTATTTATGTTATATATATATATATATATATATATTTATATGTTTATTTATGTTTATATATATTTATGTGGATGTATATATATTGTTGTGGGGCCGAGTTTCGGTGGCGAGCACGACCGCTTGGTGGAGCAGTAGTCGGCTCCACCGAACACCCAGAATCTAGATCCTGCTTCTCAGAGAACTCCGAAAGGCACGGGTCCCTTTCAGGACCGTGGTCGCCAATATTTTGACGGCGTGAGGTGGGGTCCACTTGTCTAACTCCAATTTACCTAAGTACTCATGCCGTCCAACTACCGGGGAAACCACACCCTCAGCCGACTCTGTCCGATCCGAGTCTCGGAAACGGCTCGGATCCTGCGTAACCGAGTGGAGTTACCAGAGCCACGCCGGACTGAATGCACAATTTGCCGTTTCCCAATTTCTCAACACGCACCGTGCTAAGACAATGCAAGAAACACAAAAACGAGCTGAAACATTCAACAAAATGGATATTTATTTACAATAGGCAGGGAGGGCAACACAGAAGAGCAGAGTTAAACTGACTATCGAGAAGAAATGCAAATAATGTACAAGGCACTTAAACAATTGCTACTTATAGACTGGGCCCACAGACACACACGCACACACCCAAAAGAAATGATAGCTGCGGCCTTTATTTGGCCCTTCAGCTCGGGAGGGAAGGCGAGCTGAGGGCAAGAGCCTGCACTTGCACCTGTCCGCCTTGTGCGGTCTGATCAAGCTTGTCCAGTGGCCGGACTCGAACCCACTGCCTCAACACAGCACCAAGCACCAGGGATGAGGGATAGAATGACGGACGCCAGCCAACACGAAGGCGGACGAGGCCACAGGCGCTCAAGGCCGGAAAAGCTTCCACGGATCCGACGACACCAGGCGAGGGCGACCCAGACAGCCAGAAAGAACGCCCCAATCACTATTCCTCTCCTGAGGTGGGAGGGATTTTTCCCTGGCCACTCGCCTGCTGATTGGACGGTTGTGTCGCGCGATTCGCTGGCCATCCCTCATTGGACAGGCCCACGGAAGGTGGGGCGACTCCCACCCTTCTGGGTGGAGTCCCGATCTGAGGCGATGAGCCTCCTGATTGGACGAAGGGCGTGCCCTTGTCCTCGTGGGCAGAGTCGGCTCTGGAGCGAGGGGTCCCACCCATGTCCGCAGCCAGAAACACCTGCATTATGGCGTCGATGAACGAGGC
>NC_140971.1:5978587-6091087 GCF_056783735.1 Eptatretus burgeri | reverse complement strand
ATTCAATTTATTCTGTACAAAGTTCTTCGAAGTATTGTTTAATTGTATAGTTGGAAAAGGCAGATGAGAACAACATTGTAATGATGGGAGATTTGTACATCCTTTTCAATTTCCTGAAAACGATTGGGCAACAGTGGCCAAGAGGACACCTGGATCGAAGCTGGAACATTTGTGCAGAATTATACGAATGCTGTTTTGGAGGGAAAGGCATACTACCGAGCTATCTGGGGACACCAGTTAACCTTCTGAGGCTCTCTGTCAGATCAAGTATGTGGCTTTCCGTACCTATATCAACCAATGCTGCTTGGTAGAACTGTATGAAAGTGTGTCAGTTACATGATTTATATACAAACAAGAACCCCAGATTCGATGAAACCACCTGTGCACAAGTACAGGAGTTGATCCAGACATTAGAGCGGTTCGGCGTGCAGCACTTGTGGAGTAAATTTGATACTAAGTTTAGCAGTGACCCAAACTACATCCAGTGCCTATAGAAAGTCTACACCTCCTTTCAAAATTTTCACCTTTTGCTGCCTTGTAGCCTGGAATGAAATTGCATCGAATCAGACTTTTTCCACCTTTATTTACGCATCGGAACCCACAACTTCCAAGTGGGGGGAAAAAAAAATCAACAAGTTTCAGAAAATTAATGAAAAATACAAAACTGGAATATTTTGGAGTATATGAATGGAACTACTGGAGATCCTGCTGAGCCTTGTCAGTGTCATCAGAGAAGGTGAATGGAAACTGAATCTCCTTGTACTGGGCAAGATGTTGCCGTGGTGGAGTGTTTATGATCCCATCAACGACACTAGATGGGCTCCTATCGATGCAGAGATTATTGCTTTTTTGAAAAAATTCCCCACAAGTCCACAACAAGTTCATGGCTGGAAACTTGACAAGAAAGCCAGAACCAGGTTCAACCAGGTGCAAGCAAAGAAAGCAGAGCCAATTGATCAGGCTACTGAATGGATCAACAAATTGTGCAAACTTTCAAAGGGCATCATCGGCATTACAAGGTCAGATACAGCACATGACAGATTTGGTGTAACGTGGGGTGAGAGATCAGTCATATCAGAAGCTACAAAAACCCTTCTATGCCTCGATGCTGACGAGTCAATACCCACCTGGAAAGATGGCCTTCCATCTCAGGTGAAACGTAATGAAGCAGATGTTAAGAAGCTTGTTGAACAGTTCACCAGATTTAGTTTTCTCAATTGGCAAATAAAATCGAGTGAGGTGAGGACGACGCACATGCGGAGACAACTGATAGCACTGACCACACACGAAGTCGCAACTGATGAAATACAGGCACATCTAATGAAAAACAAAGTAATGTGGAATTGACCATGTTGCCGAACACGTGAAAACTCACTTGATTGAGAAAACGGCGTCGTTATTTGAACCAATAACAAAACAGAACTCCAAAATGTTTGCAAGCCTTCACAAGTGTGTCGTTAACACCAGCACAAATGACAGTCATCAAGGTTGACAGACACCTCTTAAAGAGGCTGGTCAATGCTGAGCAGATTCGACAAGCGGTTGACATGTCAACCATCCTCAAGCACGAGCTGACAGCCTCACCTCTCTCTCTGTCAAAAATCGACAGGACGCTGAAGTCCAATGCGAAATCTGACCTGCTTGGCATTCTCAGTGCAGATATACAGATAGAGGAGAAACCAATCTCCTGTGACTGAGTCCAACCCCATGATTGGTGCCTGTGTACTTATGGATGGGCATGCCCTAATTCAAAGCTTGGAGAAACCTGCTGGCTGTACGTCATTTGGCAATTAAGCAGACGCCTTCGCTTGCTCCATATTTGCCCATTTCACTTGTAGTGCTAACAGAATAGATTATTTTGACAGATGTATTGGCTCACACTCCATCAAAACCAAAACAAGAGTACGATGAGGTAAGAAGGCAAAGATTCTCATCTGCAAGGTTATGAGTCACAGCAAAGTTCCCTTACCACAAGTATGGGCACAGTTCATATCTCTGTGCGAGAACAAAGCAGATCTTGCTGCATTCCAATCCAATGATTTGATGAGCTGATGTCAAGAAGTGCTCAATGGCTGTGAATTGGTCGTAGGGGGGGAGGATTCGCTTCTGCTGAGAAAGCTTCATCCACGACCAGTGGTACCTTGACCAGTCTGGCCTGCGATCATGAAGAAGCGGACACACGCATCATTCTGCTCGAATCTCGAAGCGATAAACATGGGGTAAAATTGTTACGAATCTGGAAGCTTGCTGCACTCAACATTCAGGTCCCTATAGAACAGTTATATCGGTAAGTACGTGTTTCTTGTTAGGGTCCCGTCCCTCGTCTAATGGAAATTAAATGTTCATGCGCTGCGGAGTTATTTTGATAGTCAGGGTTTTCTTTTACATTTTTACATCACCAACAACTATGCCAACACCTTCTCTCCATCCTGACACTCTGCTCATGGCATTGTCCGCACTCTTCACGTGCTCACGAAGCGTTTCGTTCTGGCCTGGTGCTAAATGAGGGTATGTGTCATTTTGCAGCCAATGGGCGCAGAGCGAGCTCCAAAAGAAGCTGAGCCTCTTCGGGGGGGGGGAATCGAGACGCCCCGACGCCCCCCCCCCGACCAATCATGGAGAGACTCACCAATTTCCCCAGCGAATGAGGTGTGCGGAGGGATGAGACACGTCCCCCCCACCGCCCCCGACGAGAGAGAAAAGAAAATAGATGGGACGGTGCGGTGTCGCTTCTGCTGGTCTCGTCCTGTCGCTGGCTCTGGTCTCGTCGCGTGCTGGAGGAGCGTGCGGGAACCTGACGCTGCCCTCCGTACTCGGTCCTTGCAGCGGCATCAAGTTGCGGGTTCGAGTCCTGCCGATCCAGGACGTCGAAGACCGCACGAGGCGGGAAGGTCCGAGATAGCTCTGGTTCCCAGCTCATCTTCCCTCGAGCTGGGAACCTTAAATAAAGGCCACGGCCATCACTTCTTTTTGGGTATTTGTGTGTGCGTGTGTGTGTCCTTGGGCCCCGTCTGTAAGTAGGAATTGTTAAGTGCTCTTTGCTGTATATTGTTTGCATTGCTTAGTCGGTTTAACTCTGCTCTTGGTGTGTTCCCTTCCCCCCCCCTCCCCATTATAAATAAACCCCCTGTTAAATGTTTCAGCTCGTTTCTATGTTTTCTTTATTGGTTTAGCATGGTGCGTGTTGGTGGATTAAAAAGGCCGTTGCTGCCGTTGTTGTGCATTTGGACTGATGGGACCACAGTAACCATCCACTCGGGTTATGCACAGGTCGAGCACGGTTGTGGCTCGTCCCGTTCGAGCTCCGTCGAGGGTGTGAATTCCTTGGTAGCTTGCCACGTGGGCCTCTTGGTATTTTGAAGTTTGGGAAATAACCCTGTCCCACGCGGTTGAATTATTGACGATTCACGGTCCTGTAAGGGACCCGTATCTTTGGAGTTATCGGAAAGGTATGATCTAGATTCCGGGTGTTCGGTGGAGCCGACTCTACTGCTCCATCTAGCCGTCGTGCTCGCCGCCGATACCCGGCCCACAACATGATCACATCATGGTATTTTGCAGAGATACCGATGTCTTGCTTCTTCCATTTCACTTCTTTCAAGAAACTCCTGCTGTTTGGATGGTCAGTGGAACCGCTCGTGACAGATGTTGCTACTCAGTGCACGAGATCTCTGAAAAATTATCACGTCTGGTTAAGGAAAACCTTTTGGGATTCCATGCACTGACTGGGTCAGATACATCATCTTTCACGGCATTTGGCAAAAACAAACTTGCTGGAAAGTGATCATCGAACATCCACACCTCCTGAATGGAGTTGGTTGTGATGGTTCAACAGAAGAAATTGAAGAGTTTGTCTGCCGCCTGTACTCTGCTCCTGACTACAGTGCTGGTGTTGACAAAGCCAGGCTTGACATGTTCAGGAAAGGTGAAAAGGAGATGTAAAATCTTCCACCAATGAAGGATGTGCTCCAGTTATATTATGCAATCGCTTATTACCAGGCCACGGTCTGGTTGAGGGCTGATAATTGCAGCAATCGAGAGAATGTTGGATTGCCATCGTCAACAGGGGATGGAGAGAAACAGAAGATGGACGCGAAGTTGTCTGGATGACTCTGCCGGCTGTGCCCATGGTGTGTGCCGAGCTTGCATCTTGCGGCTGCAAGAATTTAGTGCAAAACTGCTGCCTGCGAACGTACAAAACCACAGCAAATATACATCCCTCCCTGTGGATGCCATGCAGTAGAATTCTGCAATCCTGCAGCAAATTGTTGGTACACCTTGAAGTGGGACTCAGAGACTTGATTGTAATTTTTTTGTTATTGGATTCTGAACCCAAACGCCCCCCCCCTTTGTCCATTGTAAGGTAAGTGGGAGGTTTCTTAAATTTCTCAACACAATTATGATTTAAATTTTTGATCTGTGCGGTGTTTTTTTTTTTCCCATCCGTTCTCGCCGTTAGATTCATCCTGATTGGGTGTCGTGTGAGAACGGTGTCTTCATTCGTTTACCTGATGAGCGTTTCTATTTTGTTCTATTAATGGTGTCGTATTAATTTGTGATTAGAATGATGCTGTTGTGGAATGAAAATATAGAGATCGAGTTTTAAGGAGAACGAGGAAATTATGTGAGGGTTTCCACCCGTGACATTCACGGATTCGGCATTTGCACATTCGCTATATTGTGACATCATAGAAATATTACCCACCTTACTTCTGTTGGGGTCAGCTGAAGTAAGTTTATTTATTTATTTTTGCCCAAGTCCTTCAACGAACCGGCTGTCCAGCCCCCTCCGTGCACAGCACAGGTATCTGGCTGGTACATATCGACTATATTGAAAGCTAAAACTTGGCGTGTCTTGGACAATCGAGAATCTTCGAAGGACTTTATCAACGGCCCTCATAGTTGCTTTCACGTCATCATCACAACATCTCTTACTACACAGCTTCTCTTTCTACCTTTTCTTTTAAACCCATGTTTACATTACCTGCCTGCTCCTCCGACACACTGTGTTTCACTGCAACAGCGTCAGTCGGGGTGGAATCGGTGACTCGGCCTTTGTGACCATTCTACATGTCGTCTTGATTTCAGGAGCAGCCATTTTGGTTCCGCTGCGTGTATATAGCTCTCTGGGGGAAGTTTGCCTTGTACAAGTATGTGAGCTGCTGGCTTATTGCGGTACGTGTAACACTGTACATGCCTTGTCAACATGCACACATTTGCTTTGGGACACACGTGTATCCCTCATTAACGGATAGTTTATTTGCGGAGGTATTTTATGGACCTCAATGTCTCATCTCCTGCGCTTCTCTTTTTTTTGTGCCCCCCCCCGACCCCACTCAGGAAGGGGTGTGCATTCTCACGGGCCTCGGCTGGACCGGCACCAACACCGTTCCCGAAAAGCAGATAAACCCCAAGCTGGGGTGGGCCTCCGACGGCTGGGATGCTTGTAGCAACGTCCGCATCATGCTGTTCGAGAGTACAGTCCACTTCACAGGCAAAATCATCTCCTTCAACACCAACACCAACAGCTGGGCAGCCAGGTTGGGGAACGATTCGTGTGCACACCTTGTACCATAGTCATTACATAAGAAACAAGAACAGCACTCGGTTGAGCACATACCTCTGCCAGGGTGAACAGTTTACGCTTTGTATCCCACTGAGAGGCCAGATCTGCATCCAGACATGAATCGAAATCGAATCGGCTTGTTCTTGTCAACTACCCAACTCTTCCACTCAAGTTTTTTTTCATATTCCATGCACAATGTTTTAAAAGTTTTTTGTTTTTTTTTCCTCTCTCTGTCTCTCTGTCTCTCTCTCAATCTGTCTGTCTCTCTCTCCTCACAAACAGGTGAAAATATAACCTCATCCACCTTCGGTGCCGGATTTAATTATCATGTATGATTTTGCAAAAGCCTTGGTTACTGTGAACCCACCTGCAGCAGAACACATCTATACCCCCCACCCTCCCTCACTCCTCCACCTTCCAGCAATCCGTCCACATATCTAGCCAACACCTACTCAACCATCTCCAGCCTTCAACTACCTCCAGCAAACATTGTCTCTCCCCTCAACATGTTTACCGATCTCCACCCACCAAAAGTTTTTCTACTCATCTTCTCTCCCATCCTCCCCACATCCCCACCCCTCCCCAACGCCCACTGCCCCCCCCACCCACCTCCGATGGTCTGCTCCCCCAAGGAAATGGTCCTTGTGTGCTTCATTCTCTCCCCCACCTACCTACCTGCCAGCCAGCAAACAGTTCACATCTTTCCTCCACTCCCCCCACTCCAGCCAGCAGCCCATCCATGTATCTATCCCCACCCACCTACCAGTAAACAGTTCACACATCTGCCATGCCCTCCCCCCCTTCCACCCAGCTGGCAGGAAACAGTCCACGTATCTGCCCGCCACCCCAGCCCACCTATCAGAAAAGTTAATGTCTGCCTCCCCCAACTACCAACCTTTCCCCAGGTACGTGTTCAAACGACTACGTTTCCTTGGTAACAAGCTTGTATCACAGGCGGTTACCCTGATGTTCCTTGCAGTCTGGCATGGCTTGCATTCTGGCTACTTTATGTGCTTTTCTTTGGAGCTGCTCATCGTGATCACAGAAAGGAAGGTGAATGAAACTGGTCACGACCCTTCATTCTCCATTACCTGACCATTATGCATCTCCCCCCCTCCCTCCCCTCTCTTCTTCCTTTGTTTGGTGCTGCTAAAGTAGCCCCAGCAGTGATTGCACTGGGTGGTTTACATTTACCTTCTCAGATCGTCACACCAGGAATCAAATACTTTCAGGGTACTGGGCTTTAATTCAGCTTCTCTCCGAGAGAGAGACTGTGGGATCTTAACATCCACCACCTCATGATAGTAGAAAGGACACCCAGTTTAATGAGAAGATACGAGACAGGTAGATATCAATTATGTGATGAGACTCAAGACTGAATACCTCTTTGGTGTGATGGTTTTTCTCAGACGCTGGAGTTTGTGGACAGTGTTCCCAAGTTGAAGGAGGTCACATCTTTGTGGCCTGTACGCTTGCTCCTCTACCCTTCATTATACCTCTTCCAAATGATGTTTCTTAGCTATCCCCTCGTGCCTTTCTGCCTGTTTTCCTGGGAGAAGTGGCTCAGGGTGAGTCGTTGCCGCCTCTGCTTTCCTAATTTTTCTGCAATATCCTAAAACTCTGAAACCGCTTTCATTTATTTTGTGGACTCGTTCCTTTCCTCCATTTGCTACATTTCCTTACAGGTGTACAGTTCTGTCTACTTTGTTGGTCACTTGATATTCATCGCAGTGCTCTTGGTGCTGCCGTTACTCCGTGTGGTGCTTCCGTCCAAACATCGGCACACGAAGGATGACTGAGATGAGGTGTGACCTTCGCTGTTTTCTAATCGATTCGTAAGGATGTATAGGTGATGGGGTTTTCGTTCATTATTGCTCCCTTAAGACCGCAGTGTGCTCGGTACACCCTGGGTGTTACCCTCTGAATTTGAGTGTGCGTGCTGACAACCACCCTGACTCCTGGACCTGGTTTCCCCCCCCCCCTTTGTTTTATTTCCAGCCCGTGCCATGTGCCAGAGGTCAAGGGAATGATATGGAAGGGAGGCTCTCTTCCGTTTGCCTTCCTATCCCCGATCCATGACCTCTTGCGTCGGGTCAGCTTACGACTTCGATCTAACGGTGATGACGTTAGCCGGTACGACCATGTTTTGGATCGAGTGAGGTCCAAACCAATTCGTGGAAATGACGGTCACGTTGCCAGGTGTGCGTTTTGGATTGACACACGTGCCACGTGACTCAACTTGACTCTCGACTCGGCACCTGGGTCGACTCGAGCATCGCCTTGCTGGCCCGTCTACGAGAACTGCGATCTGAGCCCATGCTGTTGTGTTAATGAAGTTGATTTATTGACCTTTTGGGGGTAACAGCCTGAAGCTTTTTGTAGCAATGTATACAGCATTTGACTTTCTAAAGTTTGTTTTTAATCTGCTTGCTTTTGGAAGAAAAATTTCTGGAATCCTCCATTTGCAATTTGTTGTTGAATTATTTACAAGATTGATTGAAAATCGAGTTTGGGGATTTTTCCACTCAAGAGTTGAATTAAAGTGGTTGATTGCTGCCTGAGTTGTCTTTGTATGGGGTTTTAGCTTATTGGTGTGCAGAGGAACACCTGCTCACATCAATATCACAAGCAGTTTTAGATTTTGAACAAAATTAAAAACGAATCCCAGCAAGTTAAATTATCCTTGGAAGAAGTGTGGAGCACCGTTCCATAACTAGAGCGGCCCATGGTACAGCACGTACCTCTGCCAGGCTCGACACTTTACATGATGTATACCACTGATGGGTCAGATTTGGATCCCAACTATCCTAAATCGAATTGGCTTGTTTTTGTCACCGAACCAACTCGTCCGCAGCGTTTCGAGATATAAAGCTCAGACAACTGGGTGAAAGCAACATCCTTCCACCTTCAGCAGTGGAGGTAATTATTTGAGTGTCCCTGACAATTTCAATGGTTTTAAAGTTAAAGGGTGGATATAACTACTCATTATTAGCTTAGATCAAGGTACATCTGCAGTTTTTTCTTGGCTGAACCAGAAATCAAACTTGCTTTACCAATTTGCTGCCCTCAATGAAGGATGTGGTTGGTGGGGCTTGATGATAATATGAAAGGATTGCTATATCCCACTCTGCTGTCTGTGCCCCTTACACACTGATGTACCTTCACCTTGCGTGGTTCATCTTCAAGATGGAATATTTGAGTGACTGGTTCGTTGCAGATTGGAATCCAGCAAGGAGATTTTTGGGAACGAGATGGCACAAATGGTCAACAAGCATAACCTCCTGATTACATCACTCTCACATGATGCTTGGGAGAATGACAGGAAGCAAAAGGCTGTGACTGCACTACTTTACAAGATGGTGCACCAAATTCATGGGCTAGTTTTTAAGGCCTTGATATGAACGTTATCAAATGCTTTCTGTTGCCATAAGCTCTACACTGGTTCAGGTTTAAAGATCAAATGCAAACAGCAGTTGGACATCCATACAGGTAAGAATTTTGTTTTGCCCAAATCAGGTTATTCACTTTTATTCTGTTGCAAAAACCTTTCATGTTATAAAATGTAATGAACCTTATTTTAATCTTTGAGAATGGCTCTTGGATACAAGTGAATGAGATCAAGGTTTTTCTAAGAGGTGATTTCCAAACCAAGTGGCCATCATGATCATACTCACGGTGACTGTTGAAGTGACATCTTTATATGAAACCACAAGTACGAAATGGAGACACCTCAGGAAAGCACAGGGTGGTTCGTGTTGCGACATGGTATCTTCATGAAGACACCAACAACTCGAAGATTGATTCACAGCAAGTGCAGAAACTTTGTGTAACCAAATGTATCTTGCGTTGGTTTAAAATTCATTGAAATGAATGCGAGGAAGATCAAGTTTAATCTGGGGATCTTCCTCAAGTACACAGCTGTGTAAATCTTTGACATTTTGCATTTTATAGTCTGAATTAAAAGGAAAAACTTTGCTCAATCTGTATTTGCGTATGGCAGATGTCTTTTTTTTAGAAGCACGACTGTGCTGCTGATGCTGTGCCCCTCTGCCTATAGTGGTAATCATTTTGCTGACCTTAGAAGGATGACAGGCTGTCATCCCCACCTGGTGTTCATTCAGCAGCCAACAGGGCCAACACCAGGCTTGTTACTTTCTTCAATGTAAATAATCTTATTCAAATAACTCCTACACAACTTGCTGGGGTGCTTTGGAAAAAAGTATGCAGCGACTTGAAGTTATTTAACAAATTCGATTTGATTTATGTTCAGGTCTAGATCCAGATCTGATGCATCAGTGGGATACATAATGTAAACTGTTGAGCCTGGTGGGGGTATGCACTCTTCTGAGTGCCATTCCACTTCTGGAATGGTGCTCCACACTTCTTCCAAAGATCATTTAACTTGATGGGATTCTTTACCTTGGTCCAAAACTGCTTGATATTGAGATCTGAGCAGGTGTTCCTCTGTGCACCATAAAGCTAAAAGCCCACTTTTCATGCTGCAGAATATGGATTGAGCAGGATTAGTTGAGTTGTTTTCTCTATAGAATTGTGGCTGAAGGAACACCTGACTGAATGCTCATAGAATACAGAGAGAGAGAGAGAGAGAGAGAGAGAGAGAGAGAGAGAGAGAGAGAGAGAGAGAGAGAGAGAGAGAGAGAGAGAGAGAGAGAGAGAGAGAGAGAGAGAGAGAGAGAGAGAGAGAGAGAGAGAGACATTTGATTGGGTGAGATGATGAAATATTTTGTCCAAGTTCTGCTAAGCAGAAGGTGCCAATATGGTCGTTTGTTCTGGTGTTCAAATATATAATTAAATTGAAATAACATTTTAAAGGTTTTAAGAAATTTTTTTTTTAGGTTTACCACCACCACCACCACATTATCTTTAACACCACCTTATAACATGTTAAATACTTAATGCCTGTTGCCCACCACCTTATAACATGTGAAATTACTTATTAATGCCTGTTGCGTCTCCTTCATGACATCCCCAAAAACTAAGTTTCCTGTTTCGAATGATCTTCAATTTTGTTTGAGGTTGAGTTGAAAAAAAAAAATACATATATATTGTTACGTCTGAGGGGTATGCATTCAAAGGGTAATTAGGATGTTTAATTAGGTATGCCATGCTGTTCGAGTGTACCAGGATCTCGATGTAATAAGTAGCAATTCAGTGGTGATAAGTTGTCTAGTAAATGTCCATTTCTTTAAGGGGGAAATGATAATTGTCACGTAATTAGATAGGGAGACGGGTTAGGGTAAGTGTGTCTGCGTAAACCCTTTTAGTATTCCCTGGAGGCTTGCCGTGACATCACAGGACAGTGCTGCGGAGGGCTCCGCCCCGTGGTCACGATTGGTGGAAGGCGACGGCGGAGGACCAATAAAACGGCTCGATTGGAAGTGACGAGGACTCGAGGATAAAAAAGGTTCTGTTCGGGGAAAAGGGGCGGAGGAAGAAGATCGAAAAGAAAAAGCGTTTTGGTGGAGGCTGTTGTGCTCGGAGCGTGCTCAGTTATTGCGCTGGTTCGTTCCTGGATTCATCGCGTCTCGTGGCCTTGCTGTGCCTCGTGCCTCACCTCGGTTGGCTCTGGAGTTCTGCTGGCTCGGAGTACGGGGTCGAACGGCGGGCGGACCTGCCTCCCTCTCCTGCTCACAACTTGGCGCCAGAACTGGCTCCCTGGTGGCTGTGAGCGGTCTTGGGCCGAGACCAGGAGGTCGACACCAGACGAGCGCAACACCAGCTCGTCCGACGCCAATCCAGGGACTGTTGCGTCTACACCACAGGCCAGCCTGACCACCAGGACCAGCTACGTTGTGTGTGTGTGTGTGTGTGTGTGTGTGTGTGTGTGTGTGTGTGTGTGTGTGTGTGTGTGTGTGTGTGTGTGTGTGTGTGTGTGTGTGTGTGTGTGTGTGTGTGTGTGTGTGTGTGTGTGTGTGTGTGTGTGTGTGTGTGTGTGTGTGTGTGTGTGTGTGTGTGTGTGTGTGTGTGTGCCTGACGCCTTAGAGGGTTTGAGATTTGTATATCCATTGGAATTGTTTGTGTTTTCCCCACGCCCGAACCCACACCACCATCCCGTCGAATCGTCCCGGATCCCTCCTCTTGCCGAGTCTTATTATTTCTGGTTAGAGAAATAAACGTTATTAACTCAGTGAAAAGCGACTCGTGCCACCTTCCTCGTCCCGTTTGCGGTAGAGCGATTAAAACCGCCATCTTTGGGTTATAAAAAATAAACCGCCTCCATCGTTTCGGCTCATTCTACGTTGGCGGGACTGTTCAAGTCCCGTGGACGGCACATTGATGTCAGGGTGTTGGATGTTCGAACCCCTCTAAATTATATTCGGTATCGGGAGAATATACCAGGACTAAAATCTCGCCACGAATTGGAATATATAAGTATGACAGAAAAGCGCACGAGCGCGGGAAAATTTTGGCGGGAGTTTTCAAATTAAATTTAATTGGCGGCAAACGGGACTTCTGCACCATGGCGGATGTGCAGATGTTTGAGGAGGAAGGCCACATGTCTGGCAGTGAGTCGGGGGAAGAAGGGAGAGACGGGGGTAGGATCGAAACCTCCCCCATTCCGAGCGTGGACCGTGCTTCATTGCCCGTAATGGAGCCGGCAGCGCTGGAAACCGGCGCGATGTCGATCCAGACAATGTTGCAACGTTTAATAGGAGACATGACTGCACAAATGGCAAATCAATTCGTGACACAGAGGGCAGAAATGACAGATCAATTGGGGGTAATGGGGGAACAGTTGGGTGCACGGATTGATTTAATGAGGGATGTATTGGGGGAAAAGATGGAGAAAATGAAAACTGAGATGCAGGAGTGTGTGGATGTTAAATTGGGAGAAATACAAAGTAAATTTGAGGATAGATTGGAGGAAACAAAGGTAGAAATTACATTGGAGGGGGAAAAATATACGAAAAAAATTGGTAGATAAAATTGACGCAACGAACATTCGGGTTGATAAAGTGGATGAAGGCCTGGAACGTCATCGTGCCTGTGTGGATGCTCGTATGCAGCTGCAAGTAGAAGAGTGGGGAGAGCTGAGGAAGCAAGGGATGAATTTGGCGGAGGAGGTAAAAGGATTGGAGGCTCGTTTGGACGAACAAGATAAAATTATGAGCCAAGATGAACTTGGATAAAGGCCTGGTAGAGCCGTCTTTTGTAAGTAGAGTGTCCGGGTTGGTTGAGGAGCAGCTACAAACTCACGACAGAGCCTTGGAGGAGGTTGTGCGGGCCCAGAAGATCCTGCGGGAAGAGGTGAATCGGTCCATTCAACGTTTGGAACAGGAGGCAAAATTGACCCATGAGACCCTCACCACAAAACATCTTTGGCCACAGTGGGCTCCGAAATTGGATACGCAGCCACAAGGGTGTTTGATCCCTGGGCTGGATTCGGACAAGGGAGAAACTGGGAAGCGGGCCACCGTAAAAGTGATCCCCCTGGTAAATTTTGATGGGTCAGGGAGCGTTGAAGCTTTTCTGACGCAATTTGAGTGTATTTCCCGACTAAACGGGTGGAATGAGCGGGAACGTACAGGGAATTTGGTGGCAATGTTGCGGGGACCAGCCGCAGATGTGTTAAACGTGATCGCGGAGGGATGTTGACCAGCTCCCACATTTGCGAGGCGTTGAGCCGTCGGTTTGGGTTCGCAGCAAACTGTGATCTGGTGCGGGCCCAGCTCCAGCACCGCAGATTAAAGTCAGGCGAGACAGTGCAGGAGCTGGCACAGGACATTTACCAATCAGTTAGGATTGCGTATCGGGACCTAACAGTGGAGGCATGGGACAGACTGGCACTCGAGAAATTTTTAGCTGCTCTTCCTGACCCTGAGGTCCGAGCGCTAGTGGAGTTACAGGATCCAGCCACCGTTCACCGAGCGGCCGAGTGCGCAGCCAGGCTGGCCTCGGAGGCGGCCGGGTCGGGTGCCAGAGAGGCCATCGGGGACGATCCGACAGGCGGAGATTCGGGATCATGGAGGGGGGCTGGGAGAAATTGGCATTACCCAAATGCTTCAGAGGATGAATCCTCCTGCTGAACCGCCAGGTCTATCCGAGGTGCCCTTACATAGGTCGAGTCCGGAAATCACTGTCGGGAGGATCGGGGAGACGAGATTGGGCTGAGCATATAGAGCCATGCTCGGCTGCTGAGATTGTGGCGAAGTGCCTCCTTTGGTGAAAATAGTGAATTGTGGGAAAATTGGCATGTGTTTGTAAGTTCTGCTGGGTTTTAGAGTGACAATAGGGACAGTGGGTAATTGGTAACAAAGCAGGCACAAGTGGCTGTCCAATGGCTGGTGCGTGGATCGGGTGAGGAGAAGTGCTGTGTGAGTTGTTTCACGTTAAGAAGTGAAATGTAGGGTGCACACATTGATTTTTTTTATTGGACATGGTGTGGTAACAGCGAAGGTCATGGTCGGTGAAGTGTTAGAAATGCAGGTGTCACATGTCAGGCCGATGGGGTGGGGGGAGTCATGTGGGTTTTGTGGGTGGGGATGATGTGCTTGTCCGCAGGGATTGCTGAAGCTCACGGTGAGTGGGAATTGCGACCCCCTTCAAGGAGATTCACCCCTGGTGGCTAACGCTGACAGTGTCTGGAGGCAACTGGGAGAGGGTCTGGTTGGGCGACCAAGGCGGGTAGGACCTTGGCAACCCAGGAAGGCCAGAGGAGCCAGTGAGACCCCTTCCAGTGTGTTGTACGGGGTTAGAGCTGATGGCTACCAGGGGGGTGGGAATCAAAGGGAGCGGGGCGGAGAAATGTCTGGGTTGGACTAAAGCTTACCTGTGGGCATGGTTGCACCTGAGATGCCCCCATCATCTTGTGGGAACCCACCCCATGGCCATGACGGGATTCAGCCTGCATCATTAAAATGGGGACCATGACCAAGAAATGTGATGATGACCATGGTGTGAGTGTTGTGAAGATGTGCGAGTCCCACTCGATCCCACACAACTTGACATGTGCAGCAAGGGCATGATGTCCGCATAATTTTGGGGTCAAGCAAATTTGAAAATTGGCTCCCCAGGTAACACTGGGTCTATTAGCATCCACTGGGGGACGCGGTCAAGTGTAAATATCCCGTGAATAGTGTCGTTAAGGCTTAGAGTAGGAACGTAAAGTATAAGTGTTGTGTTTTTGTGGAACCTGTTGTTTCCCCTCCCCAGATCACTGGAAGAGTGTTGGACAAGAGCGATGATCCAGAGGATGGAGTGCAACTTCGCTCAGTGCTCTCATGTGATAAAATAAAAAAATGAATGATTGTTTAGGCGAGGATAAGGCCATAAGGGGGTAGTACATTAAGCAGGATAGGTAAGTAAGCTGTGGCTCGCTGCCCATTGCCCCTCCTACTTTATTTCGTTAGGTTAAATAGGTGTGAGTCAATAAGTGTTAAGGCTGGTACGGTAGCACCTGTGATATACCTTGCAAGAGCTGCGGTACCAGAGGAGGGGGCAGTATTACGTCTGAGGGGGGGGGGTATGCATTCAAAGGGTAATTAGGATGTTTAATTAGGTATGCCATGCTGTTCGAGTGTACCAGGATCTCGATGTCATAAGTAGCAATTCAGTGGTGATAAGTTGTCTAGTAAATGTCCATTTCTTTAAGGGGGAAATGATAATTGTCACGTAATTAGATAGGGAGACGGGTAAGTGTGTCTGCGTAAACCCTTTTAGTATTCCCTGGAGGCTTGCCGTGACGTCACAGGACAGTGCTGCGGATGGCTCCGCCCAGTGATCATGATTGGCGGAAGGCGATGGCGGAGGGCCAATAAAACGGCTCGATTGGAAGTGACGAGGACTCGAGGATAAAAAGGTTCTGTTCGGGGAAAAGGGGCGGAGGAAGAAGATCGAAAAGAAAAAGCGTTTTGGTGGAGGCTGTTGTGCTTGGAGCGTGCTCGATTGTTGCGCTGGTTCGTTCCTGGATTCATCGTGTCTCGTGGCCTTGCTGTGCCTCGTGCCTCACCTCGGTTTGCTCTGGGGTTCTGCTGGCTCGGAGTGCGGGGTCGAACGGCGGGCGGACCTGCCTCCCTCTCCTGCTCGCAACTTGGCGCCAGAACTGGCTCCCTGGCAGCTGTGAGCGATCTTGGGCCTAGACCAGGAGGTCGACACCAGACTAGCGCAACGCCAGCTCGTCCGACGCCAATCCAGGGACTGTTGCGTCTACACCACGGGCCAACCTGACCACCAGGACCAGCTACAGTGTGTGTGTGTGTGTACCTGGCGCCTTAGAGGGTTTGAGATTTGTATATCCATTGGAATTGTTTGCGTTTTCCCCACGCCCGAACCCACACCACCATCCCGTCGAATCGCCCCGGATCCCTCCTCTTGCCGAGTCTTATTATTTCTGGTTAGAGAAATAAACGTTATTAACTCAGTGAAAAGCGACTCGTGCCACCTTCCTCGTCCCGTTTGCGGTAGAGCGATTAAAACCGCCATCTTTGGGTTATAAAGAAATAAACCACCTCCATCGTTTCGGCTCATTCTGTTGGCAGGACTGTTCAAGTCCCGTGGACGTCACAATATATATACATATATATACATATATATATTGTTACAGTTGTGGAAATTCACAGAACACCAGTCAGGTTCCCCAGAGGTCAGTTATTTCGCTAAGTGTGTGTTCCAGGTTCGATTTCCCCACAGATGTATAAAGGGAATTATTCGTGTGCCAGGCTGTGCATCTTTGAGTTAGCCGTTATTCTTTCTCTATCTTTTATTTTAACAATAACAACAACTCAACGAACACGTCCGCATTTGATGTCGATTTCCACCATGTCCACGTTTGATGGGGCGGATCCAGCCTGGGTGAAGTTTCAAAGGTGAAAAGTGAGAGGGCACTGATTTCGGGTGGCAAAGCCCACCGTGGCCCTCCCCTTGGGGCTATAAACGGCCGCGTTCGCTCGCCGACAAGAAGTGGTTGGTTGGGTTGGAGAGCGGTTAGTTGAGAGCCATTGGAGAGACGCCGAGCCACCGGCAGGAGTTGAGCCGTTGGAGTTTGTTGTTGGCTGGGTTGGAGAGCAGTTCGTTGAGAGCCGTTGGAGAGACGCCGATAAACCGGCAGGAGTTGAGCCGTTGGAGTTCGGAGTGGAAGGGTTGCCAGCAGGAAGCTGGGGTCGAGACCCGTTCGCTCCTCCAGCGCATCGTCGGCTCGGCCAGGCCGCAGTGAAGGCCGGACAACCGAGGAGAACCGTACAAGCTGCTCATCAAGCCGCCCAAGCGACTGGCGCATTCGCAACGCACCGGGCCGAACGGAGACACCAGGGGTCGCCAATAAAAAGGAACTATCGAGTCACCACGAGGGTGGCCATGTAGCTGGCCCGGTCTCTCAGGGCCTGTTCCGGTCATCCTGGCCCTGAGTACATTAAAGGCTCACAAGCCCGGTTCTTTCTTTCTTGGGTTTTGCATGAAAGTCTGTGGTGCCTTGTCCTTCAAAAGAATCGTTAAGTGCTTGTATGTACATTGCATAATAGACATCGGCTGTAGGCTTTTGCTCATGTCCTGTCCCCTATCCCCATTCATTGCTTGCATGCCTGTGTTCAAATAAATGTCCCCCATTGTTGAATGTCACTTGCTCATTGCGGTCCCTTTCCTCACATTGACTGCCATGGAGCGTTCAGGGAATTAACTGGCTAATTAAAGCCGATAAACATAATAATCTCGTCTCATGGGTCTTGGGGATATATAACCGCTCAGCATTCGCATATGGAACGAGCCGCTTAAGCGGCTCGTTTTCGTGCAGGTCCCGTCGAGGTATAAACTCCCAGTATCTCTGTCCGCGCGAATAATTAGGTACATCGACAATTCGGCGACCGACCCTGTAGCGCGTGGACAGAGAGATTGGCTAGTTTATAGTGTCTTAAAAACACCTGGAGCTGGGTTTCGGCGTTTGTCCAGAAGCTACGACTAGATTGCGCGGTCGGTGGACGCGCAGCCTGGATTGGGCTGAAAAGGTCGTGCGCACGCTGAACGGGCGGAAATCTACAACAATATATATTTAAAGTTACCTTACTCTGTGCGCATATGCGATTGGGACGAAGAATCACTTAAAATTTCTAGTAGTCCGAACCGGATCTGGATCTTCACCAAAATCTAATCACTTCGTCCTTGTCACACACCGAACATGTCCACAAAATTTCATCCGGATCCATCCACAAGTTTTTGAGATCATCTGTTTTTGTGCAGGCTGAGGGGGAAAAACGTAACCTCTTTCTCCCTGCGGTGGCAGAGGATTTAACAGTAGAATACACTAACAAAGGATTTGATTAAATTGTTCATGCTCAAAACAGCCATTCCTTGCAACTCCTGAACATGTGTCCAAGACTTTTCAACAGCAGTGTATACTGTATAACATTCCAACTTGAGCAACTTTGATCAATATTTAGTGTTAATGGACAAAATTAGTCCACAATTATAAAAGCTAAATGTGAGGATTACGAGAACGTGGCAGAGGCAATGAGCAAAACAGAACCAAAACATTTATTGGTAATCGTGTCGAGACAGAACTAAGCAAAGGGAACATTACAGGACTGTACGGGCTCCCTGTGCTGCCAGCAATAGGCCGCACATAAACGCAATGCTTACGACGCAAAAACATTTCAGGTTTCGATATACACCTGCTACACATCGTACAATATCATCCTATACCCTTCCCAGCCCATCCTCGTACTCCATCCGGCACGACACAACCCATCACAATTTCCTTTTCTCGTCCCACACTCCTTTAGGCTCCACAACCTATCCTCGTACTCCAACCGGCGAGTCACGACCCATCACATTTCCCTTTCCTCATCCCACACTCCCCCAGGCTCCACAACCCATCCTCATACTCCAACCGGTGAGCCACCGCATCCTCGTACTCCAACCAGCATGTCACGACCCATCACGTTTCCCTTTTCTCGTCCCACACTCCCTCAGGCTCCACAACCCATCCTCCTCTGTCCCCTGGCCCACCCATTCTTCTCCCAGATCATTCCAAAAATTCAACCACAGCTCCTCCAATGTACAAACAGCTGTTAGCTTGTCCACACATCAACTGATGTATACTGGTGATAATAATATCAATAAATTATAGTTTCCAAACTATACCAAGTAAATTAACCAACAGATACCGTTTGAAAGGTGAACTTAAACCTGTAAATTGCTGCACTGCCTCAAAGGCCACTCACGATGCCCAAAACATCAAGAACCACAAAAATAAAATAACGCGTGGAATTGGAAAGGATTTTTGCTGAACCACTTCAGGTTACATTGCCTTCGACGCCGCCAAACAACCCACCGTCCATTTATGACGACTTTTTAAACTCACATCGTAACTGAAAAATGACTGGGACAAAAAAAAAATCTACAGCTTCAATCAACGGAGAAAGGGACTGACAGAGGCTATGCTGCAACAGTTCAATCAATTGCTGCCAAGGAAGAATGAGGGTGGGGCCAGGCCTTGACAGACAGGCCCATCTACCAGTCATAGCGATTGAGGGCGGTGCCATCGGTGATCGCGAGTTGAGGATCCCGGTTCCCACGATGCCTGATGCGATTTCCTGGGGAAGTTCTTTGCCCGGTGCATTTACGCCACTCGTCATCGAATGCCACCGCTTCATCTGATCACACAAATGTTTGTTGAAATCAAAGAGTAATATATGCAAGATCATACTTAATATAGCTTACAGGAGGGGAAGAGCAATATACACAGACATGACAGAAGTAAATAGACACCTTAAATTTATTCATTTCATCTGTACAAAGCAAGTTTCACTCAGTGATTTGTACTAATATTCAACTATTTATTTGCAGAAACAAGTTCCTGGGTCTTGTACAACAATTAACTATGCCTCGAACCCAGGGAGCACACGACCTTTCCGATTTTCAAAGAGGACGAATTGTTGGCAAATCGGAAGGTGGAGTCAGCCGGCGTCAGATAGCTCAGAACCTTGGCATTCCACTTTCTATGGTCAATCAGATGATTGTGCAATTAACCAGCAAAGGCAAGGCATCCAGAGGTTCCTGTTATGGTTGATCAGGGCCCTCAGAAAGGTGTCTGAGCTGTCAAGCGGTCCATTAAGAAAACTTCCGGTTCCGGTTTTAGAGCAGCGAGAGGTCTCCTTTGGGGCTCCCTGTTGTCGTTCTCAAAGCTAAGTTTCCGGTTGTTATTTGTCCCGTTTTAACTGTTTAATTTTCTCACCTACATGTTACTGTGTGTTGCTAGTTCGGTTTTGTTTCAAAAATCGTGCTATTTTGTGAGTATTTTTGTCGACGTTCTTACCTGTGCTTGAGGCCTAGGCTTGAGGCCTACCGGTTCCACTCGGTGTTCGATCGTTTTTTTTTTGTTTGTTTGTTTTTTCTCCCCATTACCTTCAATTTCTATCCTCCCATTACCTTCAATTTTGATCCTCCCCACTTTCCAAACATCCCCCATTATCCCAACTAATCTTTCTTATCTCAAAAAAAAAAAAAAATACCCAACAACAACACGCTCACCTTCTCCCGATTCTGCTTCTTCTTCTTCCTCTTAACCTCCTCCTTGTCGTCTTCTTCCTCGATTTTTTTTTTTTTTTTTTTTACACTTCCATGACCTAATCTGTTGAACTCTCTCATATATTAATATTAACAAAAATATATATACATATACATATATATATATATATATATATATATATATATATATATATATATACATATACATATACCCAACAACAACACGCTCACCTTCTCCCGATTCTGCTTCTTCTTCTTCCTCTTAACCTCCTCCTCGTCTTCTTCCTCGATTTTTTTTTTTTTTTTTTACACTTCCATGACCTAATCTGTTGAACTCTCTCATACATTATTTTTAACTACAAAAACGATCTTATAATGCTTCATCTTCCTCTCTCACACATGTGGTACTCTTTACTGTTTCACAATGCACTACTCTTCTGCTATTTTAACAGACTGCTCTCATTTCGACCTCTCCTTCATTCCTTGCCTAAAAAATCCAACTATTACAGCGCTTCTTCTCTCCATGCTCTGAATTCGCCTTCATTGCATCCATCAAGAATTGTGTTAAATCACATCTCTGACCTAAAACTTTTAAAAACCACAGTTTGCCATGGATGCTCGCTTTCCATCAAACATTCTTTTTTTCCAACTTCAGTGCCAACTCACCCCCTCACCCCTCACTCTCACTCTCAAAGCAACCATCCCACTCTTCTCCCTCCAAGCCCCCCTCTCACCTCTCTCAAAAATCCCCCCTCACCTTTATCCCACCTTTCATCCCCCTCACTCTTCCTTCTCAAAGTTGCCCCCCTCTCATCCACCAACCTGCCTCCCTCCACTGCCCTCTCACCTCCATCTCTTCACTCCACCTCCTCAAATCCTCAACTGCCTTCTTCCTTGTCTCTTGTCCCCCCTCTCCCCCAGCACCACAGAGCCTTTTCTCCTCCTCATTCGGCCCCTCCCCTCGCTGTTCTGCAATACCCCACACTCCTTCAGCAACCCTCCTTACCTGCCCCCCTCATCCCTTGTCCTACCCTCCCCCTCCCCCTCCACCTCCTGCACCCAAAGCCTCCTCCCCTTCCTCTTCATTAAAAGTGTGGACCTCAAATATCCGAGGCCTTCGCTCAAACCTTTCAGATCTTTCCATACAGGTTGCCACTGACAAACCAGACATTATCTGCCTAACAGAAACTTTCCTCTCCCAAGACGTGTCTGACTCCCAAGTATCTCTCCCTGGTTACTCCCTCTTACGGTATGACAGACCTGAGCCTCGTCCTGGTGGAGGTGTTGCTCTCTTCATCAAAGACTCTATTCCTCACTCTCCATGCACTGCTCTCACTCCCCCACACCCCCAGGAATACCTCTGGCTTCGGCTTCCCCTCCACTCCCACCTCATGTTTATATGTGTACTGTACCGTCCACCGAACAGTGATGACTCCATCTACACCTCACTATCCGAAAACATGGACCATCTTCGATCTTCTCATCCAAACTCTCTTCCTCTTATGTGGTGACTTCAATTGTCATCATGCCAGTTGGCTCGGTGTGGGTACCTCTCACCTGCCATGGCACCTCAGCAAAAGCTTTCTGCGACTCATTGGGACTGACTCAATCGGTCAACTTCCCGACCCGGATCTCAACCAATGGTACTCCATCTCTTCTGGATCTGATTTTGACAAATTTCCCTGACAATATCTGCTGCTCTTCCTTCGCTCCAATTGGTTCTTCTGACCACGTCCTTGTCAAAGTGGACATCTCTCTGGCTGTTATCAGAGAACCACCTCACCGCCGTCGAGTCTGGCATTTCACTCAAGCCGACTGGCAGGGTCTCCGAGCAGCCATCAAACTGACAGACTGGTCTCCTATCACTACTTTCTCAAACATCAACTCATCCTGGGAATTCTTTCAAAGAAACTTGCTCTCCCTCATGCACAGATTTATCCCCTCTCGTGTTCAGTTGTCTTACCCTTCCTCCCGCCCTTGGTTTACTGAAGCTTGTGGCGAGGCAGTTGTCCTGAAACAACTTGCCTTTGCCTCATCGAAAGCAAACCCAACTGAGGGCAATCTCAGTTCTTTCCACAAAGCTCGGAACAAGTGTGTATCTACCCTCAGGAGAGCCAGAAAACAACATCTTTCTCATCTCAAGTCTGAACTCTCAAACCTCTCTCCCTCCTCAAAATCCTGGTGGCGTTTAATCAAATCTGTTTCTGGTGTATGTTGCCCCTCCATCCCCTCCCTTACCTCAAATGGCCGCACTGCTGATTCCACACGTGATAAAGCTGAATGTCTAAACTCGGTGTTTGCAGCTAAATCTTGTGTCCTAAACCCATCACTATCTCTACCCACTTTACCCAGTCGCACCCAACTGTCCCTGGACTCTGTATCCTTTTCTCCTGACAAGGTGGAGAGCTTGCTTTCAAACCTCGAGTCAGATTCTGCAACCGGTCCAGACGGCATCAGCCCACGTGTCCTCAAAGCCTGCTCTTCTGCTCTCGCTCACCCTCTCTCTGTTCTATTCACCCTCTCATTTGCCCAAGGTCATCTGCCATCAGCTTGGAAATCTGCTAACATCACTGCCCTGCATAAAAAAGGTGCAAAAACAGATCCCTGTAACTACAGACCAATCAGCCTTCTCCCAATCATCAGCAAGGTGATGGAATCCATCATCGCCTCAGATATGAAATCCTTCCTCTTCTCCAATGGCTTGATTTCCAATCATCAATTTGGTTTCAGGCCAGACAGGAAATCCGAGCCGTATCCCTGGACATATCACGTGCTTTTGACACAGTCTGGCACCCTGCCCTACTCACCAAACTCTCTTCCCATGGTATTCAAGGCCATCTCCACTCATGGCTCGCAGACTTCCTCTCCTGTCGCAGTCAACGTGTGGCCCTAAATGGAGTTCTTTCATCCCCTCTTCCTGTGCAGGCTGGAGTTCCTCAAGGTAGCGTTCTGGGCCCTGTTCTTTTTCTGGTTTTCATCAATGATCTCTCGGACTCTCTGGAAAATCCTCTATTTCTCTTTGCCGACGACTCCACCCTCTGCCGTACCATCTGTCATCCCTCAGACCGGCAAGCAGCAGCTTCTTCGCTCACTGCAGATCTGGATAAAATCACAAACTGGTCCAACACGTGGAACATGTCTTTCAATCCAGACAAATCTCACACTCTCACTATGTCTCTTCGAAAGGACCGTTTACAAAACCCCCCCATCCACTTTCTCAACAGTCTTTTCTTTCAGTCTTTTCTTTCAAGCTTCTTGGTCTCACTATCTGCCATGACCTTTCCTGGGAAAGTCACATTTCCAACCTCGCCTCAAAAGCCAGTCGCCGACTGGGAATCCTCCGTCGTGCTAAGTCCTTCCTCGGCCCTCTTGAGCTCCTGACCACTTACAAAGCTTTTGTCCATAGCCTGATGGAGTACTGCTCTCCCCTCTGGGCTGGTGCTCCTGCCTCCCACCTTTCTCGGCTTCACGCTGTCGAAACCAGGGCATTTAAGATCATCGGCATCTCCCGCAATGAAGCTGAGTCTTTGGGCCTCTCACTCAATCACCGCAGGTTGGTCGGTGGTCTTTCTGTCTTCTACCGACTCCTCTCCAGCCTTGCCCCCCCTGCTCTCTCTGCGATTTGTCCCCACCACATTTCCACAGGGCGCTCAAGGTCCGCCAACAACCCCCTGGTAAAACTACCAAAATCACGAATCACTGCTCATCTTCACTCTTTCATTCCTCTTTTTTCCCGCCTTTGGAATAAACTTCCTCACTCTATTCTTTCCCATTCTTCCCTCCAGGCTTTCAAAACAGATGTTCACCACCACCTCTTATCTTCCCCCATCCAAATCCTCGATCTTTTCTACCCCCAATAATCCACCCAAGCCCACTTCCTTCATTTCTCCTGCTTTCCTTCCTGAAAGTCCCTGAAATGTCCATCTTCTCTTCGCCATGTTCCCTGTCCCATCCCCATCCCTCTCCCTTCCACAGTTCACCTAATGTGTCTGTTCCCCACTGTTTTGTCCCTTCCACTCCCGCCCTTCTTGTCTCATGCTTCCTTGCTGTGAGTTGTGTGTTAGCTCTCATACGAGCCTCGACCAAGGTATACAAAAAAAAAACAAAAAAAAAAACTCCCTGTTGCAAAGCAGCAGATGTTGCAGAGCAGGTCCAACTTAGCCCAAGAACTGCTGTGCAGTACCTTCATCAACTGGGCTACTGTTGGAGAGCAGCTAGGAGAAAACCTCTTCTTAGACCAGCCAACATTCAAAGGAGAAAGAAGTGGGTTGATGAGATAACCACCAGACCCTTGAAGTTTTGGCAAACTGTCATTTTTTTCAGATGAGTTCCAATTTGCTCAATTTTCTGAGAGTGGACGCATATGGGTCTGGAGACTTCCCAATCAAGAGTTCTCTTTGAACCGAATGCAGCCAACTGTCAAACACTGGTTTTTCAGTGATGGTGTGGGGAGCAATCTGGAGCACTGGTCAGTCAGAGGTTGTGGAGTGTGTTGACAACTCTGCGGTATTCATTTCTATCCTTGAGGATGGACGTCTCCCTGTCTTCTCCACTGGTCAGATGGTCAAAAACAACACTGTTCGTGGAAGATGGAGCTACATGCCACACTGCAAAAAATACCAAGGAATGGCAGAACAGAAATGGGATCAAGCAACTTTCATGGCCAAGTCAGTCTCCTGACATGAATCCCATTGAACACCTCTGGGCCACATTGGATCAAGATGTGCGGAAAAAGTCCAGGAAACCAACATCATAGGCAGAATTGCAAAACCTTGTGTGTGAATCCTGGGCAGAAATCCCACGAGAGGGAATTTTGGAACTCGTTAGTTCGATGCCTGAAAGAGTAAAAGCGTTGAAATCTGCAAATGGCAAGTCTACCTAGTGTATGTATTAAAATGGATCAAATGTACTTCAAATGTTCAATAAATAAATTATTTTAAAATCATGGTGTCTATTTACTTCTGTCATCTCTCTGTCGGCCTACAATTGGTACACTGAGTCATGTGATCTCTTACGTAGTTTGCCCAGCGACCATCCCACTTAATGCAGAGTCGAAAAGTGAGCGCTCAGTCAATTTCTATGGATCAAGTAAATCTCATGCAGGGATATCAACCAAATGCATTATGGTTTTACATTTTAAAGCAAACTGTAATAAAGCAGAAAATAATTTTCACATCCCACCTTCGTCAAGGTTTACAAGCTCGCTGTGCTGCTCGGCTGAGCCCGTGCGCCGGTTACGGGATCGTTCCAACACGTGTGCACGGTCATGGATGTGGTGGCCTATCGCCATCTGCTCGATCCCCGTCTCACTGTCACGACACTGTCGCCGAGTCTCACGCACCTGGACGTGGGGAGTGGGGGGGGGGGGAAATCAGGGCGTGTGGAAGAGAAAGACAATATTGGAATGCGGGGGATTCCGGCAGAATTTTTAAAACGTATTTAGCCACACAGCACACGACGGCTCGGATACATCCCACAAAATCCTGACCTACCCCGCCGGGAGCAGAGCGAGTCTGAGACGAGGCCTCGTACACGTGTGGGTTCCCACTCCCAGTGTTCGAGTAGCTGAACACGTGAGATGAGGAAAACGTGTGCACATTTGGGTTATGAGACATTTGAGGCAATGCGTCCTGAGGCAAAGCAAGGGGAGGAAGGTGACAGTTGGATAAAGATAATGGGAACAATCAAGAGGCCTGAGGTTAAGGAAAAAAACAAAAAAAAAAACACTTTTCATCAATAATGTTGCCAGAGCAGCATTATTGTAGGTCTGTTTAGTGGAGGTTGCAGCCATGGGCCTGTTAGCAGGGCAAACTGGGGTAAGGGTTCATTCAATGCAGAGAGTCCCCACAAGGGTGTCCCAAAATATGAAAGTTTCAAAATCACAAAGTCTCACCAACCAAAAAGTTAATCGAAACCAAAATATCCTCATGTGGAAAAGATGTTGAGGTCTCCAAAGCTCTTTGAAGATGGAAGTACAAGTATTAATCAAAATAAACAATCAAGCACAGATCAGAATTTACAATCAACGAGTTAGAGAATCCATACGTTCAAAAGATCATCACAACTGCAGCTCAGAATTCTCTTTTGTGCTTTTCAACCAAATGGAGAAAAATATTCTTTCTGATCTTCATCTTTTGTTGTTCCATTGATCTGCTGTATCAGAGCAACAGCTCTTTCAGCAGTCATTGATGCAAGCAAAGTTGCTGACCAATGCCGCTGCAGTTATGAAAGAATGGATTTTTGGCCAGCTTTCCACAGGCGTGTCAAGGAAACTGTCATCAATACCAGGAGTAACAAAGAAAGATTTTGAAATGCACAAAATCGCAACATTGGTGGGAATTGTTTTCAGCAGAGGTGGGCCTCGTTCTGAATGCATCCTTTTTTTGTATACATTTGTCAACACTCAAATGAGAGATAAAACACACAACATAAAAC
This sequence comes from Eptatretus burgeri, assembly GCF_056783735.1. Classification (NCBI taxonomy): domain Eukaryota; kingdom Metazoa; phylum Chordata; class Myxini; order Myxiniformes; family Myxinidae; genus Eptatretus; species Eptatretus burgeri. The sequence continues at coordinate 6,064,608 of NC_140971.1, read as the reverse complement.
AAAAGGAGACAAGAGGGGTGGGAGAGGGAAGCACAAAAAACAGTCGGAAGCAGAGACATTAGATCTGTGGAAGGGAGAGGAATGGAGCAGGGTAAACGGGGGTAAACAAGATGTACACTCCAGAGACTTTCAGTAAGGACAGCAGGGAATTTGAAAGCGAGTTTGGGGTGGATTAATGGGGGTCAAAAAGATCATGGCTATAGATGGGTGAAGATATGAGATGGTGGCGAATAGCTGTTTTGAAGACCTGGAGGAAAATTGGGATTGAAGAGAGTGTGAGAGTTTGTTCCAGAGGCGGGGAAAAAAAAAAAAGAGGAATGAGAGAGAGAGAGTAGGTGAGCAGTGTTTCTTGATTTTGGCAGTTTCACCAAAAGTGGGGGTTTTGGCGGACCTTGAGCGCCCTGCGGAAATATACGGGGGAACAGAGCACAAAAAGAGCAATGGGGGTGGGGGGGAGGTCAGAGAGGAGACGGTTGAAGACAAAAAGACCAACAACCTGCCTGCGGTGAGGGAGGCAGATTCAAGTTCATCGTGGAAGGTATCAATGATCCTGAAAGACTTGATTTCCACAGCGTGAAGCCAAACTTGGTGTGAGGCAGAAGCACCACTCCAGTGGAGAGAGCAGTGCTTCATCAGGCTGCAGATGAAGGCTTTTATGTGGTTAGCAGCTCAGGTGTGCCAAGGAACAACAATACATGACGGAGGATGCCAAGTCAGCAACTGGCTTTGGAGGCCAGCTTGGAAATGTGGCTTTCCCAGGAAAGACCGAAACAGAGAGAGGCCCAAAAGCTTGAATGAAAGATCAGGTCAGGTGAAGTATGGGAACGTGCGCCGGAGCAGCGCATCGCTGCATCCACTTTGAACTGACTCCAGGCACCACCACCACCTGGCCATCCCCATCTTCCCGAGATGCCAATCAACCTGCCGCAACCACGAGGCACGTGGTCGGCCCATTGTCCTACCCCACTCACGAGGCTCCCTCGCTGAGAGATTCTGTTGAGCAGGCTCAGCATCAGGAAAACGAGCCACGTGTCCAGACAGCCGCAGCTGACGCTCATGGACTAAATGCAGGTAATAAATCTCATTTGAGTCTCTCTCAGCAACCGCTATTTCAACACAAAGTCTGACCAACGACAGCCAAGGATTCTCCAAAGAGACTTGGTACCAAAGGAATTAAGTCTCCATTTCAGATTCCTGGTCAGAGTCCAAGTCTCACATCCAGAGAGCAAGACTGGAAGCACCAAGGACATGAAGACTTGAACTTTTGTCATCCAGCACAGGTTTCGACAGCGCCACACCCCATGATCCAGTGAATCCATGACTCCCCAGGCCTGACCCAGACGTTTATTGACCTCTGGTTGAAAGCCAGCAGAGACATGAATGTCGCTGCCAAGGTAAGTGAATCTCTCCGTGACCTTAACATCCTCACCACAAACAGGTACAGACAAGATATCAGCATCCAAGATTTCATTGAAAGCCTGGATCTTAGTTTTGACCCAGGAAACCCATAATCCGAGCGGCTCCAACTTCTCATTCAGCACCTCAAAAGCCCCCAAAAGGGTATCCAGAGTCTCCGCAATGATGACTGCATCATCTGCGTAATCAAGGTCAGAGATCTTGACATTCCCAAATTATGCACCGCAGCTTCATCTCTGCGACATCCTCCCCAGAATCCAATCCAAACAAGCGCCGAAACGTGTGGGGGGCCAGCACACACCCCTGACAAACTCCAGTAACGACTGGAAATAACTCGGAGATGGTATCACCACATCTCATAGCACTCTCAGTACCAGATTGATCAGTTTTGACGGCACCCCACGAAGACCAAGAATATTCCAGAGAGCATCCTGATTCATTGAATCAAACGCTTTGTAAAGATCAACATCGGCTTCAAGCAGCCCCTGCCGAAACTCTCGCCTGACCCGAAGGGGAAAAATATGGTCAATCGTTAACCTCTTTGGTGTAAAGCATGACTGTTCTTGGAGCTGGTGCTCAAGCAGATGGTGGTGAACGCTATAAAGAACTACAAGGGCACTTGGTAGAACGCATACCTCTGCCACAAGAACATATCCGGCCCAATACATTTTTCAAATATCATGCTATATATAGTGTTTGGGCCTATAGTCCAGGAGCCCAGAAGGTTTATTCAAGTGAAAAGCGCTGGAACGTTTGACCTTATAGGCTGATGGGGTCATCCACCGACATCACAAAAATGCATTGCTGCCGGGTCTAACCCGTGGCTTTCCCCCCGAAATCACTAAATTAGTGACGCCATTACCGATAAACCAATTTTGCTCAATATCTGGAAAAATATGCATGACACCCGCATTATTGCTTGAAAATGTATAGTTTACCGTGTAAATGTTTCGTTCACCCACTCAGTAAGCAACGCCATTGTGGAAAAACCCATTTTCATCAATACCTGAAAAACACTGCAAGATAATATCACAAATAAGGTGTCTATACCCATGTTTTTATGGTGAAATATTACAATGCCAACTCCAGTGCTTCAAAATGTTGAGTTCACCCTGAAAGTTGCCTACTGGAGTCGTACCATCTTTGTCTTTTGTTACAATGTGGCAAATAATGCATTGGTCTCCGTCCCTTTTTGTTATTTACAGATCATGGCAAATGACGCCCCCGTTTGTATAACTTGCAAAGAAAGAGGAGAAAAGAAACGTGCCCTGAAGTGTTTCAATTCCAGCAACTGGGAAACAGCCAAAAATGCTGCAAGATGGCGAAAGACAATTCAAAGTGACAAGTTTTCGAACACCTCGGAAGAGATCAGAACAGCTGGGGGCCCAGAAGGCAAATATTACCATGAAAAGTGCTGCTAAGAAAAAGTGTGATACTAGGATCATTCGACATCGGGAACATCTTATTGCAAAGGAAGCCAAATACCATAACACTTGTTGTCATGACTATATAAGACTGGATGCGACGGATGAAGAGCAAATGTGGAATCGGAAGATGCACGTTGAAGCCTTCAAAAACTTGTCGATGTTCCTTAAAAATGAAGTAAGCAAAAACAAAACTCCCATGTTGGCGTCAGTAATTTTCAATTTGTACAAAGAAGAGTTTCTTGCTCTTGGAGGAACACAGGATGACATTGATAGGTACACTACACAAAGTCTGATATCGAAGATAAAGGAACGATTCCTGGAAATCCTCGTTGGCAAACGAGCAAGCAAATCTGGAAACCTTGTATTCCACTCATCACTGACGTCTGCTGAGGCATTTGCTATGCTGACTGATTCCAATGAAAAGATTGAAGAAATCAGGTGTGCCGCCATGGCATTGTGGACAGAAATTCTTGCAATCCCCCAAAGACCCCCTCACCCACTTCAGTTCACACCCTGAAGGAAAATTCCCCAAGTATCCCCGATCTGACCCTCCTGTTCTTCCCTACTCTCATCGGTGTGTTGCAATCAGAAATTGGTGTAAATAACTCCAATAGGGATGTGATCGAGAGAAAAGCATTAGCTGGTGCATGGGATGCTGTGTTCAACTGCACCAGAGGAAGACTTAGGCCTTGGAAGCATCAAGCCCTTGGGCTCGGGTTGGGAACACTGACAGGATCAAAAACAGTGTTGACCACCCTGAACCGCTTTGATCATTGTGTCAGCTATGATGAAGTGAAGCGGCTCGACACTGAAATGGCCTACACCTGCTCTGACTTGGAACAGGAAACTGCTGCCGGTCTCCATCTGCACGATGGATTGGGAACAGGTAATAATAATAATAATAATAATAATAATAATACAAATACACGTTTGTGGTGAAAATGTTATTACCTTTTTGTATTTTTCAGCATTAGCCTGGGATAACTTCGATGTAAACACGGTGATACGAAATGGCAAGGACTGTTTTTATTCAACATTAATAATTACGAATTATTAGTTAGAATATTAATGGAAGATAGAATAAAAATGGTAGATGATGATGATGATATTTATTCTTCTTTTTCAGCATTAGCCTGGGATAACTACGATGTAAACAAGGAGACACCAGGCGTCACTAATTGAGCGATTTCGGGGGGAAAGCCACGGGTCAGACCCGGCAGCAATGCATTTTTGTGATGTCGGCGGATGACCCCATCAGCCTATAAGGTCAAACGTTCCGGCGCTTTTCACTTGAATAAACCTTCTGGGCTCCTGGACGATCTCTCAATGGTGAAGAAGCACTTTAAAAATTAAATAACCCTTGGATCCGGATTCGGATATTTACCAAAATCAAATCAATTCGTCCTTGCCATACACCCAACATGTCCACCAAGTTTCGTCCAAATCCGTCCACAACTTTTTGAGATATCCTATACACAAACAGAAAGGAGTGAAAACATAACCTCCTTCACCTTTGGCAGCAGAGGTAATTATCTGAGCAAAGACCTCACCCAGCAATGAGAGCAGCGTCACACCTAAGTAGTTGTTGCAGCCCTGGCGATCACCCATCCCTTTTCAGAGAGGGACAACAAGGCCCCTCGTCCAATCAGTTGGGATGTCGTCTGTGTTCCAGGCAGAGCACATAACTGCGTTCCGGGCAGAGCACATAACTGCGTTCAATGACACGAGTACAGCATTTCCACCAGCCTTAAGGAGTTCAGCATGGATGCCACAGATCCCAGGAGCTTTACCCCATTTCAACTGGTTCACCACAGCCTGTTTCTCCACAAACGAAGGTGGATCACAGCTGATTAGAGGGTCAGCAATAGGGATAGTAACCCCCTGACATCCAACTCGATAGCTGGTGGAACAGCCGCTCAAAGTAACCAGCCCAGCGGCCCTTCACTTCGGACTCCTATGTCAAGAGCCCACCACCCTCAGCTCAAAATGTAGTGCACCGAGGGGCAGGCTTGGAGGAACGCAATGCGCGAATTCCCTTGCAAGCAGCACGAGAATCACTTGACCACAGGTGATACTCTATCCCCTCACAGATTCCTTGCACATAGGCCTTCTTGTCCATCCCGAGTTCATGTACATTGTACAGTTTTACGCCTCAGCTCCCTGAACAGCAAAACTCTGACATCCAGCCTGGCCTTGTGACTCTGGTCAATGGTATCCAATGTCCTTTGAGAGACAATTATTTTGCCCTACGGTGAGTTCCAAGACATCCACCGGCAACATCAAGGACGGTGGTCTTGAAGGCACTCAACTCCTCAGGATTTCCCAAAGCACCCAGACCCCCCAAATCCCCACTCAGCCCGTTCGCAAACTACTCAGCGACCCTCTCATCCATGAGCTTGCCAACATCCAGCCAGGGGCTGTATGGTACCATTCTCCCGGATTTAAGCTGCAACTTCAGAGTTGCTCCCACAAGCCTGTGTTCGGTATTGAGGAATTGAGCACTCCGGTCGACCCTGCAGTACTGGATCATCCTCCAACGACCATTAACGAGCACATGGTCAATCTCCTTTGCCACACCACCAGCCACCAGCCTTGGAATACCGAGTCCAGCGATGAGCCTGTAGGTGCTGAATCCATGACTTCCTGCAAAATCAAGGAACTTAGTGCTATTCTGGTTCACAGTTCCAGACCCATGGGGACCAACACATGTCTCATAACCATCCCCATCAGTTCCATTCAATGCATTGAAATCCCCCAAGACGAGAAGAGTATCTCGCCTAGGGCACTGATCAACCACAGACTTGAGCGTGGTATAGAATGCGTCCTTCAGTGAGTTCACTCGCCTCGGTCGGAGCATATACAGAGAACAGGGAAATGACCCCCAAGGAGTGACGAATCCCAAGTCTCATGATACGCTCGTTGACCAGTATTACCTCAATTATCATTGGAGTCAGCTTATTGGACACAACTACAGCAACTCCTTGGGCATGGTAACCATCAAAGCGACCAGACCAGTAGTCGGTGTTACCACCTGCCATTCTTCTCATTCTCATCATCACACTTGTTCAATCTTTGAAATATAATAAGTATCACTCTTGTAGAATGTCATCGAGTGGCGCTTCAGCAGATCTGCTTGTCGATGTGCGACACACGACACGTGCACACACACTCATTGTCGTATTTTCGATTCATTGCCATCAAACAGAAGCTCAACCTTGAGTGAGTAAATTGCCTTGGCCATCCAACGAGCTCTGAGTCACACCAGGCTGATAGTTACCTGCAATTGCAAAAAACGTGATGTACTGTAGTCTGATTTAGCCATCTGATCACCGATACATGATATACTATGATATAATGCTGTGATCGTTTTTAATTTCATTTCCAGAATTTTGTTTTTGTCCCCCACCCCTCCGATGAGGTCGGAGACACTGGAGAATAAAACTCGATCCATCCGACCGACCGTCTTATCATTCGCTCATGTTCTTTTGTGTTCACGATATTCCAAAAACCGTTGAACATTTAACTTTCATATTGTAGATATTTATTCCTCATGACATTATCTCAACCATATTACAATCATGGCTGTGATTGGCTGAATTATGTTGCAATGGCAACCATCTTGGCAACTTGACATTTCAAAAACCATTCAGGATTTTGCTTTCATATTACACAGATCTATTCCTCATGCCACCCAAAATACAAGGGACAGAAAGCATCAGCTCCTTGTTATGTTTAAGTTTTATGTGAAAGCTATTATTGATTTACCTGAATGATTAGTCTGACAATGAGTGCTGCTAGCTGAAGGAATTCAAGATGGTCTTTTGCGTGCATTTCTGTCAACGACTTTGATATAAATTATTTCACTCGGTGCGATACAGATATCCGTGGTCAAGGCTGATGATTTAGCTTAAGTCAGTTATCTCCGAATCTTTTGAAAACAGATTCTTTGGTCCAGTTGATGGTCCGAAGCAAACATTGAAAGCAAAGTACCTCCACATGTGGTCGAGAGAGGCCAGCCGTAATAGGTTTCTTCCAATGGCATTTTCAAGCAATGTACAGACTCCAGAAATGCATCCAGCGTTTGATGCTGTGTTGTCAAAGCACATTCCAACGACATGTGGAACACACTGCCATGACATGAAATGAAATAATCTGTTCCGGAACAACATCAGCTTCTGTTAGACCTGTCCCAGATCAGGTAACTTGGGAATCCCAATAAGTTTTATGCTTCCATCAACAGAGGAGGAGGAAGAAGAATGGCTAAACGATCAACATTGCCTGTAGAACTGCCCCTGAGATCTGGCACCAACTTGCTTTCCCAGTGTATAGATTTGGAGGCTGTGTCGTGTGTAGTCCTCCGATTTGGAATGCAGCCTCGACATTGTTGAGCGACCTGTTCGTGAAGTATAGAACCCATTATCGTTGTTAATTTTCAAATGCTGGCATTGGTGCGGTCCAGAACAGCTGAAACTTTCAGTGGCATGTACTTGCGCCTCGTCCTTTTGTGTGGTTATGGTGCGACACCAAATTCTTCATCAGAATCTCTACCAAAGCTGTCATCACTTGACATGTCAATTTCATATTCAGCAGTTTCCATGGACTGGTGTTCTGCGATACCATTATCTTCCAGTGCCATTCGTTTTTTTGAAATCGTTCTTCACGTTCACGTCATTCAGCAGACTGCTTCTCCTTGAGCTCAAGTTTTTGTTTTTGTTTTTAAAATCAACAACTGCAACTCATCCAGTTCTCGCCTGCTGCAGTCACATAAAGTCTTCTTCTTCTTCATTATTCATTCTTTATCATTTGAAATAAATTGGCATGACTGATAGGGAACAGGTTATCAAGCATTTTGGTAGATTTTGCAGGGTTTAACTCTGCCTTCTTGTTCCTTATTTTATAAGGTTTCATCAGATGGACATGTTGGTCATCGAGATCTTCAATCTTCTTGACAAGGTGCTGCTTTTGTCGTATTGGCAGTCGAGATTTGATCCAAAATGGCACAAGGTGATGTATGAACACAATTTGCACTTTCAAGCAATTGGGAGTTTTTGTGGTCAAAGGTAAAACACAAAATTCCTTATCACATCTTGACAAGATGGCAGGAGAGCACCCGATATCGTTTCACCTGGATGACCAATTAAAAATACGTAATCAGTTTTTTGGGTCACCGGTGGCTTGGTATTTGCTATTGTTTTCCTGAAAAGAAATAACATTAACCAAACAGAAATTCAAGATGTCAGTCAATAAAAAAAGAACGACAAAAATCGGTATACAAGGTAATGGATGATTCTTACTTCAGGTCAGTTAACCGAGGAAAAGGTAGAACATGTAGTTTTATGGCCTAGTAACAATTAAAAAGACCTAGTGCCACGTGTCTGAACGTCAGTAGACATGGTTTTTTTTATAAAACCCAAGTTTAATTCAACAATCATAGCTTGTGTGCAAATTGTGCACGTCTTCAAAGACCTTGGGGACCTCAACACGTTTTCTAAACGGGCCCGGTTTTTGACATGCAAGGATACTTTAGGATCGGGAAACGTTATACATTGTGTGACTGAGATGTTTTTATTGTTTTTTTGTTTTTTTTAAACGTTCATTTTCAGGGACACTCGAGTCACCACTGCTGTTAAAATGACCAGTAATCCATGAGGTGAGACGAGCACAAATCAAGAGGAGGTTTCTGTGCAGATCAAACGGAGCCCCAAATTCACTGTAAATTAGAAACAACACGCATTTACTGGCTGTTCGGTCACAGCTTGTTACAGACTTCAAGCAGACGGTGCACCACCATCTCAAGTAATCTCCCATCCCGACCAGTGATCTTTTCTACCTCCATTAACCCCCACCTAACCCAACCCTCTTGCTTGCAGGTCACTGCGTTCCCTTCCCTCTCGATTCATTCCCTTGCTTGTTTTGCCCAACCTTTGTCAGTTTGTTGCCATTTAACCCTCAATCGCATGGCTCTTCCATGAGCCTCGATCTGGTATAAAAGATATAACCAGAGTTGGTGTCAAAGCCACCCAATGCTCGCCTGTTTATACATTTACCGTTTTTAAAAGACTCGTCTAATAATTAATATTTTTTATAAAGCATTGCAGTGAAGTCTGATCCAAATAATTTTAAAGCAATATATGTATTTGTATATTGCAATCAGTAACAAGAGCGCAAGTGAGCACAATATACGCCTGAACAAGAAGGTATATACAGAATTGTGCTACGACATGGAAAACAGAATCCTGGTTGCCATGGCAACCACTTTAGATGACGAACGTATGTCATGACACACCGTCTCCACAGTCTGTACCTATAGCAAATATGAAACGTGAAAGTTGAAAACTTTGGGAGTTAGAGTGCGGACAGGAACAGACAGACAGACAGACAGACAGACAGACAGACAGACAGACGGACGACACATAATACGCCCCGATAAAAAAATGTGGTGGATAAAAACATTAGAAAGGAAAAAATAACTTGCACCAAAAACTTTAACATTTTCACGCTGACGCTGACGCTCACGCTGGGGGTATCGCTATAGCTCTCTGTTCTTCGAACAGGCGAGCTAAAAACTACAGCACACAAAGTAAACCCCTACCTCCTATCCCCACACCCTAAATAATCAGGATTAAGAAATATATTGTTTCCACTTGTGCACTTATTTCAGAGAGTGTTAACCCCATAGCGAGAGGGCTATCCAACACAAGATGGCAGGAAGGAAGGAGGAAGCCAACTTACATAGTTACCGTGGAGGTTTTGCATCATTCCCTGCATACCGGAAAACATGCCTCCCATCATTCCAAATGGAGACAGCATTCCCCCACCCTGCACAAGCACGTGCACATTCACACAGTCAGCAGGACAATCCAGCACTTGGAACAGTATCAAAAGCAGCGCAAAGAAAACCGTCATATCACAAGAAAGGCGTCAAAACAGACACTCGACCATCGGTCTAATCCAGCCTTCCTATCATCAGTCATGCAATCAATCATTGGAGCAGAACCTCAAGACTCATCTCTTCTTTGGGATGGAAGCATGGCCTCGAAGTACGCACACTCAGCTCTCATCTGTCGAGCCTGGGTTCAAATCCTGACCCGGCTATCAGCTGTCAACCAGGTGTCACGGGCAGGGCGATTCATCAATGAGTGTGCCCTATTTGGATGTTAAAAAAAAAAAAATCCGTGGTGTCCTTCACGAAGAGTAGAAGAGCTATCACACGTACCCTGAACAAAACAAATTCCTGCCCTAACCTGTAGAAGGGGGTACTGCATCAATGGCACAGCCACACCCTCAGCCAATGATGCTTCTCTGCAGCCTTGTGCTGCATATGATAGATCTCTTGTCTAACCCTGTAATCTATCATCAGTTTGGCTTCCACCAAGGTCATTCCATTTTGGATATGCTGCTTCTGCGACATCAGGAATGGATGGATGCCCTCAATGCCACAAAAGGTCACACAAGCTCATGGATATTCCACTGGGCATCTCCCATGTATTTCACTCTTATCTGTCTGCAACCAGTCTGACTTCCAAACTGCTAGCTAATGGCATCTATTAGGTTCCCTCCAAGACTCCACTGTGGAAGAAATTCTAATAACTATACGTCCAGAGGCCTTCATCAAGTATCATGGAATAGTCAGCCAAATATGGTCAACTCCATTCAATGATCCCCCCCCCCCCCACCTCTCAACCGTGGAACCTTTTTCCTGCATCTCTCTTCTCGAGGTCATCATTTCAGGTCCACTGCCCACAGTCACCTCATTTATTACACCACGCTGAGACGACCTTTCACCAGCACCACCCTTTACCCACAATTCCTCCTCTTGAGGTGTGATGCATTCTTGTGCTACCACTTTCCTTTTGCCCCATTTTGGTAACTGTAGACCCTTTGGTCCATGTTATTCCGCTCTTCCACAAACCTCAATACCTGGATAAATATACAAATCCTTACAATCAAGGCTGGAAAGCTCAAACCTAAACTAAACTACTAAACAGTTTGTCATGTAAAGCTTGGAACACCATTTTAAAAAGGTATACATTTACAGGAAAGTGAAACACATACCATTCCAAATGCTCCGTACGGAGATAATGATAGGCCGGGTGCCTGACCCTGGAATGAGGAGAAAGAGAAACGTGCATCATGTTTACTTTCAAAAAAATTACTCACAACCTCAAGGACATAATAAGAGATCAATTGCAGACAATTAGCACTGTGGTCACGAGCCCAAGCATTAAATTCCACGTGATGGATAAACGATGCCGTGCTACGAGGTAAAGGGTACAGGTAAGTCTGCCTTTATGTTCCACGGTACGTGGTGTTCGCCATACCCGCGCGTTGTCCCGGAGAGCCAGCTGCGTTTCCGCTACTCCGGGGTGCCTCATGTCCCTCCCGGCCGCTCCCAACTGCAGCATTGGGTCGTGAGAGAAAATATCGGAAAATGACCCCAACATCCTTCGCATGTTCTCCTGGTGTGCTCTGAAAGGGTCTCTGGGGGGTTTGAGAGGGAATGAGCAATGAGAAAACTGGATTCGACCTTCTAGCCAGAGCACCCGTTTAGTGGCGCATGATGAAAGATCCTCGATCCCACCCAGGCACATGTCAGACGTGACAAACATCCATCTTTATCGATAACCACCAGATGTGTGGACTTTAGGGTGGAAGACCCAATTCTGAGCACAAGGGGCACGTGCTGCGTTTGGAATAAATACTCTATATAATCAGGATAAACAGCAGGTTAACACAGCCAGGAGGATACCAACAAGGAGTGGACGAGGGAACCAAACCCTTAAACACAAGCACTAGCCCTAACCCTTCAAAACACGATACACGTTGTAAAACCAAACTAATGGCAACACAGCAACAGGCCCTTTATAATTAGTGAATACCATTTGATTGAGGAGCATTCCTACCATGACCACTACTACTCTTCACAAAGGACATGGTGGGATCTTTTTAACGTCCAACAACCAATGCCGGCAGAGGGGACTCCAGTTTAACGTCCATCTGAGGGACGGCACACACATCCGAATCACCCTGCCTGTGAAACACCAGGATGGGGGTTTAGAGACGGGTCGGGATTCAAACCCAGGATAGACAGCCGAGAGTGGAGTGCGTGTGCCATCCTTCCAGCACTAAAAGCATTTACACAAGCCCTTAGTAATTGAACATGGAAAATTCCAGCTACAGAGTAACATGACCACTGAAAATTCAAACATAAAATGGCAATCAAATTGGTATACGACTGTATACTTAGTATATCCAGGTGTAAGGATCAAAAGGAGTTGAAGGTTTGAGGCTAATTATAATTTTTTGGTACACTTTCAAAATTTGCACGTGAAAACCAAAGCTTTTTTCCCCCTAAAATCCTAGTTTTCAAACCTGGGCTGTGAACAAATGTATAACTTAATGCAATGAAACATTTCCATTTTATGATTACGTTCATTTCAAAGCGTTGGAAGCACCATTAGTAGTTTGTCTGCAAGGTACGCTTGTTCTCAACCCAATCATGAAGCGGTAGATCATTTGAATCTGTAATGCGAGTAACAAAAAAAAATGTTTAACTTTTCCCTCATTCTATAATGCTGCTGAATATTTATAACAACATCCAGGCATCATCTCTTCTATGTACACCCCAGACATACAAGATATAAAATCAAGAAAGCAGTCGTGTTTCCGATATAGTTCATCTCAAACTTTGTAACGTGAGTAACAGCGTTTTGCCAAGAAATTTATCCGCATTACAAGGAACTTTTGTGACCTCGCACGACAAGGGTCCCGTGGATGGTATTGGCGGTTCTGCAAAACGCTATGTCTGAAATACTGTGAAAACACGAAAATTTCAGGTGAATAATGACGCTTCATTCACTGCAGCATCCAAGACGATGCCTAATGCTGAGGTGATGGAACTGGTACCACATGAGATAGAACGCATTAACAAGGAGCTCAAGCTCGATGAAATCTACAATAATGCTCAGCCACTGCATGGCATTGCCAATGCCCATTGCATTACTGTGAACGGCACCGATATCAATCTGCATTCCACAACCAGTGAGAAGCCAACTGTAGATACTGTATCACCGCACAAAGGTGATGAATCGGAGAATGTACCAGACACAAATCAAGATGAATCTGCAGCTCATCTGATAGAAACCAGTGATCCAGCTACTGGAGAGGACAAATCAACAGTTCCAGAAAGCAATGCAAGTCATGATTATTATTTATGCAATTCCAATGAATATGACGTACCCTTAATGGCAATGGTTGATGTCATGTGGTTAATGGATAACATGAACATGTATTTAAATGGTTTTACCTTTTGTTTTCAGAATATTGAGATCGGCAGATACTACGCTGTCTACTTCTCCAGAAAATACTACATTGGATGTGCGACATCAGTGGCTGAGGACGACAGATTATCCGTGAACTTCCTCCACAAGTCTGGTGGCAATTACATCTTCCCAAAGAGGCCAGATGTTGAAGATGGTGTTGAACCCAACAGGATTTTCTATGCCCCCTCACTGTCGGCATCCATGACCCAGATAATGTAAAATTTATGGACATCAGTGAGTCAGACATCCAGAAGCGTTATGAGAGCTTAAGAAAGCTGCTCCAATGAACAGAGGTGTCACTACCAATCAATTACCTGCTGCAATGAACAGAGACCATGTGACATGGGGTGACATACATGACAATGGGTTATAGTGACTATTTACCATGTTAACAGACTGCTGGATGAAAAAGTAGAGCGTGAGTGTGACATGTGTTGGGGGTTGTGATGGAGATACATGTAATTGTAAGGGGTTTTGCATTCAGAAATTAGTATTGCCTAAATGTTAAGGCCTACATGTACTATTCTGTTGAATAAAAATGGTTAAAGGTTGTGAACATCACAGTATGGTGAACTTCCACCATTCAAATCTACTGGTAACGTGAGTAACGTAACTTTTTTTTTTTTCTTCAAATGCCTTTTGTGCAAAGTAACTGTTATATTATGTTAAAATCTTGGTTGTGTTATAAAGTTCATGAATACAGTTTCAAACATTCATAATCCATTTTATTCTGCAGTGCATCATTTAACAAGGATATATAACCGAAGTTGGGCGAGAAAATGGCATGTTACTTTTGCGTAACGTGAGTAACGCTTAAAAATTTAGGTTGCCGGCATAACCACTGGGGATTCTTTCTGGGTTTTCACTTCTATTCTTGGATAATGGTCAGAGGTTGCCACAATGTAGAAGTGAGAAAGTTTTAACCATTTACAAAATAAGGAAACAACTTTATGCTGCAGACTAATAGAGTAAATGTACCGTGAGAAACGCAGGAATTGCCCACATGTTGACATGCAATATTGAGTGGAGATTGAAAAGAATTTTGTGCCGTGTTGGGAGATCTCCCTTCGCTGTGTTAAGGACTGCAGGCACGGCTCCGTCGACCTTTTGACGTCCGCTCGGAACAAATGATGCAAGCAAGAGCAATCACATCACCGTCTACACCTGTCGCTGAGTTTCCCACCGAAGGAGGGAACTTTTGATTCGTGGTAAATATTCCAAATTACCATAGACACAAGGAGTCGAATCAGCATCTGTTGGAGCGAGCGAAGCAGTCAAAGCCGCTATGGAAGTCAAAGTCGCTTTGATCCACATCCGCCTCCTAACATCGTCCATTTCTTCTTCTTCTGGTGTATGGCCAATATGGATTGCGCTAAAGTTTAATGTCCAGGTACCACAGCCATGAGGCTGCCTCAGGGGTGAGTTGGTGGAGAACTAAAAGTCCTCCCGATAACTTCCGCAACGGACAATGCAAGGTGATAGGCTCTATCGTCTGAACTCCTTCACGGTTACAGAATGCATCCAGCCTCATCCTCCAGGATGAGGCCGGATGAAAGGTGCCGGGCTGGAATTTCGGAAGCCAAAATGCGGCTGAAGTATCAGGATGATAGCACATCCCTGGCGGATGGCTGGCGGAGCAATGTTGCAGAGGATAGGAAGCCACTCGGTCTTTGTTGGCTTGAGGATTCCAGACACATCTCATCACGGTGTTCAACTGAACGTCGATGGCCTTTGTATGGGCACTCGCCGACCAGAATGGAGTGCAATGCTCTGCCGTCGAGTATATGAAGGCGAGCGTTGCCGTGTGTAAGGTGTCAACGCCGGCTCCCCACGACATTCCAGCCATTTTCCGGATGAAGTCTACCCATGCCCTGATCTTCTCTGAGCATCTTTGCAGGTGTTCTTTGAAGGTCAGGGTCCGGTCAATGCAACCCCCCCCCCCACCTCAACCCAAGGTATTTCGGCTCACGGACATTTTCAACTTTCATAACCGTAGAATGTCACATCGACCTCTGCATTTGCCATGCGATTGTCAAGATGGTGGGTGCAGACGGCTGTTTTGATAGAGCTTCCATTTGTATGGGCATATTGGAGGACAAACACTCCTCCAATATGCCCATATCTCGTCGAGTTCGTTCTCGACAGATTTGAGGTCAGGACCCTGGGCTATGAGCGCGTAGGCGAGTTTGAAGGTCGTTGTTGGCAGGTCGCTTACGCTGAGATTAAAGAGGGCGGGGGCTCGAACAATCCTCGAGGGAGGCCATCGTTTAGTGTTTTAACGTGCCCGATTTTCCCGTTGAGGTGAACACGGATCTTTGGTCCCCAAGGCGTTCCGACAGCGGAAGACTTTCGAGACTTTGAGAATGAGCCCTCAGCACCAGACTGCGTCACAAGCCGACAACAGGTCCACCAAGGCGGTTGCCATCTTTTGTTTTCTCTGGAAACCAGCCTCGATGGTGGTGGGGAGGACAAGAAGACAAACAGGGAGGCAATGAACGCTCGCTTTGATCCACATCGGCCTCCTTACGTCATCCAGGGAGGTAACGCGTGTCATGGAACCCGTTTGGCATTGATCCCAACAATCTGTAAACACGTCGTGCAGAGCTGGAGGCGGAGAGCGAGGAGGAGCGCCGGAGGAGCGCCGGAGGAGCGCCGGAGGAGCGCCGGAGGAGCGCCGGAGGAGCGCCGGAGGAGCGCCGGAGGAGCGCCGGAGGAGGGAGGTGGAGGGAGGTGGAGCGCCGGAGCGCGAGGAGTGGTGCCAAACAGTACACGGGGAAAAGGACTAAACAGGGCGTGCCCTCGGTAATTAACTGAGGTAAAGCCTCACCCACATTCGGCAATTAGGAAGGTGTATTGTTTTCTGGCATCGTTTAGTGATGAAGAGAAAGTTAACACGCCGTTATTGTATTATGAAAGCATAAAGAGGGGTAGTTTCCAATGAGCGACACCATGAGCAGAGAACCTAATCACCGAGGGTCCTGACGTGATGAAGCGGCTTTGTTTAACAAAAGATAATAGTACAAGCAACGTGTACCGACGGAGACGGTCGGCATAAAGCGCTCGGTTCGCGGAAACAATGTCAGGCCTGAGGCTTCAGCGTCTCGATTCACCACAGGAAAAAAAAAAAAAAATCACCTCAGAGGAGCCACCCTCCAAGCTTTCGGGCGCGCTCAGTAACCGCTCACGGATCGTAGCGCGACGGGGCCGCTCGGAGGAAACACGAACAAAACTCACGTGAAGAAAGGATCATCTTCCAGCTCCCTGTGCAAGCCGAACATGGCGATGGATGGTTTCGCAGAACGACGCGTCGCGACGGAGGGTGAGCGCGTGACGTAATCGCGCTTACTTATGACGTAAGCTCGTTCGAGCCCTCGCGACGGAGCACTTCCGCATTCCGTGCCCGACGCTCGTTCGTGCGATATAACGATTCGTCGTCATGGTAACGTCGAACTCCGTCTTGCAATTCGGTGCTTTTCATGTTTTGAACTTCGTTACTTTCTCTCGTCTCTCTCGCCTTGTTCTCTTTCTATCGCTCAGTCCCCCCCCTCCCCAACAGCCGTGCGGTTTTCGCATTTTGCGTTCAGTTTTTACCAAGCAGCTCACTAAGCGCTCGCCAAGCCAGCTGTTCCTTATTATCAACGGTTCCAATGGAGTGCTGCCTTGAGGCTTTGAAGCCACTTGGCGAACGCTCGACAAGAAACTTGCCAACTGAATGCACCCCCGGGTCTCGATTCCAGTCGTCTGACGTCAGTTTCGAGTTTCAACAAGCTCAAATGAGCTAAGATCCTCGTCCTCTTAATGATGACGTCATAACAACGAATATGACGTCATTGTGATGTATCAGATTTGCTATAAATTTTCCGTGCTCATGCCCGGCTTGATTCCCGCAAATAAAATTCAAACAGCTTGCCGAGTTTCGGAGATAATGGTATAGGCGATTTCCATTAGCGGCGATATTATGACGTCAACTTCTTTTCTTGGAAGAATTTCCAAAATCGGAGATGGTTAGTGCCTGCTTCTGCATATACGTGGCAAGTTTCACGAAGATCTGATGAAAACTCTGGGTTGTGAAACAAAAAAGTCAAAAAATAGGAATGACGTCATAAAAATTGATATGACGTCATAGTGATGTATCATATGTGCGGTAATTCATCTCTGCGAATGCCCTGTTCGATTCCCGCAAACAGAATTCAAAAAGCTTGCCTAGTTTCGGAGATAATTTTTTAAGCGATTTCCATTAGCGGAGATATTATGACGTCAACTTTTGTTTTTTTCTCGGAAGATTTTCCAAAATCGGAGATGGTTACTGTCTGCGCGGAGTATTTTTACATATATATGCCAAGCTTCAGGAAGTTTCGATGAAAACTGTAGGCTGTGAAACAAAAAAGTCCACAAGAAGAAGCTGGGAAAGGGATGGCAAACCGCCAAGCACGAGCGTTGCCAAGGAACTGCTTCGACAGAACAAAATGCTCTGTAACCCAGAATATGGAACAAGCATCAGATCGGACGACAATGAATCACCACCCACCACCACCCAAATGGCTCGTGGAGACCTTTCATGCCGTGACTTGGATTGGATTCGATTCATTCCTGTGTGCTGAAGCATCGTGGACCTGCTGTCACATGTCCAGGACTGTGGACTGGATGTTCTGCCATTGACCTGTGTCAAGGTGACGTCGTCATCATCACAGAACGAGTGAGAGGTTAATCCTGGAGATCCTCGGTCCTTTATCGGTGTGCAGGATCTTCACTATAACGTGGGCATGTGAGAGGGATCATCCTGGTTTAAAACGTTCCCCCCCCCACCAATCCACCAGTCCTAGTCCAGTTTTATTTTGACAGGATTATAACTGTAGTTGATTCGATGTTCTATGACCACCTGGGGTAGGCTGTTCTCGTACCTGTGTGACATATGTCATGAAATAATCATTTCAAGGAATGGCCCTTTGTTGTTGACCTGAACTCCGCAACCACAAAGAGGTGATCTGGGTCCTGTTTTACAAGTCCATTCAGGATCTTGTGCACTGTGATGACTTCCTCTCTTCTCCTCCTGAAAATGGGGTCTTATCCATGTTTTGAACACGAGAGGGAGCGATCTTATATCCAGTCTGGTAAAAGTTCGCTTCATGTTTCCAAGAAGCTGGTAAGCTCTTCCAACTGCAGACGAGATGTGCTCATGAAACTTGATATCTGTGTCAATCAACACAACCAGATCCATTACCCGGATGGTTTTCCTGATCCTTTAGCCAGATGGTTTTCCCGATCCTTTACCCGGATGGTTTTCCCGATCCTTTACCCGGATGGTTTTCCTGATCCTTCAGCCGGATGGTTTTCCCAATCCTTCAGCCAGATGGATTTCCCGATCCTTCAGCCGGATGGTTTTCCTGATCCTTTACCCGGATGGTTTTCCTGATTCTTTACCCAGATGGTTTTCCCGGTCCTTAACCCGGAAAATTTCCCAATCCTTCACCGGGATGGTTTTCCACGTCCTTCAGGCGGATGGTTTTACTGATCCTTTACCTGGATGGTTTTCCCGATCCTTTACCCGGATGGTTTTCCCGATCCTTCAGCCGGATGGTTTTGCCGATTCTTCAGCCGAACGGTTTTTCCAGATCCTTCAGCCGGATGGTTTTCCCAGATCCTTCAGCCGGATGGTTTTGCACATCCTTCACCCGGATGGTTTTCCCGATCTTTTACCCGGTTGTTTTTCCCGATCTTTTACATGGATGTTTTTCCCACTCCCTTAGCCAGATCTTTTTCCCGATCCTTTACCCAATGGGTTTCACTGTCCTTTATCCCGATCCTTTAGCCAGATGGTTTTCCCAATCCTTTACCCGGATGGTTTTCCCGATCCTTTACCCAGATGGTCTTCCCGATCCTTTACCCGGATGGTCTTCCCGATCTTTTACCCGGATGGTCTTTCCGATCTTTTACCCGGATGTTTTTCCCGATCTTTTTCCCGGATGTTTTTCCCAATCCTTTAGCCGGATGTTTTTCCACGTCCTTTACCTTGATGGTTTCCCGATCCTTTACCCAGATGGTTTTCCTGTCCTTTATCCGGATGTTTTTCCACGTCCTTTACCCTGATGGTTTTCCCGATCCTTTACCCGGATGGTTTTCCCGATCCTTTACTGGGATGGTTTTCCGGATCCTTTAGCCAGATGGTTTTCCCGATCCTTTAGCCGGATGGTTTTTCCACTTCCTTTACCCGGATGGTTTTCCACTTCCTTTACCCAGATGGTTTTCCCAATCCTGTACCCGGATAGATTTCCGGATTTCTCGTCCCTTCATTTTATTCACAGCTTTCCCATTACTTCTTTCTAGTTCTCGCACTTTGCACTTGCTCTATTTGAAGGGCAGCTGCCACTGTTCAGACCAGTTTCTAAAGCTATTCAGGTCATTAAGTAATGTCATAGCACACTGAGGGTTATAAACAGATTGGTATAGCTTGGTGTCATCTGCAAAACAAATCAGTTGATATCATGGGGCTCATCACCTCATCCCTCACAAAACTCGTTTTACAAATCACTGAAATCAGAGTTACTGGCCTGGAATATTCTGCTAGTTTTTGGTTTCCTGGTTTTATTTATCGGTGTCATGTTCCCTCTCTTCCATTGATCAGGAAGTAAACCCTCGCTGAGTGATTCGTTGAAAATTGGGGCAAGAGGTTCAAATATGATGTCAGACACTTCGTTAATTGTTCCAGAGTGTATGTCATCCAGTCCAGATTTCTTATCTTTTCTCCCTTCCTCCAGGGTCACCCTGGTATCCGAGAAACCTCATCCTTCATAAGCTATTCCCATCCATATTATCATCTGCTCCAGATTCTCTTTAGTAAATGTGCTAGGAGATTGGAGAAGTATTCGTTCCTGACCTCCGCTTTATCCTTGGCGGATTGAATTGTTCTCCTATTCCCCTTAACACAACTCCAACTTCAATTCTGCTCTTTTTTCTGTAATGAACGTAGTGTCAGAATCCGTTTGGGTTTCACCAAATCACATTCCTACTCTTCTCTTCGTCAGCATGTTGCATTCCTCAATACATTCCAAACATCTTTGTACATTTTATACCCATAATCAGTTTGATATCTTGAACTTCTGCCATCTGTGCTTCTTCTTCAGGTTCATAACTTCTAATCCTGAAGATATTTTCCACTTATCACTGCCAGAACCAAACTCGGTTATGCATTTCTCCATTTCGTATTTTTATCAATGAAAAACTTGTCACCATGCTTGGACACAATCCTCTCCTAATATACTGAACCAGGTCTTGCGGTGATAACTAAATTAATAGAAATTATTTTTGGTCCAGCATTGTCCGAACATAGACTGGGAGGTAATTACCACATATTTGACCAAAAATAGTTGGCACGCACCAGCGGTTAAAACACTTGGCCACCCTAATTAAAATATAATCGAGATAACATTGGTGCTTTTCCGAGGGCACGCTCCCCACTCAGATAATCACGTGACCTCAAGTTAAACAGCATAATTAGACGGTGGACACTGGAACTCGTGGTTAACTGGGTGGCGTTCGTGGTTCTAAAACAACCCACCGTACCACAATGTTAATTGTGAGCGGTGGCCCCAGGTCCGGCTCTTCCAAGGACAACCGGGAATTAATCCCCCCAAGTGACAAGCTGGTGTCTCGGTACCCGTGGCCACAAATATATATAAATAAATAGCTCCAAAAACATCAGACCCTTCTACAAGAAACAAATTCATTGAGGTACCTGTAGAATTGGTCACTAATCAAAATATCTGGGACTGTTCCCCCAATAACCAGCGGTAACTCAATGTTGTTGCTCAGAGTGTACGTTTGTATACAATTAAATC
Organism: Eptatretus burgeri; assembly: GCF_056783735.1. NCBI lineage: Eukaryota > Metazoa > Chordata > Myxini > Myxiniformes > Myxinidae > Eptatretus > Eptatretus burgeri. The sequence continues at coordinate 6,043,608 of NC_140971.1, read as the reverse complement.
AAATCTGATGATAATCACAGGGTAGCGACAAAGTCATCATAAATATGTAAAAGTACAAATAAAAATAATTCAAAATCCTTTTTGTTTTATATAATCTTGTTAATGAACAGCACGTTGAGATAAAGACTGAATATAGTGCTGCTTTCTCTTTTAATGTGGAGGTGAAGGTTCACAAAAGTTAAGGACAACAAAACAAAACGATCATCCGTGAGTCGAGAAACTGCAGGAAGACAAAAAAAAATTAAAAAAATTAAAAATATATATATATATATATATATATATATATATATATATATATATATATATATATATATATATATATATATATATATATATATAAAAAGGGGGAGGAATCGCACAAACGGGAGTGAAAAGAAAGCTTTAACATAGCATTGAGAAATGGATGTCGAATGAAGCCATGAAACTTGCTGGGACTGGGGAGGTGGGATCAATGGGTGGACAACACACATTTCACCCATTTTTGAGGAAAAGCACAAAAAAAAAAAATTAACTTCTCATTATAAACAAGTACTCAACAGGTCACATGGAAATAAAAAATAAAATATTTTTTTTAAATCATCTTACTACAATACCCGAGATACACACTCACTTCTAAGCTGTCTAACCTGGGTTGGAATCTAGACCCAGCTATAAACTGTCATCCAATGTGTGTGTCGTCCCTCGGATGGACATTAAACTGGGCGGCCCATCTACCAACATTAGGAGTGAGTCATCACCGGTACCATGAACAAATTACAAACACCTACTCTAACTACTACTGGGAAGGCAATGGCAAACCACATAGTGCAACTCCTGCCAAAGAACTGCTTCGGCGGCACCGACGGCTCTAACAGAGTACGGGACATCAGATCTTCACACGTCCTCTGTCTCCTCGTCTCGTCCGTACGTCCCCACTTGTGTTGCCCGTCTGTTCCTCGTCCGATTCCGTCTCCTGCTGATGCGTCTGCATCAACACTTCCACGAACTTCAGCTCTTCCACGAACAGATCTTTGAAAAAAAAAAAAATGAAAAACCTTAGACGTACACAGACGTCTCAGTCCTTCACATGGTGCATGTACAAGAGCGACGAGAGAAAAGTAAAGCACGTGTGGACGGTTGAAGGACAAGACGACTTCATCTCGAGCTCGAGCTCAACAGGAACCAATGATTTTGAATTTTAAAAACAATTAAATAATTTTAAAAAACGCATCCCAAAATGAAAATAAGCAAATGTGGGAATACATCACATTGATGGGAATAAACAAAGGGAGGAAGAGGAATTTGTGGCTCAACACGTGAGACGGACAGGTGTAATTGTTTGCCAAAATAAACCCAACTCAATGGAGGGCACAGACATGTGGGTGGGTGGTGGACAATCATCGTGACCGATGGGTCACATCTGGTAAATCTCAACAACGTCAGCATCTCCGGCTACGACGCTGAAGGACGAGGCCCGTCGGTCTCATTGTGGACACGTTGACTCTCTCTCTCTCTGTCTCTGTCTCTGTCTCTGTCTCTCTCTCCCCCCTCCGGTCTTGCTCCAGCAACCCTCCCCGGCTACTCAAGGAGGCACCGATTCTTCCAACAACTCCCTCCTGGACAAATTCCCAAGACCCAGGCTTGGGTCACACCTCCATACGACTCCCAGCGAAAGGTGCATCACCGTCCCTCTTATTTACACGTTGGTTTCCTCACCTCCTCTTCTGTTCATCAAGTCCCTTACTCGTGTCCCACAGTCATTTCGTTGCAATCACCTCGTTGTACATCCTGAAGAATCAGGGGAATCCCAAACACACAACACCTTCCCATCAGAAGGTGCTCTCGCTCCAGTGCACCCGGTACAAAGACCGTATGCGATGTGCGAACAGGAGGGCGCGCACACAGGCGACCACCATCGACCGGTCGTTACAAAAAGGACAGCTCGGTGACTCCACGGTCCAGTCCACCAGGAGCCACTTCCTCTATGCATTCCACGTTCTTTTCCTTCTTGGGATTGGTACACACTCTGCTGAGGTGTCCGCATTGGCCGCAAGCATGGCACTTGGTGTCTTTAAAGCGACACCTCTTGGGCTGGTGGTTTATCTTCCCACATCTCCAGCAAACCTTGTGCCTCCGAACGTAATTCGGTCGCTGCTGCTTTGGGTTCACGCCATCGTCCAGAGCGACAGATGTCTCAGGGGTCTCAGGGGTCTCCTGCTGTGGGCCCGAGCCGGCGTCCGCCGCGGGGAGGAGCTCCATGGCGATGGCGATCTGCAGCACCCTCACGTACGTCAAGTTGTCCTCGGCGAGGAGCCTCAGCTGGATGGCGTGGTTATTGATCCCGCAAACCAAGCGGTCCCTCAGCATGTCGTCGCGAACATCGCCGAAGGTGCAGCGATCCGCCAGCTTGCACAGCTCCTCGTGAAAAAGAGCCACGGACTCCAGCGGCCGCCTGGTCCTGTTGTAGAATCTCAACCTGTGCGCGATCTCCGTGGGTTTGATCTCCAGGTAGTTCTTCATGATCATGACCAGGTCGTCGTACGACTCCTCGCCGACGGTCTTCGGAGCCACAAGGCCTTTCACCATTTTCAAGGCGTAGCGGCCCATGGTGCGCAGGAGCACCGCTCGCTTCTCGTCCGCGTCTGCGATTCCATTGGCCGTGAAGAACGACTCGAGCCGGTGCAGATAGGTGGCCCAATCTTCCTTTTTCTCACAGAACTCGCCGACTCGCCCCAATGAAGCCATGCCGTGGGGCCTTCGATTGCGCCTTTTATTTATTCGTTGTATGACGTCATTCTGGGCGGTTCGGACTCCCCCACAGCTCCTCAAGCGATAGTTGTGTGAACAAAACGAAAGTATTCCTGCACATGTGCACCGACTCGGGGCGGGGAAATAACCCGAATGACAATTTACGACGACATGTACAAAGCGCTGCTGCAAACGACACCGCCATGGCCGCCATGATGTGGACGAAGCACCAGTCTCATTGGAATAACGAATGTCGTCAGCTCGTCCTCTCATAATAGTACGTTTGTCAAAATTTACGCGAGAAGCTACTCCAAGAAAGCTCGGCCTTCTTCTTCTTCTTCTTCTTCTTCTTCTTGTGAAGACAAAACCTTTATACAGTATTAGGCCTCGGCTCCTTTATATACACGAGACGGATCTCCTGAAATACTAAACACCTGTACACATCCTCGCATTGAGGGTGCCTTTTGAGAGCGTCTATCATGAACTTTTAAATATATTCGGACATTTGCTTTAAATTTCGAAAAGTTCACGTTACTATTTAAAGATGATTCCATTTAATATATTATAATTTCGTAAAAACATTATTTATTTCGTAAATACGCAAATGTACTATAACGGGTTTCGCTATTGGCTTAATCAAGACACGTGACGAAATATGGGAAGTTGTTTTTTTTTATCCGCCAAAACCTTTCGGACGCTGCTCTTGGACACATTTGTCCTTGTTTTTATAAATAAATGGCAAAAAAATGATTAAAAATTGCACGCGTGTCCGAAAGAAGTGGTGTAGTTAATATATATATATATATATATATATATATATATATATATATATATATATATATATATATATATATATATATATATATATATATATATATATATATATATATATATATATATATATATGTTAATAATAAAGGTCTCTGTGTGCATGGGAATACGTGGCGAAACTGCAAATGCCACTTGCGACTCTGGTTATATCCGCACAGAGGATTTAAACGGTTCTTCTTCTTTTTTTAATATAAAAAGAAGAAGAAGAACAAGTACGAGAAGATCCACAGTCTGACGACACGCCATGACGTCACCATTGGGGAGGTCACAATTCCCGAACGTACATCGTCGTCACTTTTACCACAAGCTTGTTCTACTGTCATGATAATCTCAAAACAGAGGGGCCGAGCTTGGCTTGTGACTGTCCTGCAGATACCTGGTTGATGGAAGAGGGGGGGGGGGCAAAGGGTGAAAGACCACAAAGGAGGTGTAATAATATACAGAGACCACCGACCTGTCGGGAATGGCATCATGATAGACCTATAGACTCGGCTTCATCGAGGGAGATTCCAATGGTCTTAAAGGCCTTGGTTTCCACGGCATCAAGCTGAGCAAGATGTGAGGCAGGGGATCCAGCCCAGACAGGGGAGTAGTACTCCATCGAGCTGCAGATGAAGGCCTTGTCGGTGGATAGGAGCTCAGGTGTGCCAAAGAAGGACTTTGCATGAAGGAGGATGTCCGGTCAGCATCTGGCTTTGGAGAACAATTTTTCGATGTTGCATCATTGCCTAAGAGCGATCAGTGCTGAGAGTGAGACCCAAGAGTTTGAGTGACTGAATTTCTTCCACAGGGTTGTTGATAAAGGAGATGGAGCGGTTTGTGGTACGGTCCTTTTGGGGAGAGAAAGAGAGAGTGAGAGATTTGTCAGGATGGAAAGACATGTTCCAAGTGTTTGACCATCTTGTGATTTTGTCAAGGTCTGAAAGAGAGGAAAGCGGCTGCAGCCTGTGTGTCTTAAGGGTGAGGGATGTCACGGCATTGAGTGAGGTCATCAGCAAAGAGATAAAGGGGATTTTTCAGTCGGTGAGATCATTGATGAAGATTAGAAATAATATGGGACCAAGAACACTGCCTTGGGGTATTCCAGCCTCAATAGGGAGAGGAGATGAAAGGGTTCCGTTGAGAACCACATGTCGACAAGAGTAGAGGAAGTCACTAATCCAAGACTGGAGTTGGCCTTAGATTCCATAGGCAGACAGTTTGGAGAGCAAGGCTGGATGCCAGACTGTATCAAAAGCTTTAGATATGTCTGGAGAGACGGCCCTGATCTCATGTCTGACATTGAGGGCCTCCATCCATTGATGGGAGAGTAGAAACAGCACGTCCAAGGTTGAGTGATCTGGTCTGAATCAGAATTGATCTGAAATGAGGTAGTGACTCACTGTCCCGACCTCCTTCCTGCACCCCCGGTCCTCTTCCCGCCACAGGCCCCGTCATTGGTTTCCCAATCGTACTCCAGGCCCTTCAACCCATGGGGTGGCCCCAATAAAAAAAAAGTCTTCTGGTCTTCTTCTGGGCTATACAGCCTATTTTGCTGCCATAGCTACCAAGATGCTTCAATGTGCCTGAAAACTTCCAATTCCTCACCTAGCCTCGCCTTGCAGAAGGCCAAACATTTCACAACCTTACTGTCTACCCTATCTATAAATTACATACGCTGCCTCCTCAACATCGACTTACTCCAACAGATCCCCATAACATGACAATCTAAACAATTTGAAACACAGACCATACATGGATCCACACCCCTTACACATAATATTCACTCTTCCTTACCTATTGACGTGTGTGCATCGTATGACGAGGTAAAAAGGGCAGTTCTTCAAGCCTATGAACTAGTCTCAGAGGCTTATAAGCATAAGTTCAGACAGTGTGGGAAGAAAGATGGTGAAACTCGAGTGGAATTTGCTCAGGAAAAAAGAAACTCTGTTTGATAGGTGGTGTACTTCCCACAAAATGTTGACAGATTAAGGCAGTTGATGTTTGTGGAGGAATTTAAGCAATCTTCTTCTTCTTGTGTATGGCAGATTGGCTGCTGGGTAGCTATCATTTTGTTGGGGCATGACGATGCCACTGATGCTGTGCCCCTATACCAGTTCACTGGTACTCATTTTGCTGACCTCAGAAGGATGACAGGATGAGTCAACCCCACCTGATGTTAATTCAGCAGCCAACAGGGCTCAAACTCAGGATCCTCAGATCCCAAAGCCAGCCACCTTAACCACGAAGCCAACACCAATATTCCGGCAGATATGGGAATGGATTGTGCCTTTGATGATATAAGCATGAACTTTGGCACACTGTTAGAGGATGCCCTAAGGAAGATATTTAGCTCTAGGGCCATCGCAGAATTGTCCTGTGGCCAAAATGGCCACCACCGGTTGTTATGTTACCAGTAGCTCAGGTTCTAGACCAGCTAGGATATTGATTCTGGTGGCTAATCGTACATTTTCAAGGATGAGGAATGCAGTGGTACTATTTACAACATGCTATAACTACTCTAACAACTACCAAACTACATATATCTAGCATTCAGGGAATTAAATAATAGTAAAACCATCAAATATTAGCAGAGTTATGCATATTTTTCAGAATCAGCCCATGAGTTGTGTGCTGACTTCATAATTATGTTTATGTGTATTCATATATATTTTGCTGCATATTCACACAGAACTTCATAATAACGTCACAATGATAATCTATGTTGTTAGTACAGCTTTTGTGTACTTGTGTACACCGAGTAACAACGCCTAATCTGCATGTATATCTGTATGCTTTCAGTTGACCTGGACTGTGACTGTGGTGGCAGCCAACATATTTTCCTGGAGATTTCAGCTTATGGTAGAGTGGTGGTGGTATAACTAGTAGATACTGTTCTAAAATAGCAGAATGCAGAGGGACAATGGCCAAACTATACAAGGTGGTGGACCCTGATGAGCCTCGCTCATCAGGTAAACAGTGCCCGACCACAGACTGGAACAAATGTGTTCTGTGTCAGGAAGACACAGATGAGATGCTGACATGTCCATATAATTCAGCACGTGGCACAGATGGGGCAGGATACAGGACCATAGCTGAGCATCTTGTAGCATTCGACAAGATCAGTTGCCTGCCAAGAACACTAAAACTGTCACAACTGGATGAGGGTCAGGGCATCGAGGCAGCATTCCGGGTTCACAAAGCCAAATGGCATGACCCCTGCAGACTGCAGTATAACAAAACAAAACTTCAGAGGGCTGAAAAGAGGAAAACACACCACGATGATGACCCAGAAACCCACAAGTTCACCCGTCAGAGCATTGAACGTGAAACTCATTCAACAGAGACATGCTTCTTCTGTGGCAAATCTGCAGCAAGAGATGCTTTGCGTCATGCATCAACATTCGAACTTGACATTCGTGTGAGGCAGTGTGCCCTCAAACTACAGGCAATCAGCTGTTCACCCAGAAAGGTAGAGACATTGAAGGGCTCCCTCCAACACAAGCAGCACTGATTCAGCACACAAAGAGGGCTGCCTACCAAGCTGGTCACTGCTGGGGACAGATGATGGTTGCAGTCCCGGAACTCCCATCCCCAGGTGACTGGGGGTGGAAGAAGAAGGACACAGGTGGATGGGAAGTTCACTGGACCACACTGCCAGAAGCGACCCAGGCCTGTCGAGAACTCATACGCTGTGGATGCAAAAAGTGGTGCAGAGGACAGTGCAAATGTGTCAAGGCAGCACTTCAGTGCACTGCCCTTTGCCACTGTGGTGGACTGTGTTCTCGAAACTAACATTACATTTCATTGAAAACCTGTATTATTACCATTGAAGGCCTTACCTGGTTAATAATGGAAGGACTGTCGTAGACTTGCCCTCACCACTAACATGTCAAACAACAATGGGACATGCACTATTGATTTGCAAGATACAGCATAATCTCATGAAATGTGTGCTCATATAAATAAACTACCAAATATTATAAAGGAAACATTGCGAAGACTGCATTGTATTCTCATGAATATGTCACAGTTTCAAAACATGTACATGTATAACTCCACAAATATTAAATGTGTTTATAATTTTACTGTTATTTATTTACCTGAATGCTAGATATATGTAGTTAGGTAGTTGTTAGAGTAGTTATAGCATGTTGTAAATAGTACCACTGCATTCCTCATCCTTGAAAATGTACGATTAGCCACGAGAATCAATATCCTAGCTGGTCTAGAACCTGAGCTACTGGTAAAATAACAACCGGCGGTGGCCATTTTGGCCACATGACAATTCTGCGATGGCCCTAGAGCTAAATATCTTCCTTAGGGCATGATCTAACAGTGTGCCAAAGTTCATGCTTTTATCATCAAAAGCACAATTCCCCCAAATATTTCACTTATCTGCCGGACTACAAGCTTGTTTTAAGCATTCTGACATTTAGACGAACGAAAGGTAGAGTTGCATACCGCCGCAACTACAGCTGCCGGTTATGCTTTGACTCAAAATATATCTCGCCAAACCGTGTTTCCCAACCTCAAGCAACCTGAGGAGTTACAGTAAACCAAGTCGGGGAAATAGATCCTTCTTTAAAGTTCCTCCAGTAAACTCTCATGCCAAGCCTGATTATTTTAAGCCTGCCAACTACAAGTGACATTTTCCTGGTCAGAAACAGGCCACAGAGTTTTCATCAAGGCTGATGTGCACTTATTGCAAGATAAGAGGACACCTAATATATCAGTGTCATATTTTGGAAAGGAGAAACCGAAGTGAACGTCATCCAAAGGCTACTCCACTCCAACTGCACTCGCTAATGTTCAAAACCACCCTTTGCGGGCAGTGGCCTTTAGAGGGTCGCACAAAAAGGATGTAACGCCACATCTCGACGTTATTGAGAGATAGAAACCTTTCATTACAGGTTTTGTGTTCAAACAAATCGTCCTTTTCACCTTGGAGTTCCCGTCCTCATCCTCTGTGGTTGAATTTGGGTTCTCCTTCATGCTTTGGCGATTCACCTACTTGACGCATGATTACCTGTGTTGGCTTCACCATTTGTGCGCACCCTCCAGACGGCGGGGCTCACCGCCGACCTTTCACCCATCCATAACTCGCTGGGGTTTCATGTGCCAACTGCTTGATGAAGCCGAGTTGCTACATCAAGAGTCGTACTCAGTTAACGTATTACTGCATTGCTGTATTTAACTTTGGATTCTTAGGAAAGTCATTTATTGCTGCATTTCATTAAAACTGTGCTTAAGGTAGATATGAGGAATTATTAGATATTTCTTCCAACGTTATCCTTCTGTCTCCCGTCGTATGTTGGTTTCACCCTTAAAACATTAAGAGCACATCGGTGTCTATTTCTTTTCTGCCGTGACACTCTCCAGCCTACCGGTGCACACGCTTGTGGTGCCTTGAGGTCGACAGGTAACACTCTTGATTAACGAGTGGTCGCATGATGCTGAACAACCTTTAAAAAGGAAATTAGGAGGGTACTCAGCGCCTGGTTGCTGTGTTACACTCAAATTGGTAGTTGGGGGGGGGGAAGGGGGTGGTTTGCTGTCGGTGTAAAACATCCTTTTCTGGGTGTTATTCTTTTCCCTTTTTTGGAAAATGTACATAGTCGAGGCTCGTGGGAGAGCCATTCTTCCTCCAAGTATCCCTCATTCATTCCTCCTCATTGGTTTCCCCCCTTTCCATTGTGTTCATGTATTTATGGCTTTGCTTATTGATGACTTGGTCATCGCTAATAACAATCTTCTTGATGCTTTACTGAAGCTGAAATAACATAATTTTGATCAGGTGACGCGACGTGTGCATGTACCGTATATTTACCGTATTCCGGTGATTACAATTTCAACAATCGTCACCACAGCCGGTGAATTGCTCTGTTGCAACCAGCACAAAAATTGATGTTTATAGAAGAAAGAAAGCATTTTAAAAGTTTGTAGTTTTAACAGATTCAGAAATACTACAAAGGTTCCTTCTTTCAAGTCGAAGTGAGAGTGCTTGGAAACCAAGTAATTGCTCGTAATTCCAATTCTTCATTGGAATAATATTATGATGCACTTTGATAAGGAAATCTTTACAACTCACTCAAAAGAGTGCTGTCTGTCATTCCAGGGTCTCCATTCCTCTGAGTACCTCACTGCCAAGTGGCTACACGTTTGGAATTGAGACAATCTGGTACTGCACTTGGTTCGTAGTGGATGAGGTGGTAAAAAAAAAAAGCTTGGTTTGTAGGGGACGAGGTGGTGAAAAAGCTTGGTTTGTGGGGGACAAGGTGGTGAAAAAAACTTGGTTTTTAGGGGACGAGGTGGTGAAAAAGCTTGGTTTGTCGGGGGCGAGGAGGTGAAAGTTTGGTTTGTACAGGATGAGGTGGTGAAAAAGCTTGGTTTTTAGTGGACGAGGTGGTGAAAAAGCTTGGTTTTTAGTGGATGAGGTGGTGAAAAAGCTTGGTTTGTGGGGGACAAGGTGGTGAAAAAGCTTGGTTTTTAGGGGACGAGGTGGTGAAAAAGCTTGGTTTTTAGTGGATGAGGTGGTGAAAAAGCTTGGTTTTTTTAGTGGACGAGGTGGTGGAAAAGCTTGGTTTTTAGGGGACGAGGTGGTGAAAAAGCTTGGTTTGTCAGGGGCGAGGAGGTGAAAGTTTGGTTTGTACAGGATGAGGTGGTGAAAAAGCTTGGTTTTTAGTGGACGAGGTGGTGAAAAAGCTTGGTTTTTAGTGGATGAGGTGGTGAAAAAGCTTGGTTTTTTTAGTGGACGAGGTGGTGGAAAAGCTTGGTTTTTAGTGGACGAGGTGGTGAAAAAGCTTGGTTTTTTTAGTGGACGAGGTGGTGGAAAGGCTGGGTTTGTAGGAGACGAGGTGGTGAAAAGGCTTAGTTTGTAGGGGATGAGGTGGTGAAAAGGGTTGGTTTGTAGGGGATGAGGTGGTGAAAAAGCTTGGCTTTTAGTGGACGAGGTGGTGAAAAAGGTTGGTTTGTCAGGGGCGAAAGCTTGGTTTGTGCATGACGAGGTGGTTTAAAAGCTTGGTTTTTAGTGGACGAGGTGGTGAAAAAGCTTGGTTTGTCGGGGACGAGGTGGTGAAAAAGCTTGGTTTGTCGGGGACGAGGTGGTGAAAAAGCTTGGTTTGGCGGGGACGAGGTGGTGAAAAAGCTTGGTTTGTCGGGGACGAGGTGGTGAAAAAGCTTGGTTTGTCGGGGACGAGGTGGTGAAAAAGCTTGGTTTGTCGGGGACGAGGTGGTGAAAAAGCTTGGTTTGGCGGGGACGAGGTGGTGAAAAAGCTTGGTTTGTCGGGGACGAGGTGGTGAAAAAGCTTGGTTTGTCGGGGACGAGGTGGTGAAAAAGCTTGGTTTTTAGTGGACGAGGTGGTGAAAAAGCTTGGTTTGTCGGGGACGAGGTGGTGCAAAGGCGTGGTTTGTACTTTGTGGGGTGTTTGGAGTGCACCTGGGGGTGATCGGGAGGATACAGATATCTGTGTTACAATACGTAATCTTTTGTACACTTGGTGGTGCAGCTTTGGGAAATAAACACCTTTTCCTCTCAGACATCTTTATGTGTCTGGACCTCAAGACGGCTATGTGGAATGCGTCTCTTCCTCCTGATCGACGAATCATTAAAATAATAATAATAATTATAATACTTATCCACAGCATTTATAATCGTGCTAACATATCAACCAATATATCCATTCAATATGCCAATACTGTTCAACCCCTCTGGGCTGGTGCTCATGACTCTCACCTTTCTCGGCTTCACGCTGTGGAAACCAAGGCATTTAGGATCATTGGTATCTCCCGCGATGAGGCTGAGTCTTTGGGCCTCTCACTCTCTCACCGCAGGCAGGTCGGTGGTCTTTCTGTCTTCTACCGTCTCACCCCCACCTGCTCTGTCTGTGATATGTCCACCCCCCCCCCCCATATTTCCGCAGGGCGCTCAAGGTCCGCCAACAACCCCCTTCTGTTAAAACTACCAAAATCATGAATCACTGCTCACCTTCACTCTTTCATTCCTATTTTTTCCCACCTTGGGAACAAACTCCCTCACTCTCTTCAATCCCATTCTTCCCTCCAGGTCTTCAAAACAGCAGTTCACCACCACCTCTTATCTTCCCCCATCCAAAACCTCGATCTTTTCTACCCCCACTAATCCACCCCAAACCCACCTCCTTCAAATTCCCTGCTTTCCATCCCAAAAGTTCCCTCTCGTGTAAGGTCCTGAAAGTCCCTGCAATGTCCATCTTGTGTACCCCCGTGTTCCCGGCCCCATCCCTCTTCCTTCCAATGTCTCTGTTCCCCACTGTTTTGTCCTTCTCTCTCCCACCCCTCTGTCTCCTGCCTCCCCACCCCCTGCCCCCAATGTTGTGCGTGGTGTGTTGGCTTCGTGTTAGCTCTTATACGAGCCTCGACAATATGTACAACAACAAAAAAAGTGCTCCATTATGTAGCGGGACAGGCCTCCACTAAGGTGTCCAAGCTCTTGGTCAAATAAACACCTTTCCTTTACATCACACGTACATCAACAATATGTACCATTTACAAACAAGAAGCAATACTGCATGGCATTTTGCAGCATTTTATTACATATATATGTGTGTTTTTTTTTTTTACATGATTTGTAGGTCTTCGAAACCTAAAGTAATGATTTATAGGTGTCCATTGCCCATCCTCAGCAAACTGGTTGCACCTTCAGTGTTGAAACATTAGAAATGTGACCGCCGAAGCAAGCCACACTGTACGACTTCAGTGGTTATGCACGCACCACGATTTACTCGCAAAGGGCTCAAGCAATGGACTCTTCGCCATGTGGATGAATTTCGCTTCACTGCTCAGCGAAGCCAGTTATCTGAAAAGTGTCAATGGGGTCACGTACGAGTTCTTTACCCAGAAGAAAACCATCATATTGCCGTCCCTTCTTTGCCTATAATTGCTCATGGAATGACAAAGGAAAAGAAAAACGATTCAAACACGAATGTCGATTTGGGCCCTGCTAACAACAGGCGTTCACCGCCTGATACAATAACCAATGATACAAATAAGACAAAAAAAAATATACAAAATGTACCCTTCAGGGTTCTTCACCGTCCGATACGCTCTGATCAAAAATCGTTTAAAAAGTCAAAGCGAGTGGTGAAAGACAACAGCAACTGAGTGCTATGCACGAAACAGCACGTTTATACAATTCTTCGAGTTTACCTTTTTGGTAGTAGCAAGGTGAATAAAAAGCAATTTTTAACAATAACTTTTTCTTTTTTCTTTTTTCTTCCAATAAAGCATTACCTTTGCAGGAATAGTTCGTTCCCCATGAAATACAGAGGAATCGAATGCTGGTACGGCGGTAATAGAGTGGGGGGTCCACGGGGGTAAATGGTCATGGGTGGTGAGCGTATCATGTGAGACGAGACCCAGGTGAGCATACAGCGTTCGAAGGGATGGGCACGTTACGGAGGAGTGTCGTCAAAGCTTCGACGGTTCAGGCGGTCGGGCTCATTGGAGGCGAGGTGTGAAAAATCCCTGAAGATATCGTGGTAGGTTTCGTCTCCTGTAAGAGTGCAATGCAAGCGAGGATGAACGGAGCAGGAAATGTTAAAATGGGAACCAAGATGGTCGAGCATTAATACATTTGTTTGTCCAACACAAGCTACACATCAATTGGTGCTCCAGATGGAAAGGCCAAACATTTTTAATCAACAGACAACGTGTCGGTGCAGGCGCGAGGTGTTCGAGCGGCGTTCGAACACCTCGCGTGTTCGTTGTGAGACGGATACCTTCCTGGGCGTATGGTCCCTCGGATTCTCGCATCTCTTCATACATCCTCGCCAGACGCAATCTGTTTCCAAAAACATCTTGTTAGTTATACTCCATTTGCTTTGGTTTCGGCTCACCCTCGAAAGTCTTTCCAAATGAGCATTTGATCGATTGTACGGGATGTCTAAATACGAAAACGGCGATGGTGGATCAAATTAAACTTGGGATGGAGTGGGGAAAGATGCTCTTCCTTGATTCACAAATGAAGATATTTTAAGGGAGGATGGTGAGGGAAGGATAGAGGGAATGGTTGTAGAGTATATGAAGAGTGAGTTTGCGTTCCAGACTCCACCCCATTCCAACTTCATGATTTTTGACTTGTTTCACTCAATTATAACACACTAGAAGCACCCGCTCCCGTAGAGAGTGGCCAGGGGGGTTATGTTATTATCCTTATTCAAACATGTAATTCAAACGAACTCTCCAAAACACCCCTCGCTACGTAATTCAAAACACGTCACTGCACTGGAAAACGTGGGGAAATGACTGGACAGGAATGCTGTGCAGTATTGTGAAGGGTGGGGACTTGTAATACCTTTCCCACCTGGAGTGGTGCTATTCGATACACATTTACATAAAGAATTTGGATCCCCCCCCCAACCCCTTTTCACAATCAAGACCACCGGCAAAGATAAAAACGCCCCTATGCACCAATTGGGGTCACGCTGATCCTACGCAGCAAGTTTGAATGTAATCGGCCCACAACTGTAGGAGAAGTAGCGCGACAAACACACGCACACCCGTCCGTGAATTATAGTAAGGATTATGCACCCAGTTTACAGGAAGTTCACCAGGATACGCACAATGTAACGATATCTGCATTCGCAGCCTGAACAGCAACGCTAAGAGGGTCCTGCCCAGCCTCGTCCAGAGCGAGCTGAGTTGCTCCGCGCTTCAGAAACAAACACACCTGCCTGAAAGCACAGAGTGTGGCCTCATTGAAACAGTCCCTTGGTGGATAACATTTCATTTCATGCATTCAATCACACTTAGTGCCACTTCAACAGCTTAGCCCAGGTACGTGCCATTCGATCACAGTTGGGTGCTATTCAACAGCTTAGACTGCAGTGCCTACCCGGTGTGGCCCAGGTACGTGGCGTGGTGAAGGGGGCTGCGCCCGTGGTCGTCCCGATGGTTCACCTTCGCTCCATTCTGCAGAAGGAACTCGCAGACTGCGAGAGAGTTCTGGATTGGATGGACACCAAGCGTTAATTGTGAGTATAACATCACCAATGGGCCTCGAGTAACTACCACTCATTAGCATCACTTTTGTGGACATACTGTTGACGTGCTGGCAGGATGGCCTAGAGCAGGGGTTCTTAACCGGGGGTATGGGACTCAATCTCTGAATATTTGTATATATTTGATTTATTAATTTATAGTTGGTTAGAATGTTAGATTATAACTAGCACTGTTATTCAATATTTTAAAACCACACATTAAGATCTCCCCTTAATTTTCATGAACGAAATAAGCAGAAACAAATAATGATTTTTCTAAAACTAAATGATATTTGGCAACCCTGACACGAACGTCTTTCGACTCTTCCCCGTGTTTTGAATTTGACAGTAGAGCTGTAGGCGTGGTCGGGGTTCGACTGCTCTCTACGTCCATCCCTTCTTCACATTTTTCTCGTGAGTGTCTTTATATTTCTTCTGCATGCATTGTCTCTTCTATGCCTAAGATTGAGTATTAGATGTTTAAATATTATTAGGCATAGGATAATTATGCATTCCCTAATGTGCAAATGATAGGCCTTTGGCCTTTATTTTTTTTAGCTCAAATACTTATTTTCCTAAGTTACTTGTACCGGTACTTAATCCAATATTTATTTTGAAATGCATAATTTTTGCAGTTTATAGTACATATTTGGATGCATATTTAGCCATTTTAAGTGCAGGCTATATTTATCATAAGCCTAATTATGATTATAAGATATGGTAAGTATAACATGGTTATGGGTTAGTAGGCTTATTGGTGGCAAGGGGAGGTGGTTTTCATGGGAGTCTTAATATCATTTTGCATTTTTCTCATTGAAGCCCAATTTAATTAATGATGCTGCTCGCACTGGTTTTCCTAATGTGACATGGTTCTGGTAGCAATTAACTGTTTTAGGAATGACACAAATGTATTACTTATTATTATTATTTATTTTTTTAATAATTTCTCGGATACTGTTGTTCCATAAAAAAAAAAAAAAATCATGTATTATTTGAATTTTCATTACCGGTATGCATTTTACAGTTTTTGTATTTTTTTCTTTCACAGATTTGTTGCAAAATGTCTGTCAAAAAACGGAAGTGGAATGATTCATATGTTGGTTTTTGGCTTCACCTGTTTGACAGAACGAGATAGAACTGAAAGACCCCAATGCATGATTTGCAATTTGGTAATGAGCGATGGAAATTTGAAGCCATCAGGACTGAGAGAACGTCTCGAAAGCAAGCACAGTAATCATGTTGGCATATCGATTGATGCTTTTAAGTTGAAAAGAGTTCGTTATGATCAGAAAGCAACTCTTTCATCATATGGGTTTGCTGCTCCTGGGAAACCTCTTCGAGAAGCCTCCTACAAAGTTTCGTACATGATTGCCAAAGAAAAGAAGCCCCACACGATTGGAGAGACCCTAGGGAAGCCCAGTGCACTGGAGATGGCTAAAATAGTGCTGGGAGACCCTTGTCCAACGACAGTGTACGCCAGAGAATTAAAGACATGAGTCAGGACATAACAACCCAAGTTGCCAGCGAGATTAAACAGAATCCTGCAAAAATCAGTATGCAGATCGATGAATCAACTGATGTTTCAAACCACAGTCAATTGCTTGTATTTGTACGCTATGCACATGAAAAGAACATCAAGGAAGAGTTTTTATTTTGTGAACGACTCGAAACAACAACCAACGCAGTTGATGTATTCAAGCTGATCCAACCGTTCTTGGATCGCCATGAGTTAGGATGGGATTTGATTGGGTCAATTTATACGGATGGAGCTCCTGCCATGATTGGCAAAAAAAATCTGGATTTGTTGCTGTGGTCAAGGAGAAAACTCCATATGTGCTCACCACACACTGTGTTCTACATCGCCAAGCTTTGGCATCCAAAACATTGCCAAAGAAACTTAAAGAAGTGATGGGAATAGTTGTGCAAACAGTCAACTTTATTCGTGGACGTGCATTGAATCATCGGCTATTTCAAAAATTCTGTGATGAGATTGGAGCGGAACATAGCGTATTATTGTACCACACAGAGGTACGTTGGCTGAGTCGTGGCAGTGTTTTCAAATGTGTAGTGGAAATTCGGGATGAAATTGTTGAATTCCTCAAGCATCAACAATCCCCCCTAGCAAATCATTTTGAAGATGAACATTTTATTGTTAGCCTGGGATATTTGGCTGATATTTTTAGTCTCCTCAATGAATTGAACATGTCAATGCAAGGAAGGGACGTGGACATTATTCAAGCCAAGGGAAAAGTTGTCGCATTTACAAAGAAATTACCTATTTGGAGTCGCCGTATTGAAAGCGGAAATCTGGCAAACTTTCCAATCCTAGACAATATTGTAATTGGAGATGGTAAATCATTGCCTGCAGAAATACTTCAAGAAGTCAAGAACCATTTGGAAGTCCTATGTACAAATTTTGAAGGTTACTTCTCAGATTTTGATGATCTTAGCATCGAATCTGTTTGGATCCAAAACCCTTTCTCGTTTGATATCTCGAGATTGAGTGACAACGATTCAGCAAAGGATGATTTTATTGACTTCCAAGAAGACCCAAGAAAGAAAGCTGATTTTGAAAGGGCTGGGATGGATGTCAAGCAGTTTTGGTGTGAGCAAATCGCAGCTTACCCAAACTTGGCTATGAGGGCAATGAATGTTTTGGTTCCCTTCACAACTAGGTACCTTTGTGAAACAGGATTCTCTGCATTATTAAATCTGAAATCAAAGTGGAGAAATCGACTTGATGTATCAGATGACATGCGAGTAGCATTGTCAGTAACTGTACCCCGATTCCATATTTTGATTGCACAAAAACAACATCAGATATCTCACTAGATTAGTAAGAGTGTGTGTTATGGAGTCGACATATTGAAAAACTGCACATTCAAGTTTGTTTTCTTCTTTTGTGTAATAAAACTCAACTACAAGAAGTAAAGTTGCTGATTTATAATCTGAAATAGGTGAATCAAAGTTATGTTGTAAAATACTTGTCACTGCTTGTATATTTGCAATTTCTCAGTTATTTTTTTTTTTTTTTGTAAATATATATATGATAAATGCTTATGATTGCCTTTCATGTTCTATTCCTAGCTATCCATATCTAAAATAAATTCAAGCTATTGACATCTTTGGAATTCATACTGTCAACAAATAGGATGATGATGATGATGATTTAGACAGTCAAGCGAAGGGGGTATGGGACCATGTTGGGCAATCCATTGGGGGTCTGGAATCATCAAAAGGTTAAGAACCCCTGGCCTAGAGGCATGCACACTTGCTTATGAGGCATCCAACTTGGGTTAGAATCTCGGCTTCTCGCAGTCACGTTGAGGCATCAATGAGTGTGCCATCCCTCGGACGGATGTTAAACTGGGTGGTCCCGTCTGCCAGCATTAGCCGTTGGATGATGAAGACCTCACAGTGTCCTTTGCAAAGACTAGGCGAGTTATCGCCGGCACAAATTACATATTCCTACTCCACCCTAAAGAGGACATTGCGTCAGTGACACAGCCGTACCCTCAACCAATGATCTACTCACACCCCTGTGCTGCATACGCAAGAAGTGATGACATAACATGTTCAGAGTAAACATGCTGAATTGTGGGTGAATACCGCACGTTGCAAAGCAAACAATGACACAATCAAAGATTTGGAAGAATAAGCACGCGTTCAGTTTGGACACATTCATCGACCCCAATCATCGAGCATCATACCCCGATCACGGCTTGAATGAGAGGCGTCGTTCCCTCGGCTGTCCGATGCACGTAGTTCACGTCTCCTCCGTGAGCGATGGCGAGAGCCAGTGCCCGCAGATCCCCGCACCGTGCCGCACCGTGCAAAGCCAGACCGGCGTCCCACTCCACGCAATCTTCAGATCCCTCCTTCAATTCTGCTTCACTCCGTCCCTCCTCCTTACCTGTGAACAACATCAGAGTAACCGCTGGATGCGTAGAGGGTTCTGGTACATGGTAAACACCTCAAAAGCAATTATTCTGGCACTTACATCATGACCAACTCAGGCTTCCTCTGATGACCAAATTCTCCTGTTTGGTAGCCACACGGGCAATGTATAAACAGCGATATCATTCGGGTGCGTTTCACTGCATTTTGTCCTTCAGCTTATCCTTCCCTCGTTGTGCCGTTGTACTTAAGTTCAGGTATCACGTGAAAATAACGAGTGTTGTGCTCTTGCCCAATGATGACAATAGAATTACGACACAAACGAATTTAAGTTCTTGCAACAACCATCACCGTTTCTTGCCTGTGACCTCGCGAGAAGAGTCCTGCGATTCCAGATCGGACTTTGCTGCCGACCGAACCACGGGTTCAAAACCAGGTCTCGACTTCCCACTGAGCCTCCATCGCCTCAGAGCTCTCCGATGGCCACCACCAACCTCCGTCACCTGCTCTAAAACCACGTCTCGCCGGTCGCACTCACAATTTCTTGGTTCCGTCCCACCCCCTGCTTCCTCACCATTTTTGTGCTCCGACACGGCTGTCTTTTGCCGATGCTTGACCCCTGGCTCTGTTTCCGCTTGCTCGTCATCCTGCTGAACACCCGCCTCATCCACATTGCTTCCTTCTTTCCTGTAAACTCCAGGTTTCGCACCCCTGGGCCGTGGACAAAGAAACCTCCTCTCTACGTACTTGGCACGGATCCAGGTTTCTCGCTCTTTGCTGGGGATTTGGAGGAAAGGGAAGGGAGAATTGGAAGACGGGGAAGAAGTTAATGGATGAAAGACGTTTTGAAAAAGGGGGTAGTGGGATCCATGGATTTCCTCTCTGGCTCTTCAGGTACCTGTCCACCTTTAACAAGTTGAGGCCTCAGATTCGTGGAGGGTTCTGGTGACACTGCTGTGATTAAGGCACTGCTGATAGATTGGGATGCAGATTAACAGAGAAAGCTTCTTATTAAGTTTTTATGATTTTTTGCTGTCCGAACCTGTCTTTTTCAGGTACAGCATCACTTACACACTTTTAAATAAGTTACCCTTTCAGTTTGCTGTGAATTCATGCCACATCGTAAAAATGCCAAATCGCCACATCACCACTCACTTCACTTTCACCATTTAACATTGACAAGATAAAAATTCCCCCCCCCAACCCCAGCCCCCACCACTCGATTCTACTCACCAAGAGCTTTCCGGGACCGGCTTCTTTAATGTGGATGATTCTATGTTGCTCTCATAGATCTTGTTTATCTCACTGTTGCCAAGTTCACACATCAGCTAGCAACACGTGGGGAGGAATCGGTGGAGGAAGGTAAGTGATCGGCCGAGCATGAATGGTAGATTAATGTGTCGCACAGATAATTAATAGAAATCACAATGAAATAGTTAGAAAACGGGAAAACTTCAGAAAAAAGGAAAACTTTGAGTTAATACTCTTCGATCAGGGAACCATTTCTTTATTTACGAGCAAATACCACCCATCACTTTGCTGATGGGGATACTAAAGGGGGGGGGAGAAAAAGAGGGGGGGAGAAGAGTGAATGAGAGAGGAGAGAGGGGGAGCGAGGAGGGTGTTGGGGAAGGGAAGACAGTGTGAGGTGAGAGGAAGGGATGGCAGACATGTGGTGGAGCACTGATTACGATTCATACTGTCTTATCAAAATTATTCTGCATCGAATAAAAGTGAAGATGGAAACGAAATTACGTCTGAAATCCATTTTCTACCAGTCATGCTATAAACACAGGCCAGAGACAAAACTTGCCAAACGAATCCGGAGCCAAGCCGTGCAGCCACAAACACTGCTCGGACACATCTGAAGACAAACTCCCGTTCAGACATAAATCCCGCCCAGATGCGTCCGGGGCCAAGCTGTCCGGAGACAAACACCGCCCGGACGCGTCCAGAGCCAAGCTACCCGGAGACAAACACCGCTCACACATGTCCAGAGACAAACTCCCGTCCAGACATAACCACCACCCGGACACATCTTGGCAATCAAGCACTCAAGGAAGCACTCCAATTAAATGATTGATAAGGAACGGCTGGGCGAGGCTGTGGCTGCACACCATAAAGGATCCCTTTAACTTTAAAGCCGGTCTTCACCACACACACACAGCAGTTAAAGAAATAAAATGAATTCGTTCAAATAATGACTTTATCCACAAAAGGGTTGCTGTTCAACATAGAACAACCCTGGAGACATCGCAAAGTTTAATTGCCCGTGAAATAAACATAGCAGATAATCGGCCATGTTGCCTGCTCGTCTGTGCACGCGTCACGTGGTACATCATTCGCGGTCCACGCAAATGTAATAGCTTTATTTTTAAAACGGCTGTTTTTCACCAGATTTGCTTTGATTCCCTGTAGAGCACCTCACAAAACCTCCAGAAATATCAACACAGATCTTGCAGACGCTATGGATAGGCAGTCCCTCTGCGGGACAGAGCACGAGGTCTTGCAGTGAATGCATTAAATCATACAGCTCAATGAAGCTGGTTAATTTTGGTACGTCCCTAAATCCAAACAGTTGAAAAAGATACGTTTAATGCTTTGGAAATTTCACATGTTCTTGTGTATGTATGAAGGAGGGAACATCGCTTTGCTTGCTTACAGTAAATAGGTATATCAGCTTAGTTACAAGACTCGTTATTTCTATAAATTATTAGATTTCACAACAGATTTCGACACTTATTTAATCCAGACGATATCGGATTCTCAGAACTAAATTAATATCTCGATGATATACTTTAATTAGTCCGTGAGAGTAGATTGTGGAAAATCGTATCATGCAATGCTTGAAATCGCTCCAACCTCCTAAATTTGAAAACTACAGCGCTTACAAAAGCGACGTACACAACGATTCGTAGCTCTGATGAACAGGCATTGGATAATTATCTGAGTGAGACAAGTGAAGAAAAAAAAAAAAAACTTTATCGTGAAGAAATCGTTACGGCCTGTTCCAAGTCACGGCATGGTTGGGCAGGCCAAAAAAAAAACATGGCGGCTTCAGACCCCAGCGAAATTACCGAGGATAAACCTTCAGATCCAATGGAGAGCGGTAACCGAGGATGCGCCCGATGAAGGATATAACTATACAAGGCCGTTAATTATCTTCAAAAGGGGTGTTTTAATGAACCCAAACACCCAATTTTCAGTCATGCACTTCCTTGGAGTTTTCTTCATATGCATGCAATGCTTCAGGTTGCCTGCTTTCATGGTTTTTAAGTTATGGAGGAGGCACACACACACTTATTAGTGCAGGTTATACACGAGGAGAGAGTGGCAACCTGTCCAGGATTGTGCCCAATAACGCAGGAAACTGCTCCGGCAGCACCGACGCTCTGTACAGAGTATGGTCCCAATGGATGGTTGGAGACCGACCGACTTTGAGAGAGATTACAAACTTATAAAAGCAAGAGAAGGGCCGATGATAGGCGAGAGAGAGAGAGAGAGAGAGAGAGAGAGAGAGAGAGAGAGAGAGAGAGAGAGAGAGAGAGAGAGAGAGAGAGAGAGAGAGAGAGAGAGAGAGAGAAAGAGAGAGTGAAAGAAAGAGTGAAAGAAAGAGAGCATGGAGGAGGAGGGTAGAGAGAGTGTGGGAGGAATGGGAAGAGAAGGGATTTATGGAGCATGTAGGGAGGGAAGGTTAAAATACCACACTTGCATACGTATTAAATAGAAGGCCCCGATTAAAACCCTGAAGGACACAGAAACAGTCTCGCAAGGGACAAGTCAAAACACAAAAATAAGAAAAGAGCTAAAGCTGAAGGCAATGGATGTTCACGTACCTTAATGAGTTCGGGTTCCCAGGTATCCAAAGTGAGAGAGCGCACTTTGGACAGGTGGACCCCCAGACTCCTGCACACAAAGAGATATCGTTACCTTCAGTACCTTGTTCCACCCTCAGATCATAAAACGCCTCGTTTTCAAGAAGTGCCGTATCGATCTCACCGGTGTATTCCAGAGCATTCGATGCAGAGCGAGACCCCCAAGTTGATGGAGGCCCACCGGGCATCCTCCCTCCCGCAGTCGCAGCAGTACTGGTTTCCCCTCACCGCTTGTATCCGTCTCAGCGCCGAACACTTAGGGGGCTGAGAGATTACGGCCAAATGGGTGGTCACCCCAGGATTCTGCTGCAAGGTGTCGGAGCTAGCTCCCATCCCCAGCTGATTGACCTGAAGGTTAGTGTCCTCCGAGCTGGGTTGCTGTCTTGGGGAGGTTTCGGCCTGCTGAGATAATTGATATTTGTGCAAAAATGGGGAGGCAAAGAGAAACCAATTTGTCAACAAACCAAAAATAGGGCCTCGATAAGAATTCATGACACGAAAGCTACTAACAAAAAAATAAAAAGTGTGTGTATATATATATGTTGATGAAAAACAAACCCCGATGTTCAGTACTTGTGATACCTTTACCACCCACACCCTCTTATTTCAACAATCCATATCTATATAATTATACTCGCATCACTTTCAAAAGATCATCTTGATAAACCATCAATATAGGAGATTTCTTTGATATGAAGTCATGAAGTTCCAATTGAGGGGAGAAATACAAATGAATGTGACAACAAGTACAACCAAGAGCCAATCATGAGTTGCGAAGATACGGTACTTCACAAAGGCACGAGGAAGCGATTTTGATACAGACGGACAGAACTAAACCGAGCAAGTTTCCTCAAAAGGAGGAATGCCAATCATAAGCGAGACTCAGGAGTGAAAAAAACAACATGTAGAATGAATCGATACTCGTTTGTGTCTGAAAATACACAAAAGCACATTTCAAAAAGTTTTTAAAAAGTCAATCTGTGCAAAAAACAATCCGATTGACCCCTTGGAGATGGCAAGTAGGTCAAAAAAAAGAATCTTTTAAATGCCACTACAGACCATTTATGGGGCTAAAAGAGAGGACATCTACAATTTGTCAGATTGATGGTGCGCCCCCATCGACGCGACAGAAGAAGGGAGTGAAAGAAGTGAAATGTCCGTAAGTTTGGAACGGGCGTGGATCACACGTCGTCCATCGGATATAAACAGTGCATTCTGTCAGGATCTAGTTCCCGTGTCATGAAAAGAGGAGGCAAGCAACCGAGTCTCAGGACGAAGCCTCCGTCCTCTGACCCTCACCTCTTCCTGTCTATCCTCCGTATCGTTGTAGGCGAAGTTAATGCTAGTCTGCACGGCTCGCACCCACAGCTCGCGCAGCTTCTCCGAGTCTGCCTGGAGTACGCATGTCCTACGCAGACACATACAGACGCCTGGTTGGAATACCAGCTCACATATGCCTTCCAACTCTATCTCACGAGGATACATTTTTATTTATTTAGTTATTGTACACACAGTCGAGGCCCGTGGAAGTTCTTTGGGGATCTTATCAGACAACCTTCATCTACAAAAGGAATCAAGCTCAGATCTCTTGGGATTCATATTCACCGTCCATCATGCCGTGATACACTTGTGATTGTTCTAAGGGGTAATGCAACTGCAATATCAACACAGAATGGCAATATCATCCTTTTTTTTTTCTCTCCAAGGATAAGGTTCATGAAAGAGGTAGAGAATGAGATGCCGGTGCACTGATAATGAAGCAAAGAGGAACGGGTGGGAAAAGGACAAACGAGGCAGCAACGTGGTCCTGTGAAAGTGAAGCGGTTATGACGGGGTGACGGAGAGTTCAAACCAAAGAAAATCAAAAGGTAGGATAGAAACGGTCCGCGTAGAAGGGCCACGACCCAGAATGAGGGGATTCAATTCCCATTGCCTGACTTGGCTGGAGGAGATGTAACTTCAAAGCAGAATCGTCTCTCAGTCTCCTCGACGGGTTTCACGGAACACAACCGCAGATCCTCCACTACAACCGTCACAGGCTCCTGCAACCGCATCGCCACAATGAGTCATGCCAATAAATAAATAAATAAAACAGAGAAGAATGACAAACACCCATTTGCACCAACCACACCCCACAGCGACTGCGGCACAAAGACAAGACCGGTTTACGACAGAAGCATCGCAAGAATGTCAGAAAAAAACAATGTCACAGAACATTTTCCCACCTTGTACTTCTTCTGGTAAACCAATTGTTTGCTCTGAATGGAGAACCAACGCCTGAAATGCAGAAGTGAAAACCCAGATGTAAGTGCAGTGTGTGCGGACACACAGACTAGCTCAGAGGTAGCATACCTGCCTTCAGGTCGTCTCGTCTGGGTTTGATTCGCTATCCAACTGCAAACTGTCATTCTGGTGCTTTGCAGGCAAAGCATTGCACGAGTGCACATGCCGTCTCGCAGATGGGTCAATCACCCACAGGTCGTCCGCTCGTGCTTGCCGGTGGATGTTAAAGATCCCGTGATGCTTTTCAAAAAGAGTGGGCTATTGCGTGCCTGTGTCCTGGCCAAATTACACAGTCCTGCCCTCATGTATGACCAAGGATGGTTCTCACCATCCTACAGAAAAACTGATAGTCAGAAAACAGTGTGGACCATGGTCAGTTGTGGTGTGTGTTGGACTTGAAATACAAATACAAAGAAAGGTGCACAAGATAGGTGTGCGTCACTGACGGTGGGACACGTGAGCACACAATCTCCGCACGTCCCACCTGTTCCACGTTTTAAATGCGTTGCTTGCACGCTTAAAGAGATAGCCCTCCAGCACAACCCCTTGGGAAATGTCCGGCCGGAGCTCAATCGTTGCTTCCCTCCAGCAGGGATCCTGAGGAAAGAGGATGCAAAAAGAAGGACAGCAAATGAGGGTGGTGAGAAAGTACAGGGAGCGGTGAGGCTAAAACGTCAAGGTGAACGCAAAATGAGTACGAGGTGACCAAAATGTCACCATCGCATCGTGATACATTGACCAACAGCAACACACCGAGTGTGTAATTTGCCAGCACCTGCATTTCCACAGAGACGTGACGAGCCTCCATCTCCTTCCTTTCCTGGCTTGCCACCTGTCTGAACTCATCGAGCTGTCAAGGAAAGTGGTAGAGAGAAGCGCAATCGAGAGAAGACTTGAAAAGAGCGGGAAGCTAAAACTTCCACCGTGGTGCAGTTGTCAGCATCAGGAGCAAAGGCAAATCATATTGAAAAATAAAAAAAACATGCCACTTAATAAAGTCAGATGAAGGGGTTACTGTTAGAACCTTTACGTTCAGACAGGTGTCCATTACAAGAAGCCAACCTTTTGTATACTATCTTTTAACCAAACACACCGAGGCTCATTGGAAGAGAAGGAGGCCAGAGGGTCTAAAGCGGAACATGGTAATGATGGAAGGGTGTGGATCAAGTGGATGAGGGACAAACGAGGTTTTTTATTTATTTATTTGTTTGCTTACAACACCTTCAGGTCTTTGATCTACGAGGAGAGTCGAGGAAATTCTCTTAAAGTCAGGTTGCAGTGCCCTCGTTTCAGGTCCCTTACCTTTACGGCCAGCTGCTTCATTTCAGGTTCCAAATCATTCAGCCAATCGTATCCCTGATGGAAGAAGGTGAACTGCGCACGCAGATAAGAGCACACCTGCATGGAGAGGAAGGTAAAAGCGATGGATTGCCATGATACATTTTGTTTGCATCACAAAAATGGAACATTCACAGATGAAAGATGTAAAGGTAGGAGTGCAGGCGAAAGCAAGAAATCATGTGAAGATCCGCAAGAAGCAGAAGGATGAATAGTTCTGTACGAGCCGGACACACACTCAGACAAGTTGAGAAAACAACTGCACTGCGACACAGGAACACTTATAAATAAACCAAAATGGTCATTTCTTCAGTCTCTTAAACATGCGGTGAAAGTAACTAATCTTATGCTGTGGATACTTACAGAATCGAGAACCACCAACTTATTCTTTGATTGCAAGTCGTGAGTCTGCAGGGACACACGCAGTCACATTAATGGAGAGACCCAGCTCGGGATCACGGGTGTAGCCAATGGCGATTCTGGATGGGGCGTGTGACTTTGTGGGCATGCCTGAATGAGGTGTTCCAACGCCGCGTGCCTGTACGACTTGCGAGCCGCGAGGTACAGGTTGCATGCCTCCTCTGCCTCGTGCGGCCGCGTACGTGGTACTTGGGCGTGCCGGACTACAGTCATCTCCAGCTCGTCTGCCGCTCGCTCGAACGAACGCCGACTCTCCTTGAACCCCTTCATGTCTCTGTGCAGCGCGAAGAGTTACAACGGCGACGTTGGCCTTAAAAACTGAGCCAAAAACATTCGAGGAAATGCACAAGATTCATGTCACGTGACATGCAAGGTAATTATTCTCAAGCACGGAGAAGTTGTACAAAGGTCGTAAACCACTCTTCAAGAACAATCGAGGGAAAGAACCACCTCGGTGACAATGAAAGTTTGACCCTCCGAGTGCTTCCTGAAACATCAGCATTTGGAGAAAAACCCACAATGCAGTCACACTTGTCGGAATCGGTCACGTCCCGGTCAGTCTCGCGAGTACAACTGTCAAGGCATCCTCATCATCATCCCCTGCAATATCAGATCAGACAAATATCTCATTATTCACAAGTTCGACTACAAAAGGTCACGTGATCGTCAGCGTGATCAAAACTGGTCCTCCCCCGAGAAAGAGTTCACACGATTCCGCCCCCCCCCCACCCCGATAAACCAGACCTTCCAATCACAGTCACTGGAAGAACGAGATTTCATCTCGTCTCAAACCTATGAGGCAACATCTGCCGTTGCCTCAATCTCAGGAGGTTTGCACACCATCCATGGACAAATTATTTAAATACATGGACAACCCACAGAACCAAAGTCAACCCATCATCGCACATCATGATCAATGAAAATTTAATTTAAGCACAAGGATATTTGACTTCGTGTGCAAAGAGCGTTTTGAAACTCACTCTTTTATGAAAGTCTGTAGATTGGTCCGGATGCACCTCTGGGCTTGATCATAAAGGATCTGGATACAAAATACTGAGTGTTAAATGAGTGTCCTGCCTGAGTGTGACAACTACATGCAGATACAAGTGAAGAGAACAGAGAAACTCCATTAACAGCAATTAGCACAAACCTGTTTTTCTTATCAACGCCTATAAAAGCTCACATTTGCACAGCTACACTTGCAGACATGAGAAAGACTTGTACAAGTGCCCGATGCAAAGAAAGGAAGGAAATAAAGCACGGACTAAAAGAGGCCGAGGTAAAGGACGACAAACACCTGCGCACCAAATGATATCCCACCAGCTCCTCCAGTCCTTCAGAGAAATGCTTCAGAGTATCCTGCAAAAGAGGCAACGAGAGCAATCGCTCCGTTCAGGAAACGATTCGTAAGGAAGCACACAAAATGGTCATAAAGCGTTTTAAACTTGGCACAGCAGCACTCGTCTCGACTCAAAAGTGGTGAGAAATTCTCTCCTCGAGTCGGCTCCGAACGTCTACCGACAAGGATGTCCTACGAGCGGTACTGTCGTCCGGAAAAATAACAGCAGTCTCATTACAAACTAGAAGGGCACACGGTAGAGCGCATACCCTCCACCATGCAATGCTTGATCCAGTCGAACATATCGGGCCAAAGACATTTTTGAGATATCGTGCTGTGTATCGTTTTTTTTTAGCCCTATCTCTCAAAGGTTTATAATCATTTAAAAAAATTATCGGATCTGGATCTTCACCAAAATCTAATCAGTTCGTCCTTGTCACATACCCAACCTGTCCACAAAATTTCATCCTGATCCGTCTGCAACTTTTTGACATATCCTGTACACAGACAAACAAACAAACAAACAGACAGACAGACAAGGGAGAAAACATAACCTCCATCTTCGATGGTGGAGGTAATAATAGGATCTAGTTTAAAACATGTCTTTGAAAGGACTGATACCAAGCTGTTAGACCCGCATGCCCCCCTCCCATACCACGAGTGAGACCCACATGCCTCCCCACACCGCGAGCGAGATCCCACCCCATCTCTGCAAGCGAGACCTAACCCCACGAACAAGAGCAAAGTTCTCGTTCTGCCTACTTCTAACATGGCTGGAAAATTTGTGTTCTCATCCAAGCGATCGATTCACGAATCCTCAGATTCAGGGCCGTAACTGAAGGCAGATTCTTGGTTCGGCCTCAAAATCTTTTCAGGTACACCAATCAGATACTTTCAAAGACTTGAGTATCGAAGTAGTACGTATACTCAAACCATAGATTTCTGAATTATATATATCCCTCATCCAACGAGAAAAGCCTCTTGAGAACAAAGCAAAAACGGAAATATATTCATAGGCTCTGAAATTTGGGGTTGGGCTCGCCTACCCAGTCTACCCAGAAAGTTAAGGCCATGCTTGGGTACCAGGTTCAATTCCTGTACTCCGTTCCAACGTTCATGTTACACATCTAAACGATATACAAGTACGCTGTTGTACATACTCAGTGTGCTCGCCGTCGCTTTGCTGATTGGTTTAATCAAAGACAGCATGTTGTACTTCAGAAACATATTGCATGTCTGTTTGCGAGCGTCAACGACGATGTAAAATTAAATAAAACAGGAAGAAAAGAAAAAAAAAGGATTTTCTTTTTTTTTTTTACAACACATAGTAGTTGCTGCTGTGGTGGCTGTGGTTGTTGTTGTTGCTGTTGTGCTCCTTCAGTGTCCTAAAGTCTAAACGGTTCCTGTTGTCGTGGAATAATCAATGTTACTGTTGCTGGGTGTGCGCTACCGCTCGCCACGTCGCCACAGGGCGAATCCCCCTTACCTGTGGCTAATATTTTAAACCACCCATTAGCCACTGTGGCTAATCCATGTTTTAGTGGTTTTTTTTTTTTTACCAGTTTTAGACGAATTTTGGGTGATTTTAGCACAGAATTCAACCTTCGTTTAGACGGCCGAGACGGCCGCCACTTTGTATGTTTTGATTAAGGGAATCATGCGTGATTTTGTACAAGCTTATATATACTAACTTTAGCAGTTTTAAACTAGTTTCTCGTAAAAAAAAAAAAATAAAAACGACCGAAATTACGCATGATTCCCATCTCAAAATTTTATTTACATTTTTTTTTTCCCAGAATGATTCGACATCATTCGGCGCTACATGCTTCGTTGGGTCAGTGGTTGCCAGGAGAGTTTTGACACAATCAGTAGTAGCACCTGTAGTAGGATGAGTTTGCTTGGATGAGAGAGTTTGTTTGGATGAGTGAGTTTGATGGGTGACTTTGGCTGGTTGGATGAGTGAAGTTGACAGGTGAGATTGGTTGTATGAATGAGTTTGATGTGTGAGATTGGTTGGATGAGCGAGTTTGATGTGTGAGATTGGTTGGATGAGTGAAGTTGACTGGCATGAGGTTGGTCCAATCCTGGTCCACAACCACCCCCATCCCCCACTACCACCTACTAAAGGCACAACAACCATACCCCCCGCCCCCAACACACACACACACACACACACACACACACACACACACACACACACACACACACACACACACACACACACACACACACACACACACACACACACACACACACACAATCACCACCTCCCCTGATGGATGTTCATTCAACCAATCTCACCCATCAAACTCACACATCCAACCAATCTGAACAATCCAACTCACTCATCCAACCAACCTCACCCATCAAACTCACTCATCCAACCAATCTGAACAATCCAACTCACTCATCCAACCAACCTCACCCATCAAACTCACACATCCGCCTTAAAATGAACTTATTTCATATTGCTAAAAAAAAAATTTTTGAATAAAATATGTGGCTATTCCCTTTCTCCTGTGGCTAATCATTCTAAACCTGGATGAGCCACAGTGGCCAATTCCTTTTGAAAGCCAGAGCACACCCAGTGTTGGAACCGCTGCATCGAGCTCATGTTCGCACCTCTTCTTCTTCAATCCCAGAAAGACTGGCTTTTAAGACAGGAATTATTTGTTCCCAGCAAAATGATTCTTAGCTTTCCAACCCTTCAGAATGAAGCGTGACGGATACACACACACACACACACACACACACACACACACACTCACACACACACACACACACACACACACACACACACACACACACACACACACACACACACACACACACACACACACACACACACACACGCGCGGACGGATGGACACTTCTCCTTTCCGTGATCGATAAATCAAGGAAGTGGATATGAATCATCGACTTAGACCAGCCTGGTGACAAAAAGCAGAAGCCAAAGTAAATAAACAAATCCAAATAAGGAGAGGAAGCGCTTAATGGGGCAACAGTGTGCCTGCCAGTCGAGCATGAAGCACAAAAAGGGCTACCTGCATACACCTGTTCGGCAATACCATGGAGAGAGAGACAGAGACAGAGACACAGAGCGCAGTGAGTGCAAGGTTACCACTAGAAGCTGGTCCTTGTGGCAATGGCTGGCGAGTTCCTTTATGCTGCCCAGAAAAAGCTTGTTGGCGACGTTGTAAGCCTTGCCTGCCTCGATCATCCCTCCACAGAGCTTCACCAGCTGGAGTGAAAAACGGGGGAAAAAAACCAACAAACAAACAAACAATCCCATGAGACGACAACGCACGAGTAATACACGACACAATGGTTCAATTGTCTCCGGTCGCCATGGATACACCCATCCGAAGGAGCGCACAAGTGGATCAGTGTTTGGTACGTGGACAACGACCCTTGTGTTGAGGTGGAAAACTCGAGTTCAAGTGCCGAGTCCCTCATGCCTGGTCATGCGTGACGTGTGAGCGACAGCCGCACGACCCTGACAACCCCCCCCCCCACCCGGGGTCCTCCTACCTTATCCAGCTTGGTCTCCAGATCTCCAACGCCCATGTCCACCACCTCCAAGGACGCCCTGAACGGGGGACAGAACGCACAGTCAGGGGACGTGTACACAGCGGTCCGCGCTGACGTGTCCGCCAAGTGCGCGCGCGCACACACACACACACACACACACACACACACACACACACACACACACACACACACACACACACACACACACACACACACACACACACACACACACACACACACACACACACACACACACACACACACACACACACACACACACACACACACACACACACACACACCGGAACCTCGGCGAGTCCTTGAGACACTCCTCCAACTCATCCGTGAGCGTCATGGCGAGTACCGAGGCGAGTACCGAGCCGGGTACCGAGCCGAGTACGGAGCCGAGTTCCGAGCCGAGTCCGGGATCCTGTACGGGGCGTGAGAGACACGTCGGGACAACCGGATAAAAGGGCGAAGGGAAGTGAGCGCAAGTCGTGCGACGCGATGACAGTTGAAACGTTGAGATTTCAAAGAGCGAATGTAACTAGTAGTGAGGGATCGGGAACATGGCGGACGAGGGAACCACTCGCCGTTCTACTCGAGGTGGACGTGATGACACGGAACCTTCGGACTGAGCTGAGGCGGCGAAACCTCGGGGAACTCGCGCGTCACCAAATCTCGCGATACCTCGCTCGAGCGTTTAAATCAGTTATATCGCAGAGCTCGGCTCTTCATCCGCTCTCATTACAATGTTTTATTTTTGAAACGGATCATAATCACAAGGTCAAAATAAATACGTCCGACCAATCGGTGATCCACGTTTGTTAAATATCATTTGTTTCGATTTTCCTCACAGACGCGCGATCGCCAGGAGGGGGCAGCAGATTCATCCGCATTCCTGAAGGGCCGTTCGTCCGAAGTCGCCCCGCCCCCGTTTCGGACTCACCCCGCCCCCTGTTAGTCTGGCCCCGCCTACTTCGGAGATCTCTCCGCCCCCTTTCGACCTCGCTCCTCCCACTTCGTACTGTTTTTCCATTCCTTCGTTGGTGTGTTCTGCTCAAAGACAGCAGCCTCCTCCAGGACTGTCGAAGCAGTTTGTATCGGCAATTGGGTTGTCCTGCGTACGTGGTTCGCCATTGCCTTCCTCGCAGGAGTTCAGGAAGGCATTTGGAATTTGTTCAGGCCATCTATAGCGATGGCCCAATTGATATGTCTCACTTTTGTGGACACTTTTTGTCCAAACTCAGCATTTGGTGTAAAACAACCGGTGTTGGGGCACTCCTCAATATCCAGGAGGAACCCGGAGGCAAATATGCCCAAATAAGGAGTGATATCACATTTATGACCAAATATGGTAAAAAGAAACAATTAATCGTCTGTCGTTTTGAACGAGTAACGTACGTATCCTGTCATGTGAAACCAAATTGGACACGATGCTCAGTTTCATCCGAGCAAATCAAGATGGCAACTGGAAACGTCATCTGGATGTCTTTGCTGACTTGCTGCTTTGGCTTTTACCATGCAGGACCATGCTTACCATGCAAAATTGGGGCAAAGTCACCAGTGTATCTAACAGAAACGACTAACTTGGAAAACAACTGCACCAGGGTTCATGTAGAGGAGGGCAAACTTTGTAGTGAACAGAAAGTTCTCATCAATTTAACCAGGTGATCAATTTAACCAGGTGTCCACAGACCAAGCTACTGAATGCAGGTGAACAGAATGTGCAAGCTCTCAAATGGAATGATTGGCATCACCAGAAATGATCCAGCTCGCGACAAGTCATGTGCAACACGGTGTGAGAAAGCAGCGATACCAGGTGATGTGTCCAGTTGTTTGGACTTGAAGATGAAGATATGTCGACGCACAGAAATGGTCTCCAATATATATTCTCTCTCTCTCTCTCTTTCTCTCTTTCTCTCTTTCTCTCTTTCTCTCTTTCTCTCTTTCTCTCTTTCTCTCTTTCTCTCTTTCTCTCTTTCTCTCTTTCTCTCTTTCTCTCTTTCTCTCTTTCTCTCTCTCTCTCTCTCTCTCTCTCTCTCTGAAAATACAGTGTACAATTTGAACAATTCAATGTGCTGCGGGTCCAAGTGCCTCCAGATCATGAAGACAGTGACGATGAAGAGGTCTCAGACAACGATCCCATGCTCATTGTTGTGCCTACCGGTGATGTAGCGACTAAAGTGATAGCCACGGATATGGGCAGTACAAAGGAGAAAGGGGACTTTGTCGAGAAGAGGATAATCTCAAAAACTGTACCATTCTTGACTGCTTTGCCACAGAACAATTCAAAGACATTTTTGTTCAGATTCTGCAACCGGTCCAGACGGCATCAGCCCACGTGTCCTAAAAAAAAACTGCTCTGCTGCTCTTGCTCACCCTCTCTCGGTTCTGTTCGCACTCTCATTTGCTCAAGGTCATCGACCATCTGCTTGGAAATCAGCAAACATCACCACTCTTCATAAAAAAGGTGCAAAAACAGATCCCTGCAACTACAGACCAATCAGCCTTCTCCCAATCATCTGCAAGGTTATGGAATCCATCATCGCTTCAGACATTAAATCCTTCCTCTTCTCCAATGGCTTGATTTCCGATCTTCAATTTGGATTCAGACCAGGTCACTCTACCCTGGATATTCTCCTTCAGCTCTCCCAACAATGGATGGAGGTCCTCAATACCGGACATGAAATCACAGCCATCTCCCGAGACATAGCACGTGCCTTCGATATAGTCTGGCACCCTGCCCTGCTCACCAAACTCTCTTCCTGTGGTATCCAAGGACACTCTCACTATGTCTCTCCAAAAGGACTGTCTGGAACCCCCCCCCCCCCCATCTACTTTTTCAACAATCCTCTTGAAGAAGTCCTTTCATTCAAGCTTCTGGGTCTCACTATCTGCCACGACCTTTCCTGGGAAAGTCACATTTCCAATCTGGCCTCCAAAGCCAGTCGTCGACTGGGAATCCTCCGTCGTGCAAAGTCCTTCCTCGGCCCACCTGAGCTCCTGACCACTTACAAAGCTTTCGTCCGCAGCCTGATGGAGTACTGCTCTCCCCTCTGAGCTGATGTTCCTGCCTCCCACCTTTCTCAGCTTCACTCTGTGGAAACCAAGGCATTTTGGATCATTAGTATCTCCCGCAATGAGGCTGAGTCCTTGGGCCTCTCACTCTCTCACCGCAGGCAGGTTGCTGGTCTTACTGTCTTCCACCGTCTCCTCTCTGGTCTCGCCCCCACTGCTCTGTCTGCGATATTTTTTGTCTGCGATGTCCCCCCATATTTCCGCAGGACGCTCAAGGTCCGCCAGCAACCCCCTTCTGGTAAAACTACCAAAATCATGAATCACTGCTCACCTGCTCTTAGTACAATCAACTAGTATGCCGAAAAATCCATCCAGGCTGCAGTATGTTACTTTGACAGGTATTTAGAACTTGACAGGCATTTAGAACATTCCGTCAAAGAACCAACTCAGCATAAACGCACAAAGCAAGTAAAGGCAAGAAGACCGTTCGCAGAGTAATTGGTGATGGATCCACTCCATTTCCTACTGTACGGGTTAACTTCCTCACCGAAGGAGCCAACAAAGCTGATCTTGCAGAATTTCTGCCACAAAAAGTTCCAGCATGCAGGAAAGACCTAAGACCTGACCAGGAGCTGGTGGTCTCAGATGAGGCCCTCTCCACAAAGACAGGAGCAGTTCCACACCTGACATATGCAATCATGAAGACACACGCACCAGACTCATCCCACATTGCAATGATGCTACTGAAGAAGGAGCCACGCAAGTGAAGTAGTTGTTGTTCACCGGGATACAGATATCCTGTTGCTTCTGTTGCTCTTTTTGTAATACAGGAGCTCTAATGAAGAGAGAAAAACAACCAGGATGTACATTCTGTATGTACAATAGCACAAAGCCTGCCGGTTATGGGTTTTGCGAAACAACTTGGGATTCCATGCTCGTACTGGTGGTGGCACCAAAACTTGATGGTTTGTTGGGAAGGCAAAAAATAACTTGTTGGAAATTATTCATGGAACACTCATAAAATTACTGTCCCTGGATCCACTTCAATGGTTCGTTCAACACTTCTGACATCGAGCAGTTTGTGTGATAGCTCGAAGGTGCACCAGATCCAATAGGAGGAGTTAATATGGAAAGGTGTGTCCTTTTTGTGAAAAGGAAACCTACAATGGATGCATTAGAAGTACAAACTAAAAGGGCAAACGTTCAATCATCCAAATGGTCACAAGCACTGCACACGGAACACTCAGGAAACATGGCATTGGAAACTGAGGGCTGGAACCAAAATGGCAATACACTTGAAATGGAGTCATGTGGTGGCCAGGTACATGCGGTTGTAAACACAAGAGCAGGTCTGCACATCGTAAATGTGTCAAACTCAAACAAACGTGTATCTCTGCTAGTGGATGCGATGCTGAAGATTGCTGCAATCCTGCAGGACAACCGAGTGAACACACAATTGACTGGAGGGATGTACGAGTACATGTACAGGAAGGAGACCGATCGTACACCTGAACATCCATATTGTTGTGGTTATGGAGAAGACCACCATTTGCATTGAGAGACACGTACCATTTTCCCCAGACAGACATTTCTTTAGTTTGGACTTAGACAGATTTCCTGCTCACCAGATTCTCTCAGTGAGGGAGCCTCGTGAGTGGAGGAAGCCAATGGGCCGACCACGTGCCTCGTGGTTGCAGCAGGTTGATTGGCATCTCAAAGAGATGGGGATGGGCCTGGCATCTGCCTGGAGGATGGCCAGACGGAGGCCCCTGGAGTACCAGCAGAAAGTGGATGCCGCGACGCACTGCTCCGGCGCATGCTCCCATACCTGACCCTGATCTGACTAGATAGATATATAGATATATAGATATATAGATATATAGATATATAGATATATAGATATATAGATATATAGATATATAGATATATAGATAAATAGATAAATAGATAAATAGATAAATAGATAAATAGATAAATAGATATATAGATATATAGATATAGATATATAGATATATAGATATATAGATATATAGATATATAGATATATAGATATATAGATATATAGATATATAGATATATAGATATAGATATAGATATATAGATATATATATATAGATATATAGATACATAGATATATAGATATATAGATATATAGATATATAGATATATAGATATAGATATAGATATAGCCTGGTGTGTTGGCGCAGTGGTTAGGGCAGCGGCTTGGGATCCAAAAGGTCCTGAGTTCAAGCCCCATTGGGCCACTGAATTAATACACCAGGGGGTTGATATACTGGGCCGGTGTATACCCCGGTTAAAATAGGTGTACCATATCCCTGTGTCGTAAGAGGCGACCAGGGTTGCGTCAGGAAGGGCATCCGGCGTAAAACATGTGCCAAATCACTTTGCGGATCATACGGATGATCCGCTGTGGCAACCCCTAACGGGAGCAGCCGAAGGAGGAAGAAGAAGATATATATATATATATATATATATATATATATATATATATATATATTTATATATATATAAATATATATATACATACATATATATATATATATATATATATATATTTATATATATATATATATATATATATATATATATGATAGATAGATATAGATATAGATATATAATGTTATTGAGTAATATATTGTTGTGGTTACCAAATTCGCAAACCACCATTCAGGTCCCTTAGGTGAGGTATCTCGGTAAGTACATGTGTAGTTAGGCCCAAACCCGTTGTCTAGTGGGAATACATGTCATTTATGCGTGCTGCGACTCTTCAGGATAGCCGTTTTTCTTTTACTATCTTTATTTTGGACCAACCGCCATGATTACCACCACAACCACAACATCAACCACCAACCACAACGCCGCTTCACCACAACCGCCACGACCTTCCCGTCACACCTCGCAACCGTAGCATCGCCACCGTTCTTGCCCCGCTGTGGGTACCGGTGTTGGACTCGTGCAGGGCGCGCGTCGAACAGCGTGTACAAAATCACGGATTTTGTGCTTCAAAAACGGATCAAAAACGACACACGCCCACTTTTTGCCGTCCAATCGGTGAGCGAGGGGCGATTTGGCCCCGCCTCCAGGACGATCGATATATGCAAATTTGTGGATCAAAAAGCCTTCACGCCCACTTTTTCTCGGGCCAATGGGGAGCGAGGTGAAAGGTCAAAGGGAGGGGGTCAAAGGCGAAGCTACGGGGGGGGATAAAAGGACCGTGTTCATCAGTCAAAAGAGGAGAGTCCAAAGAAGAGTCCAGAGTCGGAGAGTCCAGAGGCGGAGAGGCGGAGAGTAGGAGAGTCGGAAGCAGAGGGTCAAGACTTCGCGGGCGGAGGAGCTGCTCGTCGTGTGCGTTGGAGTCGGAACGGAGGGGACGAGCTGTGGAAAGGCGGCGACACCAGACGAGGGGGTGCTCGCGTCGTGCAGGGAGCTGCACCCGAGGGAGGCCGACAGCGCGACCTGGCCGAGGTGGAGACGCACACCAGGGATAATAAAGATCCTCTATACCCCGAGCATCAGCAACCCCCTCCTTTTTCCCCCCGCGCTGAGATAGTGCGACCAAGGGGGCCCCTTTCCCACCCCCTACCAGACACTGCCCGCGAGGCCCGCGGGGTTGGGGCGCCATCGCCGCTCCGCGTCTCATCACCAGACGGGTAGGCGCGACCCGGTCTCGGCCTCAGGCCCGCCTCATCCTTGAGGGTATTCTTTCCTTGGTTTTGGGTATGTGTTGTCGGCGCCGTCTGTGAAGTAGAATTGTATAAGTGTTGCCGTGTGCTCGGTAGTCGGTATTAGCTCTGCATTGTGTTTTCACTTTTACATTTGCTTGTTGTGTAAATTGCATTGTGTCTTTTCTGTGTGCATTTGGTGGAATTGTATATGTGTGCTTCCCGTGTGCCGCGAATAAATGTGCTTTTGTGTTGAACTGTTCTCCCGCTTCGCTTCGTCATTTCTCCCATTGAATCCCCATCTTGCTTCACGAAAAGGGTTGGTAGTGGGCTGAATACGCCCGATAATTAATCGAACCGTCGAGGCCGACGATAACACCGCTCGGTTATTCTGATAGTACGGAACGGGTCGCTTAAGTGGCCCGTGTCCGAAGTCGACCTGCGGCGAGGTGCGATCGCCCGGTCTACCCTCCGCGTGGGTACTTAGGTAGGTCGAATTTGGCGAGCAACCCTATCCCACGCGGGGGCTGATTGGCTCGATCGCGGTGAGACCGAAAGGTCCACCCGTGACTGGTTCCCGGCGTTAGTCCGAGAGGGTCACGACTGGATTGTCCGTCCGGTGGGCGACGTGCCGCGATTCGAGTTACGTGGCCGTCGCACGCCGGCGGGCGCGAATACCGCAACAATATGAACTCATTATTGAGTTTATGAACACATTACATGAGTTCATATATACCTTATATATAAACTCGTTATTGAGTTTTGATATTAACCCGTTTATGTTAATAAATGAACTTGTTATTGACTTTATAATTTATGACCTCTGCCGCTGAAGGTGAAGGAGGTTATATTTTCACCCCTTTCTGTCTGTTTGTCTATTTGTCTGTCTGCAGAATATATCAAAAAGTTGTGGAGGATACGGATGAAATTTTGTGGACAGGTTTAGTGTGTGACAAGGATGAAATGATTCGATTTTGGTGAAGATCCGGATCCGGATCCAGATAAGAGAATTATTAAATTTTTCAAGTGATTCTTCACCATTGAGAAATAGGGCCAAAAACGATATAGTACTGTATATATAGCATGATATTTCAAACATGTATTGGGCCCGATATGTTCTCGTGGATCAGGTATTACGTGGTGGAGGTATGCGCTCTACCGAGTGCCCTTCTAGTTCGTTATTGAGTTTATATATGAACTTGTTGTGTTTATATATTCACTCGTTATTGTTTACAAATGAACTTGTTATTGAATTTATAGATGAACTCATGACTGAGTTTATATATGAACATGTTAATGTTAATAAATGAACTTATTATCCCTGCCGAAGGAGAGGGTATTGCGTTTGGGTCCATTTGTCTGTCTGTTTGTCTGTCTGTTTATTTGTTTGTGTGTTTGGTTACCCTGTAGCAGCCGCACCGTTTCAGCGATCATGACCAAACTGGGTACAGACGTCGGCCATGGTCCAACTTAGAAACTTGTCGTTTTTGGTGAATCTAGGTTAAGGTCAAGGTCACCGAAAACCGAAATTCTTATTTTCGCAATAACGTCCCCTAAAATGGTCGTATCGACTTCAAACCAAATCCAAAATATGCATCTTCCAACACTGCATCCAACCATATGTCTCATTGGGGTGTCACACCAACACCCTTCTAAGCGGTCGGGGGTCGAATGTCAGGAGGGTCGGGTCAAAACTTTCAAATTGCGATCAAAACGCCATTTCAAGTCCGATTGACTTCCTAGTTATGATCATGACCAAACTAAGTACTATAACTCATTAAACAGTAACACTATCGACTTATAAGAACCAAATTGATTTCCAGGTTTTTGTTTTTTCAGAGATCATGGAGATATGACAAAGTTATTCCGGCAATTCCTTGCTCAACGAGCAATTTTATTTGTTTGTTTGTCTGTCTGTCTGTTTGTCAGCAAATAACTTTAGTCTTTTTCTCCGCAACCGCTTGTCGGATTGAGATTAAATATTCACCATAGGTGCGACTACAGTACTCATGTATAATGTTTTTATCATAATTATGACAACATAGGTCACGTGGTGTGGCAGCTATGTTGGAAAAACCAAAAAACTTTGGACCTCCATCTCTGTAATCACACCAAGGAAAAAAATTAAACCTGGCACATGGCAAGTACTCCTCATGGGAAAAATTGATTTTTTTTATGACATTATAGGTGTCTTCGTTATGACGTCATAATTACATATGTAGAATGCTACATCTGATCAGTATGAATGTTTTTGAGAGTCTTCTAGGGATAAAATGGTCCACAGAAAAAAAAAACATGATGTCATCGGTCATGTGATTCAGCAGCCATATTGTTTTGTTTTTTTTAAACCTTCGAAAATCTTCTCCTCTGAAGTGGCTGAACAGATTGAGGCAAAACTTTACACGTTTGGGGAATAACCGTGATTTTTTGATGACATCAAAAATAAGTGTGCCTGTCCATGAGAAAGTTTCACACATATGATGTCATAGGTCACATGGTTTGGCAGCCATATTGGATTGAAGAAAAATATGAAATAATGTTTTCTCTGGAACAGCTAAATCAATCGACGTGAAACTTTACATTTGTGATGGAGTTGTGATGCGAAATACATTTTTAAAATTTCAACTTTATCGGATGCATGGTCTGACAGCCAGAATTATTTATGTTTTTTTTAATATGGGTTCTTTTTGTCATTTATTTATTGAAGGAACAGGAACATTTATCCAGGAACAGCCTCACTTGGCTGTTCCTGGATGGGTTTGACTGTCGAGGAGTAGCCGCTGAAATGTGAATCCTTTCCAGGTTCCTCCTTTTGACTTCATCTTGGCTTTTTGCTTCTTCGGGTTCCTTCTGATTACTCCAATGCAGGACTGTACCTATTTGGTCTTCCATTTGATTTGAATTTAATTTATTTTAATCCCATTCTAAATTAAATTTAATAATAATAAATGTCATGGGTCAGGGTCAGGTGTCCAATAAAAGTGTGATGTCTTGGTACCCGGTCATCACTGCCAGCAGTTATATAAAGTGCCAGTTCTAATTATGTCTCTTATTAATTACATAACACACCAGTACACAAACACCACAAAAGAGATACCACACAAAACTACACAAACACCACAAAAGAGATACCACACAAAACTACACAAACACCACACAAAATACACCACACAAAACTACACAAACACCACACAAAATACACCACACAAAAACAGTTCTGGTGAGGGTCTGCAATCTCTGATTGCTCTTTTTCTTGTTATCGAGTTTTCAATGAATTCATTATTGAGTTTATAAATGAACTTGTTATTGAGTTAATAAATGAACTTGTTATTGAGTTTATAAATGAATTCATTATTGAGTTTATAAATTAATTCATTATTGAGTTTATAAATGAACTTGTTTTTAAGTTTATAAATGAATTCATTATTGAGTTTATAAATGAACTTGTTTTTAAGTTTATAAATGAATTCATTACTTAGTTTATAAATGAACTTGTTTTTAAGTTTATAAATGAATTCATTATTGAGTTTATAAATGAACTTGTTTTTTAGTTTATAAATGAATTCATTATTGAGTTTATAAATGAATTCATTATTGAGTTTATAAATGAATTCATGATTGAGTTTATAAATCAATTCATGATTGAGTTTATAAATGAACTTGTTTTTAAGTTTATAAATGAATTCATTATTGAGTTTATAAATGAACTTGTTTTTAAGTTTATAAATGAATTCATTATTGAGTTTATAAATGAACTTGTTTTAAAGTTTATAAATGAATTCATTATTGAGTTTATAAATGAACTTGTTTTTAAGTTTATAAATGAATTAATTATTGAGTTTATAAATGAACTTGTTTTTAAGTTTATAAATGAATTCATTATTGAGTTTATAAATGAACTTGTTTTTAAGTTTATAAATGAATTCATTATTGAGTTTATAAATGAACTTGTTTTAAAGTTTATAAATGAATTCATTATTGAGTTTATAAATGAACTTGTTTTTAAGTTTATAAATGAATTAATTATTGAGTTTATAAATGAACTTGTTTTTAAGTTTATAAACTCATTATTGAGTTTATAAATGAACTTGTTATTGAGTTTATACTATACATTAACTTGTTATTGTTTACAAATGAAGTTGTTATTGAGTTTCTAAATGAACTTGTTAATGAGTTTATATATGAAGTTGTTGAGTTTATAGATGAAGTTAAATCTAAACTAGATCACAGTGCAATGAGCGAAGGATAAGAATCTCAGACATGAACATAAAACTCAGAGACTGCAAACGTGTTTCCATCGCACAGACAATGGCCGTGTTTTCTGGGCAGCACGGCCCAGCTTGAGGGCCAAGGAGACCGTGACAGGTTGTGGAGGCGTTTCCACCATTAGACACGGTTCCAGACTTGGGATGGGGTGTGAAATCGGAATAAGAGGACCGAGTAAAGGTGTGAAATCGGGGATAAGGAGACCGGGCCAGCCTGTGAAATTGGGGCGTCGAGCTCGTGGGTTCGGGGGTGCCTGTGGGCCGAGCACCGCGGGGTGGCCATGCGGTCTAGCGGACGCCTCACTTCCCACCCTTAATGGAAGCATGGCTAACGTTGTTTGCGGTGACAAAGACACGGCGTGAGAAAGTGCGGTGCTGGCTTTGCTCACCTCTTAATTCAAAGGATTTGCCCATTCTCCGAAGGGGTCTTGAAGGAGGGGAAGGACAGGCGCGGCTCCACAAAGCGTGGTTAACGCGGTTATCTCCTCTCCATATAATTATAATGAACTACTAACTTTGGGATTTGAGAGTTCGGCTTTCGGGTTTAGACTGTTAGAGTACACTAAACCAGGACAGATCCATGTTAAACAGATAATTTAATACCTGCACTCCATTATTGTCTTTACAGACTGGACAATCACCGCCAAAGCCCCCAAAACACCCCTCTGTTGAACTCCCCGTTTCCCTCGAATTCCTGTGACACCATCCCATCACCCTCCTTCCTTAACATATATACATGTCGTGGAGATAACTGAGCATGTGGGTAAGGGTCTTCACCTGCCACCCCTTCTATCTATTTGTGTTTTTGTGGCAATAATGGGATGCGCAACCATAACGAGGAAGTGTATATTGTGAATGGTTTAGGACTTTAGATAAACTTTTATAACTAATGTTATTAGAACAAAGAGCTCACGAGTGACGTAATGAGCAATTCCCTCCAAGACCCCGACGTAGACCAATGCACCATTCTCTAACCCATTAACAGAGAACACGAAGCTGGGAGCTAGTTGGCTGTGTCTGTTTGTTTGAATCCACTCGTGTGTGCCTCCATTAAATAACAATGATATAAACACACAAAGACAAAATCACTGTGGTCAGACAGGGATAGACAGACACGGACAGGTGCAGACGGGGTTGCTTTTTGTGCTTTTGATGAAATTTGATCATCGAACAGAGCGGGACGTAACGTAGAGGGATTTTAGGCCACACAGGAGGAGGGGGACGGCCTGCTTTGTTAACTTCTGTGTGGCTCTAATCGGCGAGAAATCGGAAAAAATTGGCGAAAAATCGGCGTCAAATTGGCGAGAAATTGGGGACATCGGCGGTGCAGGTCGGACCACAATGGGACCACCGGGACACGCGCCCACTTGTTACTGCGGCTGAGGTGGACAGTCTTGGAGTACCATGGTATACATCCATGCAGGGTAACATGTATGGGCCCCGAGGGAGTGCTGGGTCTCAAAGTGAAACGCTCATGGTGTACGTGTCAGTGTGGTTACGGTTGCCCTTCATAGCCCGAAGGTGGCCGTTCGCACATGACTTGTGAACACCAGCTGGTGTGTGGATCTGTTTGTGGTGCAAGAGCTGCTATCCGCACAGCACCAAAGCCGTGTCCCTCGCTGGCAAGGAACACCCGACAAGACCCGACCACTTGCTTACCCACAGTTCAGGCAGAAATTAGTAATTTGTTCAGGGTGTTTATTATTTTACTTTGTTGAAGTTCGCCCTAAACAAGGCTGAAAGCCACTACTTGTAAAGGGCTACAAAGAAAAAGAAGAGCAAAAACCGGCAAGACCTTCACCGAGTCCTGAAACAAGGAAACCTCCACCCAGGACCACCGTGCAGGAGGGGGTAACTTAGTCAGGAGGAAAAATAAACTTACTACCCCCACCCCACCCCCCAATTAGGTGTTTTATAGGAGACACCATCCCCCCGACTGGAGGGCCGTTGGCTCCTGAAAGGAGTCATCCACCTTTTGGAGATAACTCACCTACTTTTCATGAAGGACATCGTGAGGTCTTTAACGTCCACCAACTAATGCTGGCAGACTGGACGACGGGTTTCACATCCATCCGGCGGACAGTGTACATTGTGGTACAACACCCTGCCTGCGCAGCACCAATCAGATCGGTAATTGAATCCAGAGTCGATGGCTCACAGGTAGGTCAGGTGTTCTACCTCCACACCATCCTGTTGGACATGCATTGTGATATCGCAGGGGATTACGGCCGTGACTTACTTCTGGCCATTACTGGATCCACTGCCAAACGGATTTCCTCTGGATTATGACTCCGTTATTGTGAAAGTATCGTCTCATAGACCTCTGCCAGCCAGGTGACCCGTGGTTTCC
This sequence comes from Eptatretus burgeri, assembly GCF_056783735.1. Taxonomy (NCBI): domain Eukaryota; kingdom Metazoa; phylum Chordata; class Myxini; order Myxiniformes; family Myxinidae; genus Eptatretus; species Eptatretus burgeri. Next base: position 5,999,051 of record NC_140971.1, on the reverse strand, counting down.
TTAAAGAGCAGAACCACAGCTGGATCATCCTTTAATGGCAACCCGACATCTGTATCACGACGAAGCCACTCGTCTCGGCATCAACACAATGCAATAAAAATAGGGTTTGATACAAACACTCGTCTATCCAAGCGACGACCAACACTTGCTTTAACTGAATTATTGAATTATTCACCTGAATTGTCACCTTCAAGGAGTTCGGTTTTGAGACAAAAGACACCGGCACACAGTGTGCTTCCCTTTAAAAAGCGTTCTGCTGGCATCCATAACCAGACAGCCCATTTGGTTTGACCTTCTCAAACAGGGATGCTCTACCCTTCCTTCCATTGTTACATTCAAAACTGCATTTGCGGGTCTTCAAAGACGAATAAATTCCTGGTGTTGGGTTAACGGTTAAGGTGGCTGCTTTAAGATCTTCTGGTCTTGAGTTCAAGCTCTTGTTGCGATGTTGAATTAGCACCAGGCGGGTCGACTCGGCCTGTCATCCTTCGGAGATCAGCAAAATGAGTACCAGTTTCAGGGGGCATTGCATCAGCGGTACGGCCATGCTTCCAGAAAACGATGCAGTCAGCAGTCACAGGCAACATCCGATTAATCCGAATAAGAAACACAGACCCATGGGTAACACGTTACAAGCTGCACAATAAAGATTAAAAACTAATAAATAAATGAAGACCGAAAACAAGGGAGCACCGAAACGTGCCTTCGAACGGGGTCTGTTCGATGTGGTTTGATGCACCCGACGAAGGACGCCCCCAGTGGCCGAAACGTTTCCAGCGGATCCATTCCATCTTGGAGACTCCTACCTGAGTTTCCTTCCACTCCCTCATACTCACATTGAGTGCTCATGAGTTCGTTTTCCGAAAAATACACCTTGCACAACCAGTTGTTTGGAAAGTGGAAACACCATCACTGAACAAGCAGCAAACCCAGCACGAGACAACAACCAACAACCAACAACAACATACGGTGTATCGAATGGATCTCGAACCGGTCGTTGTGAGTTGCATCCCATAATCACCCCATGAACCCTCACCATGGAATTCATTGATAGACAAAGCACGTGATGTGGAAACGACACTTTATTTGCAAACGTCACGTGTTCGTACCTACAATATGTTTCCATTACACACCTCCATGGCCGAGGTACGGCAGGTGAGTGGCTCGCTTAGCGGGCATTATGACTCCGATATGCGAGCTCATAAACTTGCACAATGTACATATAGGTAGGTTGTCGGTATAGATGCTAGGTCGGTAGGGAGGTGTATATATATCTGTCTCGATGATCTTATATTCATTCATTTCTCCTCGGGACACCAGACCGTCTGACACTGCAGTGGACCTGCTTTACCTGTACCTGCACCTGTACGTTATAGTTAATATAGTAGGTATGTTCACCTTATAGACAAAAGATGTACATAGGCAGAGAGTTATTAAAATGTATGTTTGGGGAATTTTATCATCGATGTCACAACTGACCGTGTGAACCACGGCGTAACATCGGGGCTGTGGTTCCATTGTGGGGGCAGCGGTGTCCATATGGTCAATGTGCGACCCTCCGGTGGAGGTATTGCATGGTGCTCGAATCAAAACTTCCGTTCGGGTTGGTTCTTCATTTTCTCATTTCAAAGGATGTTTGCGGTTAGTGATTGAGCAACGTTGTGTGCTTTGCTATTGTGCGGGCTGTAAATTGACTTTGATACTCTCATTCCTACCAAGGCCTCCAAAGCCCACGAGCTAGTGAATCAGGGGAAGATCCGGGGTTGGGGGGCAGGGTGGAGGCCGCACAAGGTTGGAGTGGGGTCGTACAGGAGGAACATACACCGGTGGTACAGAGGTGGCAATCAGGGCTGCGATGATGCTGTGTACCGAAGTACGTGGTTGTCTGAGGCTTATGGAGGTGAGGCTCCAGGTAATGTTGGGACTTTTCGGGGTTGAGGGATGACCCACTATTGAAGATCGGGGCGGTTGAGGGATGTGCTGCTTCTGTAACACCAGAGTCTTTAATTCTGTCACAAGAGGGTTCTGTCATGGGGTGAGGGATGGAAATTGGGAAGAGAGAGGAATTATCATGGTGATCAGCTGCTGTTTCAAATTTCCAATCAATTATAATTCTGTTTGTGTTTCAAGAGAGAGGAGTGGGGTAAGCAGGAGGTGGTACTGGGGATAGGGGGTCAACCTCATTAAAAAAAAATAAAAAAATAAAAATGCACCGGCACACAAAAGCTACACTATTTGCAAAATATTTGTTTCCATGTGCAGATAGAACAGCCGGCTTAATGTCTCGAAGTGCGACGACTCGATACAACACCCCTCATCGTGCAGGAGTCTTCATACCTTCACCTGGAGTTAACGAGTGACTCACCGGCAAGTTTGCTTTGAGGAAGAAGGTGGAGAAGCCGGGCGACAGCCAGCTCCAGAATTGCGGTCTTGTGTGACCTGTGCCGAGTCCCCGATGCCTGAAAGGTCACAGACAGGAGTCAGGAGTCAAGAATTGTCATTTAGAAAAGTGCAAATAAATTCGAAGGGATTTCTGATCCAGCAACCTGGTGCGGGTATGGATGGATCCTGAAGACTGTGGCAGCACAGAATGACACAATTTACCCTGTCGTGAGACTAAAGTGCTGTGAATGATCTGGACATTTTGTACAGGTGGTCCTAAATCGCTTTATGGGTACTTACAACGACATCATGTGAAATACCAGGTTTTGTTCCATGGACACATTGTGTGTACTAAACGACCGACTGCAGCTGACGTCTCCAAACCTACTCCCTTTAGTTTAGTCTATCGACACAGCTACTACCTTCATCCACTCCCACTTACATACCTTCTCTCTCACTACCTTGTGACCAAGCTGCAGTTTTAAACCAATTCAGTTCAGCGGTTCAGAAGAGTATAGAAGTCAAAACAAATAAACACCTTGAATGATCGTGATAGTTTCCATTGTCTGCGTTTCATGCAGAGAATCGACATCGGTATGTAGGTATCGGTATATTTTATTACATTATGACTCGTAATAGCCACTACCACCAGGACTAGCACTACACGATACACTCACATTATTCCGCCTTGACAACTCGGACTAATTATGTACAAAAACCTTCATTTGTTAGACAAATTGCTCATACCTTGAACCTTTAAAAGGTTGAGACAAAATGAACCTCCGCCGCCTGATTTCACAGTGGGTGGTATAAGTAGGTCAGAGCTTTGGCTCGGAGTGAAACCAAGAGTGCGACACAATTGTGTGTGTGTGGTGTTCCAATAGAGTAACATTTATTATTCTACCACATCAAGAACCCTTCCAAATGAGATGGAGGAGCCACAAACAACCACAACCTAGACAACAACAATTACGTGTTATAAGAGATCATTTTTCGTGTGTTTCACCTGTACTCAGTGAACGGATACTCAGTGGAGCGCACAACTCCTCCTCCAGGTGAACAGTTTACATTTTGTATCCCACCAATAGGTTGGATCTGGACCAAAATCGAATCAACTTGTTCTCGACACCTACCCAACTGATCCACCAAGTTTTGTGATGATCCATCCATAAATTTTTGAAATATCGCGCTATATATTGTTACGGATCTGGAAACCATTTGCATTCAACATACAGATGTCCCAAAAGTCAGTTATGTCGTTAAGTATGTGTGTAGTCAGATCCCCTTCCTTTTGTCTGGTGGGAGAATCAAAAGCGTGCATTGTGATTTCTTTTTAGTTAGGTTATTAAATCTTTACATCCAACGAACCCTCCAACAAGCCATCGAACAACCACCCCATCTGCATGACCCTTCGGCCCATCACGATTCACCACCAACCAGCTGCCTTCTCGCACCCTGACGTGTCAAGGCAAGATCTCACGGTTCCGGTTTCTCGGCTCCCGCGAACGTTGTAACTCTTTCATGACAACCTTTGCAACATTGATACTGTTACTCGTCAAGTATGAACCCGCGTGGAAGAGTGGCTGGGGTTTCCCGGCAGGGGCCAAGGCCCCACCCCGGAAAGGTATGCGGTGGGACCCTGTCCAATCAAAGGCGGACAGCGAGGTGTGTTCACCAAGGCCCCTCCCCGCTGAGGGAGGTCCATAAATTCCTGAGCACTCTCTGAGGCAGCGGACTTCTTGGGGTCTTGGAGAATCTTTTTGGGGTCTTGGAGAGTTTTGGAGGGTTTTTGCTGTTACGAAGGTCATTGAGGCGGCGAATGTGTCTCTGCTGGCCCTCTACACGGAAGGAAAGACCAACCCCAACCCCCCCTCCGTGGACTCCGCTACTCACCACCCAAGCTCTGCCACAAACATCGAGTCCCACACGTGCGACTGGGGACCAAACCAGCGACCATTGTCAGGTGCCGCAGCACGGAGTACCCCCTTTCTCTGACAGCCAGGTACCCAACCGAATTCTGACCCCCAGCTTGTCTCTCTCTCTCTCTCCTCAGCTGCGAGGATCCAATAAAGAACTCTGGGTTTATTTTCATTTGTGTGTGTATCTGCGTGTGGGCCCGTCTTTAAGTAGAACTGAATAAGTGTTTTTGGATCATTGTAAATACTTCTTGCATATTCGTGTTAAGTCTTGCTTTGCGTCTTCATTTACTGTAAATAAATCATCACAGAAATGTTCCCAGTCCGTTTCCGTCCCTTCTTGCATTGGTCCAGCATGGTTCGGCTCCGAGTTTAGGCGGGGTTTTATCCCCGGTAATCGGACAATTGTAGCCGGGACGTCCTGGGCAGGCCCGTTCGACTGCATCCGAGCCGGAAAGGTGGGTGGCAGAGTGGTAGTCGGTAGGTGTAATTTTACCGCTGCCAGTAGAGTGAATCCGGTTCGGCCAGGCGTTCCGAGGGTGTGGATCCCCGGTAGCCGGGACCACGTGGTTACTTAGGTACATTGGATCAAGACAAAATAACCCTACGCCACGCGGTCGAGATATTGGCGTTCCACGGTCGGTTAAACCAGTGCTTCTCAAACTATGTGATGTGGCGGACCGGCAGGTTTTTTTTTTCTCAATGTGCCAGGGACCGGTACCATATTACTATTTGTTTATGATCCGAGAAAATATTGTTTGAACATCCGTAGTAATATTAATTTATACCGGAAAAATATAAAAATATAATGAATATAATAAAAGTTGACACTTTTTTATATTTATATTTTGTAAACGAGTAATACAGTATTACAATATTAAAAAAAAAAAATCAAACTAGCAAAGCCTTCAAACATAGTTATTATAAACCTATGTATACCGGTATACAAGTAATAAAATGAAAAATTATAATGAATAAGGTAGGTTGAAAAAATTATATATTTTAGTTATCTTCAACTCCAGTGGATAAAGACATTAAAAGAAAGAATGAAAGGAAGTAGGTAGCATCACATTGAAGACATCTTTGAAAATGTCATCATGTTAAAGTATGAAATTGATGATATAGGCATGTTAAATCCTTAACTTTTACTTATGTGAAAAGTGAGCCTGCTTCTTCTTTGTCAGCTTATCCAATCGTGGTTCAATTGAGGACAGTGCCACGCGCAATGGAGAATGAATATCCACACTCTTCCTGTACTTTGTCTTAATGATGCTCATGGTTGAGAAGCCAGTCTCGCAGAGGTAGGTTGAAGGAAATGGGAGAAGAGCGTTCAGAGCAATTTCCGTAAGCTCAGGATATTCTGCTTTCACTTTTATCCAAAAAGAAGCAAGTGCTGTTGTAGTTTAGAAACTCCTCTTCAATCCTTCATCAGCAGACAGCTACAACAATTTATCCTCCATAGTGTCACCGAAGTCATCTCTCAATGGCATAAACGGATTTCGGATCCATTCATTCCCTTACCGTGGATCTTCTTCTTCTGGAAAGTAATGCTGAAAACGTTCTGCCAAATTTGTCAAGTGTTCTCTGATGACATTTCGTGGAGATGTAACATTAAGGTCTTCTCCTGCATCAGCGATGACTGCCGATAATTGGTGAAACATGTCATAATCTCTTGACACTCGACTCTTCCATGCTTCTAGCTTTCGTTTTTGTCCATCGATCTTGGAACCTCGTCGCGTACCGGCACCGGTCCGCGTACCACCACTTTGAGTAGCACTGGGTTAAATGACCCACCGGCTCGCAGAGTTATCCGAGCAACGGCCTACAATTCCGGGGAGTTTGGTGGAGACGACGCAAGCTTTCCCCACCCAGTGGTCGTTCTCGCCACCGACCCGCAACAATATCATTTTGGTTCCCGTCTCTCAATGGTGATCGCAAAATCAATTTATTAAAATAAATAAATAAACAAATAATTCACGGATCTGAATCCGGATCCAGATCTTTACCAAAATCGAATCAATCTGTCCTTTTCACACTCCCAACCCGACTACCAAGCTTTGTCAGAATCCATCCATAACTTTTTGAGATATTCTGCTCACAGACAGACAGACAGACAGACAGACAAACAGGGTGGAAAATGTAACCTCGGACCACCTAAGGCGGTGGAGGTAATTAACCAAATAAAAGTTTTGTTGATTATAATTTGTATTTCAAGTCTTGCGGATGTTGTATGAATGATCCAATGATATACCAAGCAGCCAAAGGTATAAAAATATTTTTTAAATTATAAAACAAATGCACAAACCAAACACGAACCTCACCTCCTCCCTTTTCTCAGGTGTGACGTTCGACTGCAGGTAGGTAATTTGAGAAGGAATTTGTAATTTGTTCAGGATGCTGGTGATAACTCACCTTCCTCTTCACGACGGACACCGTGGGATCTTTAACTCCACTAAAATAATGCTGGCAGATGGGACGCCCAATTTAACGTCCATCCGAGGGATGGCACGCACATCAATGCCTCCTAATGCATGCGAGACAGAGCTCGACAGCTTAGAGTCGAGTCGCGAATCGAACCCACAACAGAAAGCTCAAATGTGTAAGTGTGCTCCCTGCAATTTACCTGTGAGACCTTCGCCTTGTGAAAGTGAAAGTTCCAATTATAAATAAAAAACCGCTCCTCGTCATGCAGGGTTCACTCATGAAGCTCACACCCTCCACACAGAGATTGCGGTCAACACTCAAATCCAAACAACCAAACAAGAAAGTTGCACTCGAGCATTGTTGATGTATTATTTAAGTGTAAAGTTAAATATAAAGGGATGCCAACGTCAGGTGAGGTTAACTTGATGATTAAGATTGGGAATAGCACATGAAACATCTGTATATGGAAGAGGCTAATATTGTTGCGAATCTGGAAGCCATGAGCACTCAACATACAGGTCCTATAGAACAGTTATATCGGTAAGTATGTGTTTTAAGTTAGGGTCTCCGTCCCGTGTCTAATGGGTAATTAAATGTACATGTGCTGCAAAGTTACTTTGATAGTCAGGGTTTTCTTTTATTTTTACACCACCAACATCAACGACAACAACGCCAGCATCACCATCACCTTCACCTCGCTCTGGCCGACGCCATGGTGGGCGGAGTTCAAGGAAGAACCTCATGACGGCCCGCGACCAATCAGCGTGCTATTCGGTCGAGTATTCGGGTATTCGGTCGAGTCGACCCTACTGCTCCACCTCGCGGTCGGGCTCGCAGCCAATACCCGGCTCCGCAACAATATTGTTATGGCTGTGGAAATTCGCAAACCACCATTCAGGTCCCGTAGGTGAGGTATCTCTTAAGTACATGTGTAGTTAGCCCCAAACCCGTTGTTTAGAGGGAATAAATGTCATTCATTTGGGCTGCGACGTTTTTCTGTTCTATCTTTATTTTGAACCAACCACGTCTCAACCGCCATCACACAACCACAATCCGCTTCACAACAACAACAACTACACCTGCCTCTCAACAACCACACCATCCTCACCACTCCGCCAGCAACCGTCAACATCTCCACGAACACAAAAGGGGAACAACAACAACTCCCACCCTGATTTCTCTAGTAAACAAGAATGACGGTTGAAGCTCAACTCCCGCCCCGGTTTCTCTGGTGGAATGTCCCCCCCCCCCCGCGTGCTGCGAAGGGAGGGGCGGGGTGCCGGGGAAATAAAAGGGCGCACGGAGGCGCCGCTAACGAAAAAAGAGTGACACCAGAGAAGTCAGGTCCGAGGCGTGTCAGTATCAGTCGGAGGTTCATGGTCTTCTACCCGTCTGGGTCTTGGAGACGCGGTCCGTAGAGCGAACCGCTCGTTGGAGCTTGCAGTCGGTGAGGAGTCCGGACGTCGCGGAGGGACGCGGAGTGGAGGTACCGCTCTGCCAGCTGTGTTGCGCGGACCTGCACGTTCGTACAAGGAGCGCCAGAGAGAACTCGCTCACCATCGCACCGAGAGGGTGCAGGTAACCTGCAACAGTCTCGTGGGACTCGTTCGGTCTGCCAAGTCCCACGTCATAAAGGCCCACGGGCCCCATCTGCCCCCTTGTCTTTGAGGGTGGCCTTTTCTTTTGTTTTTTTTGTATGGATCTTGTGGCGCCATGTCTTGTAATGTAAAACTGTATAAGTGTTGCAGTGTGTTCGCGTATTCGGTTAGCTCTGCATTGTTGTTTTTGTTTTAAATTTATATACGTGTGCTCTTCGTGTGTCGTGTAAATAAAGTGCATTATGTTGAATTGTTCCCCGTTTCGCTGCGTCCTTTCCTTCGTTTGAATCTCCATCTTGCTTCACGTAAAGGGTTCGTAGTGGGCTTAATATGCCCGATAATTAATCGGAACCGTCGAGGCCGACGATAACACCGCTCGGTTATTCCGATAGCACAGAACGGACCGCTTAAGCGGCCCGTGTCCGGAGTCGACCTGCGGCGAGGTGCGATCGCCCGGTCTACCATCCGCGTGGGTACTTAGGTAGGTCGAGTTTGGCGAACAACCCTATTCCACGCGGGTGGCCGATTGGCACGATCGTGGTGAGGCCGAAAGGTCCACCCGTGACTAGCTCCCGGCGTTAGTCCGAGAGGGTCACGACAGAATTGTCTGTCCGGTGGGCGACGTGCCACGATTCGAGTCACGTGGCCGATCGCACGCCGGCGGGCGCAAATTCGCAACAATATATATGCAGTCTGTCTATGCCACTCTGAAACAAACTCTCCTCGGGTATAAAAAAAAAAAAAACATTTCGTAAAAGTTCTTCAAATTAATCGAAACCTGTGGGGAAATTATAATTTTTTGAAACAGACACGAAATTGAGCATAGGCGGTGTATTGGCAACAAATCACTGCCTTGATCGCTACGCAATTGATTTTTTTCTTTCCTGTGAAGAAATAGACAATCTCACAAGAATAAAAGGCTACTTTTTTTTTTTAAATACCGTGGTATTTTTTTAATCACGGCATTCTGCTCGGAAGAAGTTATAGTGAGGTTATCGGGTTTTAAAGAAACTTGTACATTGCATTTAGTGGAGTGACCAACGTGCCGTAGTCTTACACACCGCATGCCTTCGCTGCCTCATGTCTGCAGCGAGCAGGAGGTGAAGTCGATCCAGACTTGCGTTCATTCTCGCTCTTCTCTGCCTCTCCAGCATTGGTTTCAGGACCTGCACATCAGCCACGTGATAATGTACCTGGAGTAACACATTCGGCACCTGCACATCAGCCACGTGATAATGTACCTGGAGTAACACATTCGGGACCTGCACATCAGCCACGTGATAATGTACCTGGAGTAACACATTCAGGACCTGCACATCAGCCACGTGATAATGTATCTGGAGTAACACATTCGGGACCTGCACATCAGCCACGTGATAATGTACCTGGAGTAACACATTCGGGAGCTGCACATCAGCCACGTGATAATGTACCTGGAGTAACACATTCGGAACCTGCACATCAGCCACGTGATAATGTACCTGGAGTAACACATTCAGGACCTGCACATCAGCCACGTGATAATGTACCTGGAGTAACACATCTGGGAGCTGCACATCAGCCACGTGATAATGTACCTGGAGTAACACATTCGGGACCTGCACATCAGCCACGTGATAATGTACCTGGAGTAACACATTCAGGACCTGCACATCAGCCACGTGATAATGTACCTGGAGTAACACATTCAGGACCTGCACATCAGCCACGTGATAATGTACCTGGAGTAACACATTCAGGACCTGCACATCAGCCACGTGATAATGTACCTGGAGTAACACATTCAGGACCTGCACATCAGCCACGTGATAATGTACCTGGAGTAACACATTCAGGACCTGCACATCAGCCACGTGATAATGTACCTGGAGTAACACATTCAGGACCTGCACATCAGCCACGTGATAATGTACCTGGAGTAACACATTCAGGACCTGCACATCAGCCACGTGATAATGTATCTGGAGTAACACATCTGGGAGCTGCACATCAGCCACGTGATAATGTACCTGGAGTAACACATTCAGGACCTGCACATCAGCCACGTGATAATGTACCTGGAGTAACACATTCAGGACCTGCACTTCAGCCACGTGATAATGTACCTGGAGTAACACATTAAGGACCTGCACATCAGCCACGTGATAATGTATCTGGAGTAACACATCTGGGAGCTGCACATCAGCCACGTGATAATGTACCTGGAGTAACACATTCGGGACCTGCACATCAGCCACGTGATAATGTACCTGGAGTAACACATTCGGAACCTGCACATCAGCCACGTGATAATGTACCTGGAGTAACACATTCGGGACCTGCACATCAGCCACGTGATAATGTACCTGGAGTAACACATTCGGCACCTGCACATCAGCCACGTGATAATGTACCTGGAGTAACACATTCAGGACCTGCACATCAGCCACGTGATAATGTACCTGGAGTAACACATTCAGGACCTGCACATCAGCCACGTGATAATGTACCTGGAGTAACACATTCAGGACCTGCACATCAGCCACGTGATAATGTATCTGGAGTAACACATCTGGGAGCTGCACATCAGCCACGTGATAATGTACCTGGAGTAACACATTCGGGACCTGCACATCAGCCACGTGATAATGTACCAGGAGTAACACATTCAGGACCTGCACATCAGCCACGTGATAATGTACCTGGAGTAACACATTCAGGACCTGCACATCAGCCACGTGATAATGTATCTGGAGTAACACATCTGGGAGCTGCACATCAGCCACGTGATAATGTACCTGGAGTAACACATTCGGGACCTGCACATCAGCCACGTGATAATGTACCTGGAGTAACACATTCGGAACCTGCACATCAGCCACGTGATAATGTACCTGGAGTAACACATTCAGGACCTGCACATCAGCCACGTGATAATGTACCTGGAGTAACACATTCAGGACCTGCACATCAGCCACGTGATAATGTATCTGGAGTAACACATCTGGGAGCTGCACATCAGCCACGTGATAATGAACCTGGAGTAACACATTCAGGACCTGCACATCAGCCACGTGATAATGTATCTGGAGTAACACATCTGGGAGCTGCACATCAGCCACGTGATAATGTACCTGGAGTAACACATTCGGGACCTGCACATCAGCCACGTGATAATGTACCTGGAGTAACACATCCGGGAGCTGCACATCAGCCACGTGATAATGTACCTGGAGTAACACGTTCGGGACGATGCGGATAGCGGGCAACACGACACAGCCACTCGGGTTCGATACCCATCATCCCATGAGGAGTGAGCGACATGACAAAAAGCACTTTGACTGGTTAAATGACCATGAGGTCGAGACTTGCCTTTCACATATCAATCAGTACTGTGTGTGTGTCAGTGTACCGAACGAATTAGTACTCTGTGTGTGTCCGTGTACCGAAAGAATTAGTACTGTGTGTCCGTGTACCGAACGAATTAGTACTGTGTGTCCGTGTACCGAACGAATTAGTACTGTGTGTCCGTGTACCGAAAGAATTAGTACTGTGTGTCCGTGTACCGAAAGAATTAGTACTGTGTGTCCGTGTACCGAACGAATTAGTACTGTGTGTGTGTCCGTGTACCGAACGAATTAGTACTGTGTGTCCGTGTACCGAACGAATTAGTACTGTGTGTCCGTGTACCGAAAGAATTAGTACTGTGTGTCCGTGTACCGAAAGAATTAGTACTGTGTGTCCGTGTACCGAACGAATTAGTACTGTGTGTGTGTCCGTGTACCGAACGAATTGGTACTGGGTGTGTGTGTGTCCGTGTACCGAATCGGTACTGGGTGTGTGTGTGTCCGTGTACCGAATCGGTACGGGGTGTGTGTGTGTGTCCGTGTACCGAATCGGTACGGGGTGTGTATCCGTATACCGAATCGGTACGGGGTGTGTGTATCCGTATACCGAATCGGTACGGGGTGTGTGTATCCGTATACCGAATCGGTACGGGGTGTGTGTATCCGTATACCGAATCAGTACTGTGTGCCCATACCGGATTTAGTTCGGAGTGTCCTTGTTACACTCACACAGCACCCTCATTGCACGATTACTGCGTTTCTGGCCTCTCTCCACACACAAACATCGGATTTCCTTTCTCATGAAGTTCATTTTTTGCCCAATTCCGTTCCATCCCCATTCTGGTTGTCACTATCTGTACAGTCCTTCATGCAAACCACGCAGCCACACACCAGGCCACGCTTTCCATGTGATCAAGTTTGACTTGAGGTGGTCCCCGGGTCCAGAACTCCATAAACACGACTATCATGGCCATTGATCAGAAATGATGTCATAGACGTGAATGAAGGATATCCCAACGTTTAACGGTGTTTCGTTCCCCACGTACCTTCGTCTGGCTGCCACTCGCTTTGTGCCCTGCGCAGCTGTCTGGTCCATCCATCCCTGACGTCCCAACGGTCAAAGGAAGATACGCAGCAAGGGTGCAAGGGTGTGCCACTGCTCTGCGACCTCCGTCTTATAGCCCCTCGTGGTGCCATCGCCCCCACCCTCACCTTCCTCCAACCATGGATCGAACCTGAAATGTGCAGTGAACACTGAAAAACGGTATTCTGGCGAGTACGATTGGTCTCACTCTGTTATTGCAGTCACGTGGTAATGGTGTGGATCGGGGGGTTACTTCACACTCGGCACATGATCAGTCGGCCTAAGTGTCGTATGATGGGTGGTTCGACGTGGTTGTGCCGTGGTTGTGCCGTGGTTTTGCCGTGGTTGTGCCGTGGTTGTGCCGGGGCTGTGCCGAGGTTGTGCCGGGGCTGTGCCTTTATTCTGTAAAAGGAACTTTCGAAGAGCAAAAAAAATAATCTTTTCTGGAGTAAGTAGTTTAGTAAAAGGTAGAGACGAGTAGAATCGACGATTTTTAGATTTTAAATATGAAAAACGATCCGAGACACCAAAGTGAGACAATGAGAGAAAACAGTGAAATACCTGCAGGACACCACGAGTAGAGAGGACGTCTTTTATGGACAGACAACACGTCTTGTGAAATAGAGCCGCGTGTACACAGACACACCAGAGCCGCGTGTACACAGACGCGTATACTAGGGTGCTTCATAATAGGGGGTAAAAAATAAAAGTATGAATATTCATGCTCCCTGGGTGTGCCTTTGTTCCATTTGACAGTAGAAACACACACACCAAATATGAAGCAGATTGGAGGATGTTTAGGGGTTCCTCAAGTTGGCACAATATTGTTGAAATTTGCCAAACTGTAACTGACAACTTTCCGTCGAATATGCACAACGCAGTACACTTCACAATTAATATGGTTGTTTGATATTTTCAAAAACCACAGCAGTCATATAGGATGAAAGAATAGTTTTTCCAAGGAGACCGAGATGAGCTTTTTGACATTGCAGTGCAAAATGCCCTCTCCATAATGGACATAATTGTGCCAACTTGAGGAACCCCTAAATATCATGGAATTTTGTTCATTTTTGACCTATAAGTTCTTATGGGGTATTGGAACAAAGGCAAAATCAGGGAACAGCAAAAATCAAACTTTCATTTTTTTGGAACACCCTAGCGTGTACACAGACACACCAGAGCCGCGTGTCGATACACACGCAAACGTGATGTGTTCGCTCTGCTGGATTCAATCGGCATTACAAGCCGCTCCAGTGAGACGGAATCCCCTCCGTACTTTCTCAACTGCTCGCCATTGTGAGTAAGGTAAACCCCAGTCTTGACACATCGGCGATTCATTAGAACTGCTTGGAGAGATTTACAAATCGGTTTTCATGTGTTCAACAAGGACATTGAAGTTCGACCCAGATCGAGTTCGAATCACCATCATGCTGTGCCAACAAGAAACTACGTCATAACACACAGTACTCACCATGATGACCTCACCATGACAGAGTGAGAACAGGTACCAACGTTCAGAAGGAGAAGCAATAATTTGGGGTTTTTTTTCTTACCGAGTGGGTTGACGGGTTCGTGGATGTATCACCTGAAATGAGATTGTTTGGAGTGTTTGGAAGAAACGGGAATTCAGTGCACAGATATCACAGTGGGTGGAGCCGGTAACCTTGGCAACCTGGTTGCATTCCACCAGCTAAGATTTCCAATCCAGACTTGTACCTCCAAAGTAGTGCTTCATACAGTGTGACCACTCTTCATTTTCATAATTGCCAAGGTGATCCAATGAAAAAAGCCAATAATTCACAAGGTTTCGGAAAAGCGATGATAATAGAAAACCAAGACGCCAAGGTGAACAATGAATAGCCAAGATCTTGTGAAAAAGCCAAGGAGTGGTCACACTGGCTTCGTAGCGAGGGTTATATTATGAAAGCTCAGCTCGAACACGGATTTAGGGACGTTTTGGGCCTACCGCCTGAATGAAGATCACCGATGTTCCTTTCATGCCAACCGACCAGACAGGTACCTATCCCACTCCACATCGCTTCTTCAGTCCCCAAGCTGCCCTCTCTCTCTATACTCCCCATAGCTTTGCTTTCGGAAATTTCCACTCGGGATTTTCTAACAGCACTTCATTCTGGTTCCGTTTGATGATCCATCAATCAGTAGTTTCAGTTTCACTTTGGGATTTCAGTTTCGATTTGTCATCACAACTTGTGATGCAACGCGAATGACGCATGGAAAAGGTCGTTAAACTCATTCTCAGGGGATTTTTTTTTTCGATTTTGTAAGGGGTCTAAAGTGTTGAAATGGTCTTACAAGAGATTTATATATATATATATATATATATATATATATATATATATATATATATATATATATATATATATATATATATATATATATATATATATATATATATATATAGGTCTCAAAAGGGTCTAAAGAGGCCTGAAGTATGTACAGTAAAGGAGGCGTTATTGTGTATGCAGCCTGCGGCTGCTGGTTGCATCATTTTCTGGAAGCGTGGCTGTGCCACTGATGTAATGCCCCGTTACCAGCAAGCTGGCCCTTATTTTGCCGACCTCATAAGGATGACAGGCTGAGTCAGCCAACCTGGTGTTATTTCAATGGCATGACAGGGGCTTGAACTCAAGACCCTAATATCTCAAAGCCAGCCACCTTAACCGTAAAGCCAACACCTGGCTTTGTCAAGGAGTGAATCTGCAGTGACTCTGGAGTGCAACATGGCAATAAAGGGACAAATGACCTCCTCACGAGTGTTTAAACCCCCTATTTAGGTGCATTGTGGTTAAAATTCTGATAGAAAGTTTCATCACAATTGACCTTGGGAGTTCAAAGCAGTAAGGTCACAAACAAACGAACATTTCTCTTTTATATACATGTGGATATGAAGGGGTCTCAGGGGTCTATGGCAGTAGTTCTCAATCTCCCCCCCCCCCCCACGGACCACTTGAAAAACTTGTTGTTTTACACACCCAAGCACACAACTCATATTTCAATATTGTGGTGTTACCTCTCCAACATGATGGGTGTGCCCATTATTTTATTTATTTATTTTTAAAGCAGAGTTCTAGGAAGTCAGGTGGAATGTTTGTCAGTTTTAGCCTCAAGCCAGGTTCAGCATTCATCGTGATTCTGCATTCGGACTTGAGGGCGTCAAGTGATGAAAATCCGGTCTCGCACAGGTACTACGTAGCAAACAGCAACAGAAAGCACAATGCTTTGTCTGCAAATTCTGGGTACTCTCCAGTTCTTCGAATCCAAAACTCAAACAGGGAATGACTTTTTAATTCTGACGTTGATGTTCGTCGCAAGAAAGCTCCAAACAAGCACTCTCATGCCTCATTGGAGAAACCAGCAAACAGATTCCAATCCCGAAAGGATTGTGGTTCCAATTGTTTGGCTCGGCCTCGACTGAAAAGTAATCTTCAAATTGTTTCTTGAGAACAACAAGATGTTCTTTGATATCATTTTTAATTTTTATTTTTCGTCAAGAACCAGTTCATTTTGCAAGGCCGGAAAATAAAACAAGTACAGATATCCTCGATTGTTCCACAACCTTTTTGCGGAACCACCTGAATGGAGCTCGTGGACCCGTGTGAGGATCTCTGGTCTTAGGGGTCTAAATGGCGTAAAGACCTAAAGCGGTCACTTGGACTTTCGTAAAACATCAAGATCATCATCGGTTAAAGCTGCAGTAAGGAAATCAACTAGAGTGTAACACAGCAATAACGGACCAAATGATCACCTCATGACCGTTTAAACCCCATATTTATGTAAACCATAAATCTGATCCGATAAAGTTTCGTTGTGATGAACCTTGGGAGCTCAATGCAGTGAGGTCACAAACAAGTAAACATTTCACTTTTATGTAGACAAGGGGAGCCAGAACTGGAGGTTAATTATGGTAAAATGAAGATTGTATTGTAATTAGCTCCCCTGACCACACTATGCACAGGATCTCCCTCAAAATGGCCATTCGATCCACTTTTAAAACTCACCCATGGGTCTACAAAAGGAATCCACAGCTCAGTATTCTGCAGGTCCCAAATCCCTGCCATGCTTACGCAGGAGTCCTCTACTCCTATTCGGATTTCACGCGTTGAGAACATTCCACTGATGGGACATTTTTTTTTAAAAATCAAAAAAAAAAAAAATTTATCAAACAAATCCACAAAGTACAACTTTAGGATAAACACCTTAGCCGGTATTAGAGCTTAGACAAAAGGTGTGCAGGATTGTACTGTTGTGGTTCTCGGAACCGCATGCATACAACAGATAGTTATCCCGAGTCAGTTATTCCATTAATATACGTGTAGTTAGGTCCCTACCTTTTGTCTCGTGGGAAGACAAGGGAGTGTGTTGCGATGGGCTACGAGTTCGGTTTTTAAATCATTTTTCCCTTTTATTTTCTGAGGTAAATTTGCCTCGCTTGCTACCCTCATCCCGCTTACCACAGCATACCACCGTCTACCCGGAGTCTCGTTTTCTGAGGCAAAATCCCGACGCGCACGTTCGGCTGGACAAACGCTTCAAGCTGCACCACCATCCATCTGCCCAAGGCCAGACATGCGCGACGTGTCACGTACGTTTTTCACCAAGGTGGGCGGGCTATACCGGCGTCTGGCCAAAACCCAGCCCAGGAAGGTGGACCACGTGAAGGGTCAGAGCCAGTCGGAATGCCCAGCTCGGACGATGACGTCGGTTTCGGCATGGCTTCTCCCCGAGCTCCGGGCTCTATAAAGATTGACGTTGATGTTCGTACGAACTACGCAACCATTGTCGGGTACCGCACCACGGAGCATCCCTCCCCCGAAACACCCAGGTTCCGAGAACTATAACCTCAACCCCCTCCCTCCCTGGCTGCAAAAGTCCCATCTGGGGCTTCTTTTTCTGTGTGCGTGTGTGTGTGTGTCTGAGTGTGCTGGCACCCGTCTGTTAAGTAAGCCTGTAGAAGATATTTTATTGTTGTTGCTGTGAATAATCTCACGACAAGTCTGCACTGTGTCTGCTTTAGTAAATTGCTTGTATAAGTGTCGCTTGTCCTTGGCAGTGTCGCTCGGCTGCATCCGATCCGCAAAGGTGATCCGGTCTGGTAGAGTGATCCGGTTCGGACAAGGCGTACCGAGGGCGTGGTTCCCCGGTGGTTAAACCACGTGGTTAATTAGGTAACCCGATTCCATAAGCGGGAGAATCCGAGGTCACGCGGTTGAGTTATTGATGTCCACGGTCGGTTAAGCGACCCGCCTCGTCACGGAATTATCCGTGAGCGACGGCCTACAATTCCGGGGAGTATGGGGGGAATCGACGTAGCTTCCTCCACCTAGTGGTCTTCTCACCCGACCCCGCAACAGTACTTTTCTGCTGAATCCCTTGTGCATGAATACTGCAACGTTCATTCAAGAGAATAATTAATTAATGCAACGAGTGGAAGCAGAAGGGACGGAGGGTATGTGTAGGTGGGACTTAACATCATAATGAGGTGGGCTTTGTGTGTGGCTCCACCCGAATGAAGGTGGTGTGTACCGTGTACGTTTGTTACAAACCACATATACACAGATCGTTGTTCGTTCATCATCATAGCTTAATTTATAAACAAAGCAAGCCGGGAAACCTTAGCGTGTCGGAAGCATGTTAAATGAGAGCTTGAGCTTATTTTTCGTACACAAGGTCGAGGCTCATGGAAGAGAGAACAGGGAGCAGGACGAACATCGTGTAAAAAGCAACGGCTGGGTAGAGGCAGACTCGGAGGAACACAAGAAGCGAGGAGAGGATGATATGGCGGGTCAACAATCTGAATAAAAAGCTCAAACAAAGCAAAATGGGACCTGAAAGAAGAGAATGGGAAAAACCAGGGATGAAAGAGCAATTGAATAAAAATGAAAAGCAGCGTGGAGGGGGGAGAAAACAACGTGGAAAGGAAGAGGTGGGCTAATGGTGGTGAAAAATATCACGAGTTTGGGTGGGGGATGATCTGAGGAGGTGAAATGGAAAGTTTTCGTAATAACGTAACATTGCGTAGTAACTGGAGTGCTGGAAAAGCATCCGTTTTGCTCTTACGTAAATTAAATGAAACCGAGTGTTGGAGAAGCTTCCACAAGCATGACATCATCTGCTGGGCTTGGCCTTCCCAGGCAGGTGCCAAATGCTTGAGAGCACGGCTTCCGAATGGTTCGAAAGCTAAGCTCCGAACACTTTGTGGCATCAGAACATGAGCGGTAACTTGTTACCTTCCCCACCGAAGGTGGAAGGTTTGGTTGATACCCGTTTGTCTGCCTCTATCTGTCTGTGAGAAAGATGTCTCAAAAAGTTATGGATGGATTCGGACAAGACTTGGTGGACGAGAACAAGGCGATTCGATTTTGGTTCAGGTCAAGATCCAGAGCCAGCCTATCAGTGGATACAAAACGTAAACTATTCAGCCTGGTGGAGGTATGCCTTCTACGAAGTGCCATTCCAGTTTATATCGAAATACACGATCCATTTAAAATGAAGAGCAAGAGGTCACCGTGACAACAAGCAAACAAATTCTAATGGAGGTTATCGCCATTTTATTGCACGCAAATAGACACAGAAATAACGCGACGACACAGCGCAAAACGAAGAGTCTGAACTACGGCTACCACTATGACTACTACCACTACTATTTAATAGCCCCAATTATTTGCACCTGCTTGTTGAGTTGGTCGTGGCTTGAAACACATCAAACTTGACCCAAGTCTTTCATAAACCGGTTGGCCAGGCACAACGTTCATCTGGAACAGATTTGAGCAGGAATTTGTAATCGGTTGAGCGTGAGGGTGATAACTCGCCCAGTCTTCGTTAAATACACAGCGGGGTCTTCACTGTCCATCATCTAACGCCTGCAGACGGGACACCGAGATTAATGTCCATCCAGAGGACGGGGTACTCGTTGCTTTGCGGGCAGGGGCTTCGCATCAACAAACCAACAGTTTTATAGTCGCGTTAGGAATCAAACCCATACCTGACAGCTCAAAGGTGAGTGCGCCACCTCCACGGCGTCCTGTTAGGACCACAAGGAGCCGAGCCTGGAATGTCGGTCAAACAGGACTGGCCGTATGAGGGTTTGGAACAACGCACCGGATGGATTAATGTGCGGAAAGGTGAGTACAGGTAAGGGAATGTTTTCAACTTAAATAAATAAACCGCAAGCACAAACAAACAAACATTTGTAACATTTGTAACTTCTGCCCCGACGATGATTACTCAGACACAAACAACCAAAAATAAAAAAAAAATTGAAAAAAAGCAACCCTCGAATCACTTAGCCATAACAAAGCGGGTCCTGGTCCTCACAAACAATCCACACATCATTCCTCGTACACGACCATCATGCAATACAACACCATTATATAATCGCAGAGGTGACCAGGTTTAAGGTAACATTGGAACGCTCACCCGCTTGTGCCAGTCCTGGGTGAGCGGCGTCGTGGTAGCACCGTACACAGACGGTATTAAGCAGGACGCTCATTCTGCTTGTACTCACTCGCGAACACAATGATACATTTTACAATAGTAGATCATTGTGTGCCGGTCCCTTGACGGAATCTCCAATTGGGTCCAAAATGGGAGTTAATGGCCAAGAATACTTAACGCGTACCCCCTCCCCCATCACAGCTGCGAGTTCCTTCCTGAAAGCTCACCACCCAGGATCAAATTTGGCATCACAATCATTGTGGTATTTAGTATATTATA
>NC_140971.1:5961087-5973587 GCF_056783735.1 Eptatretus burgeri | reverse complement strand
CATTAACAAGAAAAACAAAACCTTTCAAGGGAAACCTTCAGCATGAGTAATGTCCCGTTTCGTGTTTGTCCCTCCAAGGTCACGACCCAGGAAGCGGGTTCGAGACGTTCACAGCAAACTTACCAACATAATAACGCCCCAGATACTGAGCACCAAACCGCAAGCCGCCAGCTTGGGCCCGCACCACAACAACGACGCCATTGTTCACTCTCACTCGCAGTGACGGTCACACCAACACGTCACGTCACGATGACGTAATTAATTATCCGATTAATTCTTGTCCAGTGGATTCATCGACAAGTTTTATCAACCGGACATGTTAACAAAAAAAAAAAAAAAATGCCGCACGCAAACTCCGAAGGAGCATCGCTCTCAAAAGCGCTATTCATACACCGCCCGGAATCAAGGGCGTGCGGGTGACGTCACCACATTTGCGATCCGCCATCTTGGAGTACAAGCGCACAAATAAAACGGCCACGTGGGAATGACGTCAGTGTTTACATTTATATTAAAATGGTGAATTTCTGCGCTGTATTTTGTTGTGGAAATCGTGCCGATTGGTTATCATATCGTGTGTGTGTGTGTGTGTGTGTGTGTGTGTGTGTGTGTGTGTGTGTGTGTGTGTGTTCGTGTGTGTTCGTGTGTGTGTGTGTTCGTGTGTGTGTGTGTGTGTTCGTGTGTGTGTGTGTGTTCGTGTGTGTGTGTGTTCGTGTGTGTGTGTGTTCGTGTGTTCGTGTGTTCGTGTGTTCGTGTGTTCGTGTGTTCGTGTATATGTGTGTGTGTTTTTGTGTTTGTTTGTTCGTGTGTATGTATATGTGTGTATGTGTGTGTGTGTTTTTGTGTTTGTTTGTTCGTGTGTATGTGTGTGTGTATTTTTGTGTCTGTGTGTGTGTGTGTGTGTATTTTTGTGTTTGTGTGTGTGTGTGTTCGTGTGTGTTTGTTTGTTTGTGTGTGTATTTTTGTGTTTGTTTGTGTGTGTGTGTGTGTGTGTTCGTGTGTGTTTGTTTGTGTGTGTATTTTTGTGTGTGTGTGTGTGTGTGTTCGTGTGTGTTTGTTTGTGTGTGTATTTTTGTGTTTGTGTGTGTGTGTGTGTGTGTTTGTTTGTGTGTGTATTTTTGTGTTCGTGTTCGTGTTCGTGTGTGTGTGTGTGTGTGTGTGTGTGTGTGTGTGTGTGTGTGTGTGTGTGTGTGTGTGTGTGTGTGTGTGTGTGTGTGTTAGCTGTTTAGTCCGGATTTAATTCCCGAGCCGCCTGTGAACTCTTTGGTACTTCGAAAGGAGTGCGCGTTTGCGTCCGATACAGGTTGCAGCGACCCTCAATGGTTTTAAGCCGGCTGTCTCGTCTGCCAGCATTATTTGTTTCGTTGCGGCGTCTTTCTTGAAGAGGTGACGAAAGGAGGTAAAAGTTTGGGTCCGGAAAACATCCGAGAGTATTGAAGGAGATGGTAGAACAGGCAGACTCATGTCAACGTCGTGCTGACCCGCTCTGCCGACATGAGTCCGTGTCATTGATGTATTTTAGTCGGACCGTTGCTCGGACGATGTGATAACCATTGTTCACAAAAACCTCAAATCAATGATCCAGCCACACGTAAACTGGCGTCCAAACTTTTCCACGTCTTCATGTTGTGTTCCAGGGTGTAAAATGTTTCATTAAAAATTCACTAAATCTCGATATGAAATGGTTGGAAAGTTCATCTCATTTCTGGACCAAGCCGTATTTGGCAATTCATCCAGGTCTGTGACGTCTGTTACCTGTATTGTGACATCACTCTCCAGACCAAGCGTCCAGCACATCGACATTCCCAAACAAACACGAAATTTCGACTTCACAGATCACGAATGGACGTTTCTTTGTCCTCCGCTTGTACTTCAATATCGCTACTGGGTGTGTGTGTGTGTGTGTGTGTGTGTGTGTGTGTGTGTGTGTGTGTGTGTGTGTGTGTGTGTTTGTGTGTGCACAATTTGCTGAGGTTACTAAGCACGCTCCGTAGTACCACTGCAGTTAAACTTTCATTACAATTTGTGATGACAAGTAAAGGCAGAAACAAACAAGAGGGAAGAAGTGATAAAAGGAAGAAACAAGAAAAAGAGCAATCAGAGATTGCAGACCTTCGCCAGGACTTGCGTTGTGTGGTGTTTGTGTAGTTTGGTGTGGTGTTTGTGTACCGGTGTGTTACGTAATTAAGAGACATAACTAGAACTGCCACTTTATAACTGCTGGTAGTGATGACCGGGTACCAAGACGTCCCGCTTTGATCGGACACCTGGCCTGGACCCATGACGTTTATATTATTATTATTATTCACTTGAATTCAGAATGGGATTAAAATAAATTAAATTAAAATCAAAGGGAAGACCAAATCGGTATAGTCCTGCATCGGAGTAATCAGAAGGAACCCGAACAAGCAAAAAGAAAAGATGAAGTCATCAGGACGAAGCTGGATAGGATTCACATTTCAGCTGCTGCTCCTCTCCCCTCAAACCCATCCAGACACAGCCAAGTGAGCCTTATTTAACAACAACAACAAAAAAAAATCAAAAAAATTTAAAGAATTCTGGCTGCCAAACCATGTGTCCAATCGAGTTGGAATTTAAAACATGTATTCCCCATCGCTACAAGATCATAAATTTAAAGTTTCACATCGATTGGTTAAGTCGTTCCAGAGAAAACATTTAATGCTGTTCTTCAATCCAACGTGGTTGCCAAACCATGAGACCTATCAATTATTCTTTAACAAACTTGTACACCCAAGGCATGAGGAACATTTGTGTGAAGTTTCCCTTTGATCTATGCAGCCGTTCTGGAGAAGATTTTTGTGGGTTTTAGGGTAAATCCAAAATGGCTGCCAAAACCATGTGACCAATAATGTCATATGTGTGAACCTTTTGTTCCTCATGGATAGGCAGTCATACGTGTAAAGTTTCGCCTCAATCTGTTCAGCCACTACAGATTTTTGAAGAAAAAAAAAATATATATATATACATATATATATATATATATATATATATATATATATATATATATATATATATATATATATATATATATATATATTGATATACTGTATATATAGATATATATATATATGGCTGCCAAATCACGTGATCGACGACGTCATAAATTTTTTTTTTCCTGTGGACCATTTTATCACGAGATGACCCATAAACATTTTCACACTGATCAGATGTAACTTCTACATATGCAATTATGACGTCATAACAGCGACACCGATGATGTCATTTTTTTTTTAAATCGCACATTCCCATGAGGAATACTTGCCATGTTCAGCCTGGCGTACCTCTGGCAGTTTCAATTTTTTTCCTTGGTGCAGTCAACAGGGGTCCAAAGTTTCTCCAATATGGCTGCCACTCCACGTGAGGTACGACCTCACAATTATAAATAAAACATTCTACGTGAGTAGTCGCACCTCTGTTGAAAATTGTCTCAATCCGACTAGCGGTTGTAGAGAAAAAACACAAAAGTTCTGTGCGGACAAACAGACAGACAGACCCAAATGCAATACCCTCTCTTCCGGCGAGGGTAACTAGAACGGCACGCGGTAGAGTACGTACCTCCGCCAGGCTGAACAGTTTAGGTTTGGTATCCCACCGATAGGCTGGATCTGGATCCGGACCTGAACCAAAATCGAATCAGCTTGTTCTCGTCATTGAACGTTTTGAGATATTTTCACACATTCACACGAAACAGCGGTGAAAACATAATCTATGTCCACCTTTGATGATGGTATAACAAGCCTGACAAGGATGATTCAAAACATGGCACTTCATACTTTTGCCACAGACTGAAGTAACAACCTCACCATTTCATACCGTGCTGGAGTTGCTGCTCAACAACGATGGACTTGGTGGATTCGACTACATGAGCATGCAGTGATTGTGTTTGATCCAATTTCAATTTCCAATTTGCATCCAATTTCCTTTGATCATCCTTGAGATGTCTCCACAACTTGATTGGATTCCATCTGTGGACAATTCAATTGATTGCACATCATGTAGAAAGAAACACACCTTTCTATATAAAGGTCCCAAAGCGGACAGGACATGTCAGAGCAGAAACTCCACCATGAAGTCCAAGGAACTGTCCGTAGAACTCCAAGATCGAATTGTGAGGAGGGGTATGAAACAATTTCTAGAGTGTTGACAGTTCCCAAGAACACAGTGAACTCCATAATTGGGAAGTGGAAAGAATATGGAACCACCCAGACTCTTCCTAGAGCTGGACATCTGACCAAACTGAGCGATCAGGCAAGAAGGACCTTGGTCATGGAGATGACCAAGAACCCAATGATCACTCTGACAGAACTACAGAATTCCTTGGCTGCGATTGGAGAACCTACCAGAAAGGTAACAGTCTCTGCAGAATTTCACAAATCCAGGATTTATGGGAGAGTGGCCAGACAGAAGCTCCTCCTGAGAAAAAGACAAAGACAAAGACACACGACAGAACACTTGGAGTTTGTAAAAAGTCATGTGAAAGACTCTGAGAGCCTGAGGTAAAATATTCTGTGGTCTGATGAAATGAAAATTGAACTCCTTGGCCTGAATGCAAAGTGCTACATCTGGCGGGAACCGAGCACAGCTCATCACCCATCTAACACCATCCCTACCGTGAAGCACGGTGGTGGCAGCATCAGGCTATGGGGATGATTTTTAGTGGCAGGGACTGGGAGACTTGTAAGGATAAAGGGAACAATGAATGGAGCCAAATCCTTGAGGAGAACCTGCTTCAGAGTGAAAAAGACCTGAGACTGCGGAGAGAATTTATATTCTAACAGGACAATGACCCCAAGCATACAACCAAAGCAACACTGGAATTGCTTCAGAACAAGAACGTGAAAGTCCTTGAGTGACCCAGCCAAAGCCCAGACTTGAATCCCATTGAGAATCTGTGGAAAGACTTGAAGATTGCTGTTCACCGACACTCCCTACACAACTTGACAGAGCTTGAGCAAATCTGCAAAGAAGAATGGGAGAAAATCCTCAAATCCAGATGTACAAAGCTGATACAGACATACACAAGAAGACTCGAAGATGTAATCCCTGCCAAAGGTGTTTCTACAAAGTATTGACTCAGGGTATTTGAATACTGATCAACGCAAGACATTTCAGATTTTCATTTTTAATTAATTTGTAAAAAAACAAAACAAAAAAAAACATGTTTTCACTATTATCATTAGGCCTTAGTTATTTTATAACTTGGTTTACGCAGTTCTTCAGCTAAAATGTAGGGTCGGTAGGATGAAATATAAATATAATTTCAATTTTTAGAAATTATATTTATTAACTAGCATGTGGCCATAAAAAAATAAATTCAAACCGCGAGCAAGAAGCAACAACCACACAGGCCGTTCCTTCACTCTCGCGTGCCCATACGTGTGTGGCCCGGAAGTTTGCATATCGCAGTTACGATTATTCGCAATTTACTTTTAATGGCCAATTATTCAATTAGCGCCAACATATTTTGCCTTTTCGCAATGTCATCGCAAGGAAAAACACAAAGAGAAGAGAAGAGAAAAAAAAATATTACTTCCTGGTTCGGAGCATACCAGCTCACTCTGATGTTACCGAAATTTATGCACCGTCTAATATGAAAACAATCACAACTTGGGGCATTGTGTTTATCTATAAATGCACATAAGAAATCGAGAAATTATTAGAATACACGGTCATCACTATCCGGAAGTCCGTACGTTGTAACCCGTAATGGGGAACGCAGCTGAGGATCTCTCCCCATCGGCCACACCTACGCAGCAACGTGTCTTGTCATTGGTTTGGTAAATAAATGGCCATAACTTGGGAAGCATTTGTCCGATTAATATCAAACCTTGAAAAGGCACATCCTCAGGTCCCCAGCAAAAAACCTGGCAAGTTTCAATTAGATCGGATCAGTGGTTGTCGAGAAACAGCGGTCACACACACACACACACACACACACCTGGAATTATAGATAGATGATTTTTTTTCGGATGTTCCATGGAAAACACAAGGGTAGGTGGTGGGGGGGGGATAAATATAAATCCCAGACCAGGAGGATCTAAGAAAACATTGAAGATGGAAGACCATTCAAATGCAGGATGTCCATGTTCACTGTATCATCTGATGTGAAAAACAATAAAGAAGGATCAAAACTTGTTTTTACAATATAGTTTGGCATGTTTTTCTTATAGAAACCTGTTGGATCATCAAACAAATGGAAACAATGCTGAGAAAATTACTGTCCAAGTCGTAGATGTGTGCGTGCACACCAGTGCATAGTGCTGGACATGATAAAAAAGGTGTCTCCGAGGAGTCAACACGCACAAAACGGTCAATCAGAGCCATAACCAGCTCTTACTTTTCAGCGGGCATCTGATCGCACCATCTCCCCATCCCCATGAGCACATCAAAGGCTGATTTCTGGTCCGTTGAAGGCTGAATATCAGTATCTCGCAGGGAAACTTTGATGTACTTGGCACCAAAATCTTTCAATACGAACAGCGGTGTACAACTTTCGATGGAAACAAAATCGGCATGATCGAGAGTAGCCTGCGAATCATCCCTGCTGCTGCACTGAATTGATGCAATCGTTCAGCCAGAATATTCATCAAGATATTGCGTGATTAAATCACCAATACAGTCACTCAAATTTATACCGCTGACATACTTCTTAACAATGACTTTTGCCCAAGAAGCCACAGTCAATCTGAATCACGCTGGCCACTGCTCAGATGCCATGACCGAAGACGACTGCGCAATTTGGTTGAAGGTGACTCGGCCTTTTGGTGCGCGCACACAAAATTATATTTTGAAAATAAATGCCGACGTTTACATTTCGGGTTTTGAAACTTTTGCACCTTCGGCGGAAAATGTATAAATATAAAAGGCTAAAAATGTGTTTTATATTTATATTTCATTTTGGCAAATATACCGTCGGCGGATCCGTAAACCAAGTTCTAAAATAACTAAGGCCGAGTGGGGTATGTTTATGTGGATCGGTGACAAAATTTTTTTATTTTAAATTTAATCCATTTTAAATTCAGGCTGAAACAAAATGTGACAAAAGTCAAGAGGTGTGAATACTTTCTGAAGGCACTGCAGATGGCATGAAAGGAGTGCGTTCATCAATTAAACATCACCGGCGGTGATGTGGTAATGTATGCTCCTTATTGGTCAAACATCATGCGCTTTAATACAACACACGCCACAAGGGGAGGATTTCAATTCCCAAAAGAGCTCCACTCGTGCCGCCGTTATTCCCTCCAGGTGGAACATGACCATTCCTTCATGGCAATGAGTACAGTTTCACCCCAAAAATAAATAAATAAATGCAGACAACAGTGGGTGTTCAGGTTCAATCATGACATGGACGCGTGAATACTTCTTTGAAGTTCTTCACCTGGCGCCAGTGTTTTAATTGAGACAAAAGTGAGATATTTCTCCTTTGTGATCACATTTACAGCAAGCATCTGAACAGAAAGTTTGAAAAAGCCAATCCCTCTACAATGCCATATATATATTGTACTACATTTATTTGATAACAGGAAGTGCCAAAGTATTAAATTTGTACGCAAGTGATATTCTTCAGGGAAGAACACCACCACTGAAGAGCTGGGAATTTGTGAAAAAAAAAAAATCATAAAGTTATTGTTCCTTCAAGAGGATCCCAGGATTCACCGAAAGCTTTGCATTCTCGATAGGTGACGAACAAACTCGAACCGGGAGGATAAAGGTTCGTTTAAACCTTGCACAGGAATCACAAAATACAATTATAAAAAAAAACAAAACAAAACAAACAAACAAAAAGGCACAAAGTGATCCAATAACGATTGTATTTATTACATGTAGAGCGCTGTCAAAAGTAGCAAGTTTGTAAACTTGGTCACAATAGTGATGAGGCACTTTGGAGAAATGGCTTACTGCAGGCTGAACGGCACTGTGGTTGGGGTGGTTAGGGTTATAAAGCACGTGGTTATAAAGGCATCTTGTTGTCAGTCCATCCTCACGAATATTGCCACACTGGGGGAGGGGAGGAGGGAGAGAGAACATCATGAACATTGGGGTGGGGGTTGAAAATGAAGGGGGCCCAGGGAGGGGGGGTGTAGTGCAATTGTTGTTCCACATGCAGCATCAGCTTGTTCAGGACATGCAATCAAGCAAACGTCACTTACCGACTATGATGACGATCAAAATGAGAATAACCGAGATGAGAATGGCCCACATCTGTGAAAAGCAAAGGAGTAAAAAGGCATTTGGTGAGAACCTAAAGATATTTATACATTAAACTTCAACATGTCCTCTCCACTTCCTAAATCTTCAGGGTCTCCCTCCCCGCCCCCCCCTTCATTCATTCACCCCAAACCTCCTTTTAAATAGCAGAGATATGGAGATTAACCTAAAGGCTTCACTGAAGGTTGAGCCAACTGCAGTCTTGTATAAAGCAAACGTCAACACTATTCCAAAAAGTTATTTTGCCCTTTTTAACCCCTGACCTTTATTAGTTTCCCCATGCATGTGAAGAGCGGAAGGCAGGGTAAAGCTATTCGTTCACTTCTGTCCGTCCAGCCACGATTAGATTATCTTACTGATCACCCAACATCCATCAATCAATGTCAATCCACAATCGAGGAACAAGTCGAACACAAATCAGAAAACAAATAGGCGTTTAGCGGACTTTGTCTCCGAATTCATCCCAATTGCATGTGCGCAGAGAGGAGTGAGACAATCTTTTTTTTTTTTTTTTAAACTGTTTGCCTGCCTGGCAGTCAAACAGAATTCAGAATCATTCCAAACAGGAACCTCACTGGTTTTAAGGACGTTACAAAGGGCACAAACAGGCACGAAGAACTAATGTAAAAGACAAACTTTCAAATTAATTAAATCATTTCCATCGAACCTTTAAAATCTTGATTTCATTTCAAATTGTATACTTGGGTAAGGTGTTCGATCAACTCTCCAGTTAACATTTGTGATTGTATTGTGCCCTGCACAGGTGAAACAGAACAACAGTCAACGGCAATGAGTAAATAAACAAACACGACCACATTATCTTACTGATCACCCAACAACAGCAAAACACCAGACGGCCTGAATTACAAATAGATCAACTATCCCAGCTCCTCCACGAGCCACGAGTCTCGACCCTGTACTGCAGGGATACCGCGATCGACGTCGATTCGAAGTTACGTCGTCGATAGGTACCCAAGCTTTGAAGTACGTCTCTTTACATCGAAGTTACCTCGTTCAAGCCAGCTGCTTTGACAGTCTGACACGACGCTGCCTTGGCCGTTGTTCACATTCAAATTCTTTATTATTGTCCACATAAAATAGGGGGAATTTTTCTTCCACTGGGAATCGACCCCAACCCTTGACACGGCGTCAAGCTTTCAATTCAATTGACTGGGCGGCGCAGGAAAATTGGTGACAGAAAGGCCGAAGCACGCAAATTGAATGATGTAACTTCGATGTAAAGTGTACTGCACTTCACTCTGCCTTCGTGCCGCTCTGACGTACCGTACTTCCAAAGTCCTTGCGTACAGGGGTGCGATTCGTATCGATAAATAGTCATTGGTTTCGATAATCCCGAGTCCAAACCGTGCTCGCGGTGATGAGAGCGAGCCTGTGGACAAGAAAGTGCATAAAACTGTAAATCTGGAGGTGAAATTGGATGCTGTACGCAGAATGGCGATGTTTGTCGGCGCTGAGGTTCGCCTCCAACAACCGTACGTACAGATTTACAAAAATGCAGAAAAAAACATCTGAAAGTGCTAAAACGTGCCACGCCATTAACATCCAAGCTGATCAAAAAAAAAAAAAAAAGCAGGTTTTGTAAAGTGGATGAGACTGGACTTTACTGGAAAAGGATGCCATCCAGGACATTTATCTCCCATGGGAGAAGAAACAAAAAACAGCCTCGGTATTCAAGTCCTCAAAAGACCGCGTGACCCTTCCGCTCGTTGGCAACACAGAAGGCCAATGCAAGCTGAAGCCGCTGCTCACGCATCGCAACAGGAACCCAAGGACAATGAAGGGTTATGTCAAATCCAGACTCCCCCTCGCTCGGAAAAGTAACACAAAAGCCTGCGTGACGAGACAAATCTTCAAAGAGTTGTTTGTTGACTATTTAGTGCAAACATTGAGGGAATACTGTAGGAGGGAAAAACGTATATTTTAAAATTCTTCTCATTTCAGACAATGCTACAGCCCATGGACTCGATTTTGAAGACCCTCTGCCCCAACATCAAGGTTCTTTTCCTGCCACCACACTCCATGTCATTCCTCCAGCCAATGGACCAAGGGGGTGATCGCTGCATTCAAATAATGTTACCTGAGGACATTTGATCAGGTGATCGCGGACGTGGCAGGTGAGCGAAAGTTAACCCTCAAGGAATTTTGGAAATGTTTCAACATTATGCATTGCGTCGACATCATCAGGAAGTCGTAGGATTAGGTAACGGAGTGCTCTACGGCACAGAGCCTGGCCAGACTTCGTTCACGACCTTCGTAGATTTGTCGTCCTTCCTGGTCTACAGCAGGACATTGTCAGACTCGCACACGGTGTGGACTTTGAGGAGGTGGATGAGGACAATGTTGTGGAGTCATTCAGATCTCACAATGAGAAACTAACAAATTAAGATATAATGGAGCTCGATGAGCAGCGGGCTTCTGAAAACGTCGACGACGGAGAGCGGCACGCGGCCAGAACTCCCGACGACAAACTATCTCTCTCGGCTTTTTGGAACTCCTTCATGAAGCTGCAGAGATCATTGAGAATGGAGATCCATTCAGAGAACGATCTGCAAAAGTAATCAGAGCAATGCAAGATTCCATCTCTTGCTACAAATACGTTAACAGGTCAAAAGCACGAGGCCACGAAACGGACATCCCGCGAAGTTTTCGTTAAAAAAAAAAGGTCGCAACTCCAGCCGCCGAAGAAAGCAGCAGCTCTGAAGCACGGCACTTCAAATTCTGCTGAAGCTGCATCCTTACCTCCTCACAATTTTCCGATGTTGAGAATGACACGTGCCGAACAGTCTCCTTCCTTCCATCTGATGGTATCATAGATATTCCATGTCTCTCTCTCTTTAGCCTAACAGTTTTACCATAATCCCCCCCCTCCCCACCCCCCCAGCCTTATTCCATTATTGAGAAAAATTGATTCAATTCAAGTCGCACTGTTCAAGAACACATCAGAGACATAAATTGGAGATATCCCTCTATAAATAAATAAATAAATAAATAAATAAAACAATGTGCATTTCACCTTGTTCAGATCAGACCCGGTCCCACCTACAACCCAATCACCATTGTGTACAGCAACACTTTTTTTGACCAGGTCCACAGTGACAAGACCTGCCTATTCAGTCATTATGGATACTGGGAAACGTGGAGGAGACACATGGGCCACGTGTGGCTCAAGTGACCGTTGGATGGTGACAAATGTTCGGTGCATCGGTACAGAGAGCACGCGGTGGAGTCCGAAGACACTCCTTTAACCACCTTGCAGTTTTTCCACCATAACTTGCGACGGAGACGAGTGGCGGTCGTTTCAAAAGTCGCGGCGCCGACCTGCAATGCCTCGGCTCTCTCGTCGAGCTGCGACAGTTTCTCGTCGCGGGCCAACACCCGCTCCACGTTCCCCCTCATCACCCCCATGACCTGCAAACGACGGGACGACCGATGATCGGGGCACTTCGGGCCGCACGGGCAGAGCGAGACGGCGACATGGCACAAGAGCCAGCAAAATGCCAGAGGATCATGGGTGCAAATGACCCCCAAAGCCTTACCTCATCCACCTGCCCTCGTGCCTGTTGCAACTTCGCTTGAGACCTAAAACAAGAAGAAATCCCAATTAGGGCTCAGCAAACTCAAACACCTCACAGCGAGCAAACATTTTGTGTCGTCTCATAAGATCAAGTCAGATTATGTCCACATCCCCCACTCTGGCATGAGAACCCACTCACCCCCTCCCTCTCAGGAGAGAGAAGCTGCCCACCACCCCCCCTCATGGGGGGGGGAGAAGCCCCCAAACCCCAATATGCAAAAACCCACTCTGTTTATTATTTTCACTTCATCTGTATCTCATTAACCAAATAAAGATGGCGTTACTTCACGGATCAGTTGTTTTTAATAATCATCTTTGTTATGAGAGCCGGGAGGACTTCGTTCCACCTTCTAACCACGAAAAACACACACACACGTATATATACACACACACACACGCGTACACACACACACACACACACGCGTACACACACACACACACACGCGTACACACACACACACACACACACACACACGCGTACACACTCACACACACACAAGCACTCACACGCGTACACACACACACACACGCGTACACACACACACACACACACACACACGCGTACACACACACACGCGTACACACACACACACACACACGCGGACACACACACACACACGCGTACACACACACACACACACGCGCACACACACACACACACACACGCGTACACACACAC